>NC_086339.1:34619802-34979802 GCF_032445375.1 Bacillus rossius redtenbacheri | reverse complement strand
CATATAACAATTCATTATGATATATATATATATATATATATATATATATATATATATATATATATATATATATAAACACACAAAAAACGGCATTTCCACAAGACCAGTGGCATAATTTGTTTGTAAAGCGAAATTCTAGGTTTAATGTCAAGGATCTTTTGATGTAGTAATTTAAAACAGCATTATGTACCACATGATGAATTCAGAGCCAAGTAATGAACTTGGTAAGGTGATATGGAATAATAACCATGCAGGTGACCTAACCAATAACACTATTTCCAGGTTATTTACATGTACCTTATTATTATTACTTATTAACCTGCAATTGGGCTTTCACCCGGTGGCAGGAACTCCCACTCACTCCCCTCTCCCCCCCCCCTCCAACAGCTTTCTCCTCAGCTCCCTCCCATCCCTGACCACCACCATTTCCTCCCCCAGCCCATTCCACTCCCTCCCCGTCCTCACCAGGACCTAACCTTGCAAAACAGACCTTTTTCTTAATATCATACACACATCCTTACAACTTGTAAAATATATAAAATACTCAAAGCTACTTAAGGTATCAATTTAATTCAATGATACAAAAATATGTCACGAAAATAACACAATAATGTGAGGATTTTAATTTTACATAATATAGGGTGGCTTTTAGAATTACCAGATTCAAGAAAACGCTCTTGAAAAATTGAAATACATTACAATCAAGCTACATGAAAGAACTATGTGCTAACATGAATATTGTATTAAGTATTGAAATAAATACAAACTAGACAAATTATTACATTTTATCTCACAGTTAACATTTCATATTAAGGTCTGTCACGAAACATGATTCAACATGCCTTAACAATGTTTACCTACGTACCTGTATACTTCTCCCCGAGCACCGCCGGGGCTTTTGATTTTAATGTGGGTGCAGTCAATTACTCCTGTAACACCGGGAAAGTGTGCAATGTTGTAAAATCGTAGCTTGTTCAAGCGAAATTCATCGCCAGTGGGAAACCGTATCAGATGTCGTGTATGTTGCGCTAAACCGACAGAGATACGTCTGATAATTCGGGAAACTGTGGACTCGCTAACGCCTGTTAAATCGCCTGCCACCATCTGTAAATAGTATTTCACATTGCACCGATATGTGCCTATGCAAACCACAAATTAAACACCACATACTGAAGTGTACTTAGGCTAACCTAGGCAAAGAGTGAGAGATGGTATTATTGTAAACAAAAGGTATTGGTTAGTAACTATGATTTCTGACTGATTACCTGGAAAGTGCCTGTTGCGTAAAATCGCAAGGCAATTAGCAGCTGCAGGACAGGCGGTAGCGGTAATCCTCGACGACTCCGTGGTTCTTCAAACACTAGCAAAGGCAGAATGTGATGCCGAACAACATCCTTGGTAAAACGATATCGTCGTTTGAACTGCACGTCACTAAAACACTCCAGTGGATTTTCAAAATCCCTCAAATACCGACGTGGATCCCTGGCAACGTTTCTTTCTTCATTTTCTAGAAAAACTTCATCAATTAAATCAAGAAATTCCACATCAATTGGTTCTAACAACGCAGCCATCTTGAATGTTTTTCCATATTTCACTCCGAGGGCCCTCGGAGTGTGGTTGCGCGTACACTCCAACTATCCTTCGTTTTTACTCGGTTTCATTCGGATATTACTTCGTTTTTACTCCGTTCTCGGAGTTCGCTTCGAGCCTTGGCCGAGGACGGATGCGTCAAGCGGAGCTGCGAGATTCCAGGAACAGCCTGTTTACTCGCACACAGGCCAGGTGGTATTCCCAGGTTTTCCTAAGAAGTGTAAGCGTGCAAAACAACCCGGGTTGTAGCTAACCCTACAGCCTAGCCACAACCCGGCTTAATCCCGGGTGCGTGGTCAGTGGGTGTTAGTGCGTTGTAGGGTGTAACTAGCGACATGACTGACCAATTAAGTGACGAGCAGGTGATGCAGGAGTGCATTGATGTGCCCCTGCCGAGCGACGACGAACAAGAAATGTCTAGCGACGACGGCTTTACAACAGTCGTCTCAAAAAAACAAAAAACGGGAGGAAAGGACGAAAGACTGCGCCCCCCACTGACGAACCCCGCGATCGCCAGGCAGCAGGCCGAGCGACTTCGCAAGCAGCCCGTCAGAAGGGCAAACAACTCGGCCAGTCAAACGGCCGCCAACACGTCCGCAGGTTCGAGCCCTGCCCCGCCAAACCCTGCCCCTCAGGCAAAGAAAATGCAGGTGAAACCCCTGTATGTATTTGTTGATTCTGGCCACAGCTACCCGGCCATTAAAAGAGTGCTGGATGCAGCACTGCAGGAGCGCTGGTCGTGCGTCAGTCGCGGCCATGACCAGCTCATGATTCACACTGCCACTGTGGAGGAGTACCACAGGGCAGTGCGTGCACTGGAGCAGGCCGGAGTGCAACACTCTGTGCTGCTGCAACGGGACGAGATCCCGAACAAGTTTGTGTTTTGTCGAGTGCATAGCAGCACCGACAAACAATTCATTCAGGCCGAGTTCGCCGCAATGGGTCTTCCAGTGCAGAACTTCTGGTTTCTGTACAACAGGCAGACAAGGCAGCCTATAAATAAGTTAGTCGTAGAGCTCCCGAAGGCCGTAAATCCAGAAAGGATTTACGACCTAAAGTCATTCGGAGGCCTCAGCATTCGTGTTGAGGACTATCGACACCCCAAAGGCCCCCTCCAATGTGGCAACTGTCAGAGGTTTGGCCACCCCGCAAAAGGCTGCAGAGCCTCCCCTGTGTGCCGATGGTGCAGCCAAGGGTACAAAACCGAGGTTTGCCCCCAGGGAGGTGACAGGACGAAGGCAAAGTGCGCGCGATGTGAAGGCCCGCATTGCGCCAATTACAGAGGCTGCATGGCCTACAAGAGGGAGAACTGGCGTCACCTCCCGCAACAGGAGCGGAAAGACAGAGAGCTGCAGTCCAAACGCGCATTGCGCGAAAACAAGCGAGCAACAGCCGCGGCTCAAGTCCGCCCGCCCCCACAACAAGCCGGCCCCTCAGGCTACTGCCCCCAGCCCCCAAGGCAGCCGTGGCGAGCCCCGAGCTACCCCGCCCCCCCGCAATGGCAGAGCCCTAACCAATATTCAGTGCTGAGCGATAGGCATGAACTGGAGTATCCTGTCTTGGCAAACCCACCCAGACCTAGAGGCCAGCCCCTGCCCCAGAGGCCCCCGAAGAAACACCATTCGGGGCACAAAAACGGTAAAGGCCGGGCGCAAGGTCAAGTGACGGATCAGCCAGGTACTAAGGCGCCACCCAACTCCACCACTCCCCCCAGTGATTCCAAGAAAGTCGCGCCTGGGCGGCAACAACAACAACAAGCCAGCCCGTTGCAGACTGACTCACCAACAGTAATGCCAACTGCTTCACCGCAGCTAAATCCCGCGGAGAAGCCAGCGATGAACGCGAGCGACTTTCTGAAGCTCGTAGGCCAATCGGATGCCATTACACAGGACCCTAACCTGGCACACGTCCTGGAACCAATGTGCATTTTAATGGCTATTTGGTGTAATCCGTCCAAGTCAATAGAGGACAAAATAAAAGCCACCACGGGCTTCGTGACAGCATTAGCGGCCAGCTTTAATGCCGCACACCCTTAATTTAGGTTCTGCCATTAATACTACCCCCGTAGACAGTAGATTAAGTACCATCCTTTACTGGAATGCACGAGGAATTAGAAATAAAATAATCGAATTTACCGATCATTTAATTAAACATAATATTAGAATCGCGGCGATAAACGAAACACACTTAATTCCAACAGATCGTCTAACTATCTTAAATTACATTATTTATAGGCGCGACCGCGATACCAGAAGTGGAGGGGTTGCCCTACTAATCCACAGAAGTATACAACATAGTGAATTTCATTTACCTGAATTTAATAAATTAGAAGCTGTGGCAATTACTTTTAAAGTCAATAAACAACAAATTGTGCTTATTTCGATGTATGCACCACCGGGCAGGTCACTAACTGAAAACGAGCTGGACATCTTATATGGCTCAGCTCCCACATTCCTAGCAGTCGGCGATATTAATGCCAAACATAAAGACTGGAACTGTCGGAGCAATACAGCCAATGGCCTACTGCTGCAAAGACATGAGTCTAACAAAAATTATCAAGTACATGCTCCCTCAGAGCCCACTCACGATAGCGGAGTACTAAGGCACAACCCCGATATTTTAGATATTGCATTAAATAAGAGAGTTCAAACGGGATTCGAACTCAGAGTCTTTCACGAAATGTCGTCTGACCACTTTCCAGTACATCTACTATTCGATGACGTGGACACTGACATCAGTCCTCCGAGAAAAATTAAAGACTACAAGAAAGCCGACTGGAGAGGCTTTCAGACGTATTTAGTCGATAATTTGCCTGCAGCCGATGCTGCCAACTTCGAAACAAAAGATAACATCGAATCAGCAGTCACTGAACTTACAGTTAAAATTCAAACTGCAATTAACTCGTGCATCCCAGAAAAGGTGGTTAGATTTAAGCAAGATGAACTGCCGGTGTATATTAGGGATTTAATTTCTCAGAAAAATAGATTAAGGCGCGAATATACTCGACGTAGGCAGCGCGACATTAAAGCGAGAATTAATGAATTACAGAAAATAATTTCCGATGAAATAACTCTATGGAGGAGCAGCCAATGGGAGACGAAAGTCTCTCAGCTACAGGTGCAAGATGGTAGCACCTGGAGTATGACAAAGCGATTCCTTCATAAGATAGATGAAATACCTCCGCTACAAACACGCACTGGGTTCGCTTTTACACCGACAGACAAGGCACAAGCCTTCGCGAATACCCTTGAATTAGCCTTTCAACCTAATATCGAACCCTGTGACCCGCAATTTAATGCCAGAATATACAGAGACCTTACAATTAAACTTAATCAGCCTTTAACCTCAAAACCTTACTTAACTCAATCTCAGGAAGTTAAACAGGCTATCAGGCGTATGAAACCACGTAAGGCACCGGGAAACGATGGCATTCAGGCAGTAGTACTTAAGAAACTGCCCGATGAAATTTTGGAATACCTAGCTCAATTAATAAATGGAATACTTAAACTACAGTATTTTCCATCGCAGTGGAAAGAAGCGAATGTGATAGTTTTTCATAAATCCGGAAAAGATAAGACACTGCCCCAAAATTATAGGCCCATTAGTCTGCTGAGTACATTGTCAAAAGTAGCTGAATGCATAATTCTACAGCGACTAAATGCTCACATTAAAGAAAATGACGTACTGCCGGACGAACAATTTGGTTTTCGCAGCGCGCATTCAACAACGCAACTGGTCCGTATGACAGAACAAATAATAACTGCGTTCAATCAGAATAGCTATAATCTCGCAGCGTTTTTGGACATAGAAAAAGCCTTTGATAGAGTACTTCATGAAGGCTTAATTTATAAATTATATAAAACTGGCTTCCCCGATTGTTATATTAAATTACTGGCCTCGTATTTAGAAAATAGATCGTTTAGAGTCACGACAGAAGGAGCACAGTCCGATTTTAAAATAATTAAAGCAGGAGTCCCACAAGGCAGCATCTTGGGGCCGGTTTTATTCAATATTTATATCCACGATATGCCTAAGCCCGCACACCGATCAGTTCAGTTTGGCTGCTACGCGGACGATACGGTATTGTTTAGCAGATCTAGTATTCTAGAACTCGCAGCAGACAGATTACAAACCGCGTTAAATTCAATAGAACAGTGGTGCACAAAATGGCGAATTAAGGTAAACCCTACTAAATCAGAAGCTATAGTTTTTACGCGTAAACATCTCCCGCCACTTGAAGATAGACCACGACTAACACTTTTCAATGAGCAAATTCCTCACAAAAATGTGGTTAAATATTTAGGCGTACACATGGATAGGAAACTACTATGGCGCGATCACATAGAGGCGAAAAGAAAAACAGCTTTCACTAGGCTCATGACCCTCTACCCCGTCATGAGCAGACGTTTAGGTAGCTCTGTTAAAAACGGAATAATAATTTATAACGCACTAATAAAACCAATAATCACGTATGCAGCGCCGGTGTGGGCAACAGCAGCGGAATCTCACTTAATCAAGCTACAGAGAATTCAGAATAAGAGTATTCGTATTGCGACAGATGCGCCTGTGTATTGCCCCGTAAGGGCTATGCACAGAGAGCTCAAACTCGAACTTTTAAAACATTATTATTTCCGAACTGCGCAAAAATTCTATGATAAATGTGTCATAAGCAGAAACCCATATATTTCATCACTGGGCGAACAAGATCCAGAGTTGCATGGAAAATATAAAATGCCAAATTCAATCTTGGCTCACAGACCTCCGTAGTGTGCTGTGGCTGGCTGAGCGATCGGCCAATCAGTCTCCCGCGAGTTGAAACTTAAATTATAGACATTAACGAATAATTTGCTTATTCAAAATGGTCCGAAGCACGCAGGTGTAGGTTCGGCTCCCGGGAGTTCACTGCCTGTTGTGTTAGGGCTGACTCCCTATGTACGATGGGCATGGCCCGCCTGGCAGGTTTCACCTCCAGTGCCGGTTGTGTTTCTGAAAGACATGGGATTTTGAATTACAAGCTTGCAACAAATGCCAGAATGCGAATAGGTCTTGACTTAATTCACCTGTAACTTTATACACCGACAGTTCCTCTATATTTAACTAGTATTATAGTAGTAGATATTAGAGATTTGTAAATTAGTAATAAGTCCTAGATACTAAGTAATAGCCATCAAAAATATATATATTTCTAAAATAATAATAATAAATCTATAAAAAAAATAAAAAAAAAAAATAAAAAAAAAATATATATATATTTAGTTCTTATTTTAGTTTTATCTTAAGCACTGAACGTCCATCCCTGATTTGGGTGTTTGCATATTTCTTAACGAAATGCCTAGTTTGTAAGTCATTTATCTTTCTTCTGTTTTAGTTTCTTAGTTTTTTTAGGTGCTGACTGGCGGCGGAACGAGTGGTCAGTGCAACCACTCACCACCAGGGGCGCTTGCGTCCCTGGTCACTAAATCCAGTCCTGGATAAAAAGCAAAGCGGACTACTAGTCCAAGTGCCCAACCCCCGCATGGTAGACTCTTTTCTACTCTGTCCAACACTTCATCCAGACCATCCTCTGTCTCCTGTAAACTCCTACACGTAATGCATGCCAATTTGCATCCCGCATGAATGTGCCCAGGGTTTTCCCTGTGTCTATGCAGGTTTTACCTGGGCCCAACCTATCTCTAGTTATAGTCTAGATTTAAGAGTGAGGGGAGTTAGTCATGGCGCCAATCGCTGCCATGGCTGGCCAATCCCCTCCTAGCACATGATGCATGCGACCCTCTCCTTGCATGGCTAATCCCAGCATGACTAGGCGTATAGGCTTCGGCCTGAGACGCACCTAGGTCCCTCCCTAACCCGGACCCCTCCAAAATACACTTAGTTTTAGTTAGGTTAGGAAAAAAAAAACTCCGTTCTCGACTGTGCAATGAAAATTCCTCCACTCAAACTCCACTCGCACTCGGAGAATTCTCGGAACGACTCTGCAAGCCGCCCTTAGTCACGTGGCGATGACATCAGGACCAATGCAGGCAGCCAACTTCTGAAAGTGACGACGGCTCCGCGCGGCGATGAGTAAAGTTGGAAAGTGGCCCGCCACCAGGCGTCAATGGCAAGAACATAGCCTGCCACCAGGCGGCACGCAAGGAGACTAGTCTGCCTACAGGCTGCTAGCAAGGAGTCTAGTCTGCCACCAGGCGGCAAGCAAGGAGGCTAGCCTGCCACCAGGCGGCAAGCAAGGAGTCTAGTCTGCGTACAGGCTGCTAGCAAGGAGGCTAGCCTGCCACCAGGTGGCAAGAAAGGAGGCTAGTCTGCCTACAGGCAGCTAGCAAGGCGGCTAGCCTGCCACCAGGTGGCAAGCAAGGAGTCTAATCTGCCTACAGGCAGCTAGCAAGGAGGCTAGCCTGCCACCAGGGGGCAAGCAAGGAGGCTAGTCTGCCTACAGGCAGCTAGCAAGGCGGCTAGCCTGCCACCAGGTGGCCGGCAAGGAGGCTAGTCTGCCTACAGGCAGCAAGCAAGGAGGCTACCCTGCCACCAGGTGGCAAGCAAGGAGGCTAGTCTGCCTACAGGCAGCAAGCAAGGAGGCTAGCATGCCACCAGGTGGCAAGCAAGGAGGCTAGTCTGCCTACAGGCAGCTAGCAAGGCGGCTAGCCTGCCACCAGGTGGCAAGCAAGGAAACTAGTCTGCGTACAGGCAGCTAGCAAGGAGGCTAGCCTGCCACCAGGTGGCAAGCAAACAGGCTAGTCTGCCTACAGGCAGCTAGAAAGGCGGCTAGCCTGCCACCAGGCGGCAAGCAAGGAGTCTAGTCTGCCTACAGGCAGCTAGCAAGGAGGCTAGCCTGCCACCAGGGGGCAAGCAAGGAGGATAGTCTGCCTACAGGCAGCTAGCAAGGCGGCTAGCCTGCCACCAGGTGGCAAGCAAGGAGGCTAACCTGCCACCAGGCGGCAAGCAAGGTGGCTAGTCTGCCTACAGGCAGCTAGCAAGGCGGCTAGCCTGCCACCAGTTGGCAAGCAAGAAGGCTAGTCTGCCTACAGGCAGCTAGCAATGAGGCTAGCCTGCCACCAAGTGGCAAGCAAGGAGGCTAGTCTGCCTACAGGCAGCTAGCAAGGCGGTTAGCCTGTCACCAGGCGGAAAGCAAGGAGGCTAGTCTGCCTACAGGCAGCTAGCAAGGTGGCTACCTGCCACCAGGCGGCAAGCAAGGAGGCTAGTCTGCCTACAGGCAGCTAGCAAGGCGGCTAGCCTGCCACCAGGCGGCAAGCAAGGAGGCTAGTCTGCCTACAGGCAGCTTGCAAGGCGGCTAGCGTGCCACCAGGCGGCAGGCAAGGAGGCTAGTCTGCCTACAGGCAGCTTGCAAGGCGGCTAGCCTGCCACCAGGCAGCAACAAGGAGGCTAGTCTGCCTACAGGCAGCTAGCAAGGCGGCTAGCCTGCCACTAGGCGGTAAACAAGGAGTCTAGTCTGCCTACAGGCAGCTAGCAAGGCGGCTAGCCTGCCACCAGGCGGCAAGCAAGGAGGCTAGTCTGCCTACAATCAGCTTGCAAGGCGGCTAGCCTGCCACCAGGCGGCAAGCAAGGAGGCTAGTCTGCCTACAGGCAGCTATCAAGGTGGCTAGCCTGCCACCAGGCGGCAAGCAAAGAGTCTAGTATGCCTACAAACAGCTAGCAAGGCGGCTAGCCTGCCACCAGGCGGCAAGCAAGGAAGCTATTCTGCCTACAGGCAGCTAGCAAGGCAGCTAGCCTGCCACTAGGTGGCAAGCAAGGAGGCTAGCCTGCCACCAGGCTGCAAGCAAGGTGGCTAGTCTGCCTGCAGGCAGCTAGCAAGGCGGCTAGCCTGCCACCAAGGAGCAAGCAAGGAGTCTAATATGCCTACAGGCAGCTAGCACGGCGGCTAGCCTGCCACCAGGTGGCAAGCAAGGAGGCTAGTCTGCCTACAGGCAGCTTGCAAGGCGGCTAGCCTGCCACCGGGCGGCAAGCAAGGAGGCTAGTCTGCCTACAGGCAGCTAGCAACGCGGCTAGCCTGCCACCAGGCGGCAAGCAAGGAGTCTATTATGCGTACAGGCAGCTAGCAAGGCGGCTAGCCTGCCACCAGGCGGCAAGCAAGGAGGCTAGTCTGCCTACAAGCAGCTTGCAAGGCGGCTAGCCTGTCACCAGGCGGCAACAATGAGGCTAGTCTGCCGACAGGCAGCTAGCAAGGTGGCTAGCCTGCCACCAGGCGTCAAGCAAGGAGTCTAGTCTGCTAAAAGGCAGCTAGCAAGGCAGCTAGCCTGCCACCAGGCGGCAAGCAAGGAGTCTAGTCTGCCTACAGGCAGCTAGCAAGGCGGCTAGCCTGCCACCAGGCGGCAAGCAAGGAGTCTAGTCTGCCTACAGGCAGCTAGCATGGCGGCTAGCCTGCCACTAGGCGGCAAGCAAGGAAACTAGTCTGCCTACAGGCAGCTAGCAAGGTGGCTAGCCTGCCACCAGGCGGTAAGCAAGGAGGCTTGTCTGCATATAGGCAGCTAGCAAGGCGGCTAGCCTGCCACAAGAAGGCAAGCAAGAAGGCTAGTCTGCCTACAGAAAGCTAGCAAGGCGGCTAGCCTGTCACCAGGCGGCAAGCAAGGAGTTAGTCTGCCTACAGGCAGCTAGCAAGTCGGCTATCCTGCCACCAGGTGGCAAGCAAGGAGTCTAGTCTGCGTACAGGCATCTAGCAAGGAGGCTAGCCTGCCACCAGGCGGCAAGCAAGGAGGCTAGTCTGCCTACAGGCAGCTAGCAAGAAGGCTAGCCTGCCACCAGGCGGCAAGCAAGGAGTCTATTCTGCGTAGAGGCAGCTAGCAAGGAGGCTAGCCTGCCAG
Source organism: Bacillus rossius redtenbacheri (assembly GCF_032445375.1). Lineage (NCBI taxonomy): Eukaryota > Metazoa > Arthropoda > Insecta > Phasmatodea > Bacillidae > Bacillus > Bacillus rossius. The sequence goes on along the minus strand of NC_086339.1, from coordinate 34,969,399 downwards.
CAGGCGGCAAGCAAGTAGGCTAGTCTGCCTACAGGCAGCTAGCAAGGCGGCAAGCCTGCCACCAGGCGGCAAGCAAGGAGTCTATTATGCCTACAGGCAGCTAGCAAGGTGGCTATCCTGCCACCAGGCGGCAAGCAAGGAGTCTAGTCTGCTTACAGGCAGCTAGCAAGGTGTCTAGCCTGCCACCAAACGGTAAGCAAGGAGGTTTGTGTGCATACAGGCAGCTAGCAAGGCGGCTAGCCTGCCACCAGAAGGCAATTAAGGAGGCTAGTCTGCCTACAGGAAGCTAGCAAGGAGGCTAGCCTACCACCAGGCGGCAAGCAAGGAGTCTAGTATGCGTACAGGCATCTAGCAAGGAGGCTAGCCTGCCACCAGGTGGCAAGCAAGGAGGCTAGACTGCCTACAGGCAGCTAGCAAAGCGGCAAGCCTGCCACTAGGCGGCAAGCAGGGAGTCTATAATGCCTACAGAAAGCTAGCAAGGCGGCTAGCCTGTCACCAGGCGGCAAGCAAGGAGTTAGTCTGCCTACAGGCAGCTAGCATGGCGGCTAGCCTGCCACTAGGCGGCAAGCAAGGAAACTAGTCTGCCTACAGGCAGCTAGCAAGGTGGCTAGCCTGCCACCAGGCGGTAAGCAAGGAGGCTTGTCTGCATATAGGCAGCTAGCAAGGCGGCTAGCCTGCCACAAGAAGGCAAGCAAGAAGGCTAGTCTGCCTACAGAAAGCTAGCAAGGCGGCTAGCCTGTCACCAGGCGGCAAGCAAGGAGTTAGTCTGCCTACAGGCAGCTAGCAAGGCGGCTATCCGGCCACCAGGTGGCAAGCAAGGAGTCTAGTCTGCGTACAGGCATCTAGCAAGGAGGCTAGCCTGCCACCAGGCGGCAAGCAAGGAGGCTAGTCTGCCTACAGGCAGCTAGCAAGAAGGCCAGCCTGCCACCAGGCGGCAAGCAAGGAGTCTATTCTGCATAGAGGCAGCTAGCAAGGAGGCTAGCCTGCCAGCAGGCGGCAAGCAAGTAGGCTAGTCTGCCTACAGGCAGCTAGCAAGGCGGCAAGCCTGCCACCAGGCGGCAAACAAGGAGTCTATTATGCCTACAGGCAGCTAGCAAGGTGGCTATCCTGCCACCAGGCGGCAAGCAATGAGGCTAGTCTGCCTACAGGCAGCTTGCAAGGTGGCTAGCCTGCCACCAGGCGGCAACAAGGAGGCTAGTCTGCCTGCAGACAGCTAGCAAGGCGGCTAGCCTGCCACCAGGCGGCAAGCAAGGAGTCTAGTCTGCTTACAGGCAGCTAGCAAGGTGTCTAGCCTGCCACCAAACGGTAAGCAAGGAGGTTTGTGTGCATACAGGCAGCTAGCAAGGCGGCTAGCCTGCCACCAGAAGGCAAGCAAGGAGGATAGTCTGCCTACAGGAAGCTAGCAAGGAGGCTAGCCTACCACCAGGCGGCAAGCAAGGAGTCCAGTCTGCGTACAGGCATCTAGCAAGGAGGCTAGCCTGCCACCAGGTGGCAAGCAAGGAGGCTAGTCTGCCTACAGGCAGCTAGCAAGGAGGCTAGCCTGCCACCAGGCGGCAAGCAAGGAGTCTAGTCTGCGTACAGGCATCTAGCAAGTAGGCTAGCCTGCCACCAGGCGGCAAGCAAGGAGGCTAGTCTGCCTACAGGCAGTTAGCAAGGTGGCTAGCCTGCCACCAGGCGGCTACAAGGAGGCTAGACTGCCTACAGGCAGCTAGCAAAGCGGCAAGCCTGCCACTAGGCGGAAAGCAGGGAGTCTATAATGCCTACAGGCTGCTAGCAAGGCGGCTAGCCTGCCACCAGGCGGCAAGCAAGGTAGCTAGTCTGCCTACAGGCAGCTTGCAAGGTGGCTAGCCTGCCACCAGGCGGCAACAAGGAGGCTAGTCTGCCTACAGACAGCTAGCAAGGCGGCTAGCCTGCCACCATGCGGCAAGCAAGGAGTCTAGTCTGCCTACAGGCAGCTAGCAAGGTGGCTTGGGTGCCACCATGCGGTAAGCAAGGAGTCTAGTCTGCCTATAGACAGCTAGCAAGGCGGCTAGCCTGCCACCATGCGGCAAACAAGGAGTCTAGTCTGCCTACAGGCAGCTAGCAAGGTGGCTAGCCTGCCACCATGCGGCAAGCAAGGAGTCTAGTCTGCCTACAGACAGCTAGCAAGGCGGCTAGCCTGCCACCATGCGGTAAGCAAGGAGGCTTGTCTGCATACAGGCAGCTAGCAAGGCGGCTAGCCTGCCACCAGAAAGCAAGCAAGGAAGCTAGTCTGCCTACAGGCAGCTAGCAAGAAGGCTAGCCTGCCACCAGGCGGCAAGCAAGGAGTCTAGTCTGCGTACAGGCATCTAGCAAGGAGGCTAGCCTGCCACCAGGCGGCAAGCAAGGAGGTTAGTCTGCCTACAGGCAGCTTGCAAGGAGGCTAGCCTGCCACCAGGCGGCAAGCAAGGAGTCTAGTCTGCGAACAGGCATCTAGCAAGTAGGCTAGCCTGCCACCAAGCGGCAAGCAAGGAGGCTAGTCTGCCTACAGGCAGCTAGCAAGGCGGCTAGCCTGCCACCAGGCGGCAAGCAAGGAGTATAGTCTGCGTACAGGCATCTAGCAAGGAGGTTATCCTGCCAGTAGGCGGCAAGCAAGGAGGCTAGTCTGCCAACAGGCAGCTAGCAAGGCGGCTAGCCAGCCACCAGGCGGCAAGCAAGGAGTCTAGTCTGCGTACAGGCATCTAGCAAGGAGGCTAGCCTGCCACCAAGCGGCAAGCAAGGAGGCTAGTTGCCTACATGCAGCTAGCAAGGCGGCTAGCCTGCCACCAGGCGGCAAGCATGGAGTCTAGTCTGCCTACAGGCAGCTAACAAGGAGGCTAGCCTGCTACCAGGTGGCAAGCAAGGAGGCTAGTCTGCCTACAGGCAGCAACATGGTGGCAAGCCTGCCACCAGGCGGCTTACAAGTTGGCTAGTCTGCCTACATGCAGCTAGCAAGGCGGCTAGTCTGCCACCAGGCGGCAAGCATGGAGTCTAGTCTGCCTACAGGCTGCTAGCAAGGAGGCTAGCCTGCCACCAGGCGGTAAGCAAGGAGGCTTGTCTGCATACAGGCAGCTAGCAAGGCGGCTAGCCTGCCACCAGAAGGCAAGCAAGGAGGCTAGTCTGCCTACAGGAAGCTAGCAAGGTGGCTAGCGTGCCACCATGCGGTAAGCAAGGAGTCTAGTCTGCCTACAGACAGCTATCAAGGCGGCTAGCCTGCCACCATGCGGCAAGCAAGGAGTCTAGTCTGCCTACAGGCAGCTAGCATGGCGGCTAGCCTGCCACTAGGCGGCAAGCAAGGAAACTAGTCTGCCTACAGGCAGCTAGCAAGGTGGCTAGCCTGCCACCAGGCGGTAAGCAAGGAGGCTTGTCTGCATATAGGCAGCTAGCAAGGCGGCTAGCCTGCCACAAGAAGGCAAGCAAGAAGGCTAGTCTGCCTACAGAAAGCTAGCAAGGCGGCTAGCCTGTCACCAGGCGGCAAGCAAGGAGTTAGTCTGCCTACAGGCAGCTAGCAAGGCGGCTATCCGGCCACCAGGTGGCAAGCAAGGAGTCTAGTCTGCGTACAGGCATCTAGCAAGGAGGCTAGCCTGCCACCAGGCGGCAAGCAAGGAGGCTAGTCTGCCTACAGGCAGCTAGCAAGAAGGCCAGCCTGCCACCAGGCGGCAAGCAAGGAGTCTATTCTGCATAGAGGCAGCTAGCAAGGAGGCTAGCCTGCCAGCAGGCGGCAAGCAAGTAGGCTAGTCTGCCTACAGGCAGCTAGCAAGGCGGCAAGCCTGCCACCAGGCGGCAAACAAGGAGTCTATTATGCCTACAGGCAGCTAGCAAGGTGGCTATCCTGCCACCAGGCGGCAAGCAATGAGGCTAGTCTGCCTACAGGCAGCTTGCAAGGTGGCTAGCCTGCCACCAGGCGGCAACAAGGAGGCTAGTCTGCCTGCAGACAGCTAGCAAGGCGGCTAGCCTGCCACCAGGCGGCAAGCAAGGAGTCTAGTCTGCTTACAGGCAGCTAGCAAGGTGTCTAGCCTGCCACCAAACGGTAAGCAAGGAGGTTTGTGTGCATACAGGCAGCTAGCAAGGCGGCTAGCCTGCCACCAGAAGGCAAGCAAGGAGGATAGTCTGCCTACAGGAAGCTAGCAAGGAGGCTAGCCTACCACCAGGCGGCAAGCAAGGAGTCCAGTCTGCGTACAGGCATCTAGCAAGGAGGCTAGCCTGCCACCAGGTGGCAAGCAAGGAGGCTAGTCTGCCTACAGGCAGCTAGCAAGGAGGCTAGCCTGCCACCAGGCGGCAAGCAAGGAGTCTAGTCTGCGTACAGGCATCTAGCAAGTAGGCTAGCCTGCCACCAGGCGGCAAGCAAGGAGGCTAGTCTGCCTACAGGCAGTTAGCAAGGTGGCTAGCCTGCCACCAGGCGGCTACAAGGAGGCTAGACTGCCTACAGGCAGCTAGCAAAGCGGCAAGCCTGCCACTAGGCGGAAAGCAGGGAGTCTATAATGCCTACAGGCTGCTAGCAAGGCGGCTAGCCTGCAACCAGGCGGCAAGCAAGGTAGCTAGTCTGCCTACAGGCAGCTTGCAAGGTGGCTAGCCTGCCACCAGGCGGCAACAAGGAGGCTAGTCTGCCTACAGACAGCTAGCAAGGCGGCTAGCCTGCCACCATGCGGCAAGCAAGGAGTCTAGTCTACCTACAGGCAGCTAGCAAGGTGGCTTGCGTGCCACCATGCGGTAAGCAAGGAGTCTAGTCTGCCTATAGACAGCTAGCAAGGCGGCTAGCCTGCCACCATGCGGCAAACAAGGAGTCTAGTCTGCCTACAGGCAGCTAGCAAGGTGGCTAGCCTGCCACCATGCGGCAAGCAAGGAGTCTAGTCTGCCTACAGACAGCTAGCAAGGCGGCTAGCCTGCCACCATGCGGTAAGCAAGGAGGCTTGTCTGCATACAGGCAGCTAGCAAGGCGGCTAGCCTGCCACCAGAAAGCAAGCAAGGAAGCTAGTCTGCCTACAGGCAGCTAGCAAGAAGGCTAGCCTGCCACCAGGCGGCAAGCAAGGAGTCTAGTCTGCGTACAGGCATCTAGCAAGGAGGCTAGCCTGCCACCAGGCGGCAAGCAAGGAGGTTAGTCTGCCTACAGGCAGCTTGCAAGGAGGCTAGCCTGCCACCAGGCGGCAAGCAAGGAGTCTAGTCTGCGAACAGGCATCTAGCAAGTAGGCTAGCCTGCCACCAAGCGGCAAGCAAGGAGGCTAGTCTGCCTACAGGCAGCTAGCAAGGCGGCTAGCCTGCCACCAGGCGGCAAGCAAGGAGTCTAGTCTGCGTACAGGCATCTAGCAAGGAGGTTATCCTGCCAGTAGGCGGCAAGCAAGGAGGCTAGTCTGCCAACAGGCAGCTAGCAAGGCGGCTAGCCAGCCACCAGGCGGCAAGCAAGGAGTCTAGTCTGCGTACAGGCATCTAGCAAGGAGGCTAGCCTGCCACCAAGCGGCAAGCAAGGAGGCTAGTTGCCTACATGCAGCTAGCAAGGCGGCTAGCCTGCCACCAGGCGGCAAGCATGGAGTCTAGTCTGCCTACAGGCAGCTAACAAGGAGGCTAGCCTGCTACCAGGTGGCAAGCAAGGAGGCTAGTCTGCCTACAGGCAGCAACATGGTGGCAAGCCTGCCACCAGGCGGCTTACAAGTTGGCTAGTCTGCCTACATGCAGCTAGCAAGGCGGCTAGTCTGCCACCAGGCGGCAAGCATGGAGTCTAGTCTGCCTACAGGCTGCTAGCAAGGAGGCTAGCCTGCCACCAGGCGGTAAGCAAGGAGGCTTGTCTGCATACAGGCAGCTAGCAAGGCGGCTAGCCTGCCACCAGAAGGCAAGCAAGGAGGCTAGTCTGCCTACAGGAAGCTAGCAAGGTGGCTAGCGTGCCACCATGCGGTAAGCAAGGAGTCTAGTCTGCCTACAGACAGCTATCAAGGCGGCTAGCCTGCCACCATGCGGCAAGCAAGGAGTCTAGTCTGCCTACAGGCAGCTAGCAAGGTGGCTAGCCTGCCACCATGCGGCAAGCAAGGAGTCTAGTCTGCCTACAGATAGCTAGCAAGGCGGCTAGCCTGCCACCATGCGGTAAGCAAGGAGGCTTGTCTGCATACAGGCAGCTAGCAAGGCGGCTAGCCTGCCACCAGAAAGCAAGCAAGGAGGCTAGTCTGCCTACAGGCAGCTAGCAAGAAGGCTAGCCTGCCACCAGGCGGCAAGCAAGGAGTCTAGTCTGCGTACAGGCATCTAGCAAGGAGGCTAGCCTGCCACCAGGCGGCAAGCAAGGAGGTTAGTCTGCCTACAGGCAGCTAGCAAGGAGGCTAGCCTGCCACCAGGCGGCAAGCAAGGAGTCTAGTCTGCGAACAGGCATCTAGCAAGTAGGCTAGCCTGCCACCGAGCGGCAAGCAAGGATGCTAGTCTGCCTACAGGCAGCTAGCAAGCCGGCTAGCCTGCCACCAGGCGGCAAGCAAGGAGTCTAGTCTGCGTACAGGCATCTAGCAAGGAGGTTATCCTGCCAGTAGGTGGCAAGCAAGGAGGCTAGTCTGCCAACAGGCAGCTAGCAAGGCGGCTAGCCTGCCACCAGGCGGCAAGCAAGGAGTCTAGTCTGCGTACAGGCATCTAGCAAGGAGGCTAGCCTGCCACCAAGCGGCAAGCAAGGAGGCTAGTCTGCCTACAGGCAGCTAGCAAGGAGGCTAGCCTGGCACCAGGCGGCAAGCTCAGAGTTTAGTCTGCGTACAGGCATCTAGCAAGGAGGCTAGCCTTCCACCAGGCGGCAAGCAAGGAGGCTAGTTGCCTACATGCAGCTAGCAAGGCGGCTAGCCTGCCACCAGGCGGCAAGCATGGAGTCTAGTCTGCCTACAGGCAGCTAGCAAGGAGGCCAGCCTGCTACCAGGCGGCAAGCAAGGAGGCTAGTCTGCCTACAGGCAGCAACATGGTGGCTAGCCTGCCACCAGGCGGCTAGCAAGTTGGCTAGTCTGCCTACATGCAGCTAGCAAGGCGGCTAGTCTGCCACCAGGCGGCAAGCATGGAGTCTAGTCTGCCTACAGGCTGCTAGCAAGGAGGCTAGCCTGCCACCAGGCGGTAAGCAAGGAGGCTTGTCTGCATACAGGCAGCTAGCAAGGCGGCTAGCCTGCCACCAGAAGGCAAGCAAGGAGGCTAGTCTGCCTACAGGAAGCTAGCAAGGAGGCTAGCCTACCACCAGGCGGCAAGCTAAGAGGCTAGTCTGCCTACAGGCAGCTAGCAAGGCGGCTAGCCGGCCACCAGGCGGCAAGCAAGGAGTCAAGTCTGCGTACAGGCATCTAGCAAGGAGGCTAGCCTGCCACCAGGCGGCAAGCATGGAGTCTAGTCTGCCCACAGGCAGCTTGCAAGGAGGCTAGCCTGTCACCATACGTCAAGCAAGGAGGCTAGTGTGCCTACAGGCAGCAACAAGGTGGCTAGCCTGCCACCAGGCGGCAAGCAAGTTGGCTAGTCTGCCTACAGGCAGCTAGCAAGGAGGCTAGCCTGCTACCAGGCGGCAAGCAAGGAGGCTAGCCTGCCACCAGGCGGAGAGCATGGAGTCTAGTCTGCCTACAGGCAGCTAGCAAGGTGGCTAGCCTGCCACCAGGCGGCAAGCATGGAGTCTAGTCTGCGTACAGGCATCTAGCAAGGAGGCTAGCCTGCCACCAGGCGGCAAGCATGGAGTCTATTCTGCCTACAGGCATATAGCAAGGAGGCTAGCCTGCCACCAGTTCGCATGCAAGGAGGCTAGTCTTCCTACAGGCAGCAACAAGGTGGCTAGCCTGCCACCAGGCGGCAAGCAAGGAGTCTAGTCTGCCTACTGGCAGCTAGCAAGGAGGCTAGCCTGCCACCAGGCGGCAAGCAAGGAGTCTAGTCTGCCTACAGGCAGCTAGCAAGGTGGCTAGCCTGCCACCAGGCGGCAAGCATGGAGTCTAGTCTGCGTACAGGCATCTAGCAAGGAGGCTAGCCTGCCACCAGGCGGCAAGCATGGAGTCTATTCTGCCTACAGGCAGCTAGCAAGGAGGCTAGCCTGCCTCCAGTTGGCATGCAAGGAGGCTAGTCTGCCTACAGGCAGCAACAAGGTGGCTAGCCTGCCACCAGGCGGCAAGCAAGGAGTCTAGTCTGCCTACTGGCAGCTAGCAAGGAGGCTAGCCTGCCACCAGGCGGCAAGCAAGGAGGCTAGCCTGCCACCAGGCGGCAAGCAAGGAGGCTAGTCTGCCTACAGGCAGCTAGCAAGGTGGCTAGCCTGCCACCAGGCGGCAATCAAGGAGGCTAGTCTCCCTACAGGCAGCTAGCAAGGAGGCTAGCCTCCCACCAGGCGGCAAGCAAGGAGTCTAGTCTGCCTACAGGCAGCTAGCAAGTAGGCTAGCCTGCCACCAGGCGGCAAGCAAGGAGGCTAGTCTGCCTACAGGCAGCTAGCAAGGAGGCTAGCCTCCCACCAGGCGGCAAGCAAGGAGTCTAGTCTGCCTACAGGCAGCTAGCAAGGAGGCTAGCCTGCCACCAGGCGGCTAGCAAGGAGTCTAGTCTGCGTACAGGCATCTAGCAAGGAGGCTAGCCTGCCACCAGGTGGCAAGCATGGAATCTAGTCTGCCTACAGGCAGCTTGCAAGGAGGCTAGCCTGTCACCATACGTCAAGCAAGGAGGCTAGTGTGCCTACAGGCAGCAACAAGGTGGCTAGCCTGCCACCAGGCGGCAAGCAAGTTGGCTAGTCTGCCTACAGGCAGCTAGCAAGGAGGCTAGCCTGCTACTAGGCGGCAAGCAAGGAGGCTAGCCTGCCACCAGGCGGAGAGCATGGAGTCTAGTCTGCCTACAGGCAGCTAGCAAGGTGGCTAGCCTGCCACCAGGCGGCAAGCATGGAGTCTAGTCTGCGTACAGGCATCTAGCAAGGAGGCTAGCCTGCCACCAGGCGGCAAGCATGGAGTCTATTCTGCCTACAGGCAGCTAGCAAGGAGGCTAGCCTGCCACCAGTTCGCATGCAAGGAGGCTAGTCTTCCTACAGGCAGCAACAAGGTGGCTAGCCTGCCACCAGGCGGCAAGCAAGGAGTCTAGTCTGCCTACTGGCAGCTAGCAAGGAGGCTAGCCTGCCACCAGGCGGCAAGCAAGGAGTCTAGTCTGCCTACAGGCAGCTAGCAAGGTGGCTCGCCTGCCACCAGGCGGCAAGCATGGAGTCTAGTCTGCGTACAGGCATCTAGCAAGGAGGCTAGCCTGCCACCAGGCGGCAAGCATGGAGTCTATTCTGCCTACAGGCAGCTAGCAAGGAGGCTAGCCTGCCACCAGTTGGCATGCAAGGAGGCTAGTCTGCCTACAGGCAGCAACAAGGTGGCTAGCCTGCCACCAGGCGGCAAGCAAGGAGTCTAGTCTGCCTACTGGCAGCTAGCAAGGAGGCTAGCCTGCCACCAGGCGGCAAGCAAGGAGGCTAGCCTGCCACCAGGCGGCAAGCAAGGAGGCTAGTCTGCCTACAGGCAGCTAGCAAGGTGGCTAGCCTGCCACCAGGCGGCAAGCAAGGAGGCTAGTCTCCCTACAGGCAGCTAGCAAGGAGGCTAGCCTCCCACCAGGCGGCAAGCAAGGAGTCTAGTCTGCCTACAGGCAGCTAGCAAGTAGGCTAGCCTGCCACCAGGCGGCAAGCAAGGAGGCTAGTCTGCCTACAGGCAGCTAGCAAGGAGGCTAGCCTCCCACCAGGCGGCAAGCAAGGAGTCTAGTCTGCCTACAGGCAGCTAGCAAGGAGGCTAGCCTGCCACCAGGCGGCTAGCAAGGAGTCTAGTCTGCCTACAGGTAGCTAGCAAGGCGGCTAGCCTGCTACCAGGCGGCAAGCATGGAGTCTAGTCTGCGTACAGGCATCTAGCAAGGAGGCTAGCCTGCCACCAGGCGGCAAGCAAGGAGTCTAGTCTGCCTACAGGCAGCTAGCAAGGCGGCTAGCCTGCCACCAGGTGGAAAGCAAGGAGGCTAGTCTGCCTACAGGCAGCTAGCAAGGTGGCTAGCCTGCCACCAGGCGGCAAGCAAGGAGTTAGTCTGCCTACAGGCAGCTAGCAAATAAGCTAGCCTGCCACCAGGCGGCAAGCAAGGAGGCTAGTCTGCCTACAGGCAGCTAGCAAGGAGGCTAGCCCTTCACCAGGCGGCAAGCAAGGAGTCTAGTCTGCCTACAGGCAGCTAGCAAGTAGGCTAGCCTGCCACCAGGCGGCAAGCAAGGAGTCTAGTCTGCCTAACAGGCAGCTTGCAAGGCGGCTAGCCTGCCACCAGGCGGCAAGCAAGGAGTCTAGTCTGCCTACAGACAGCTAGCAAGGAGGCTAGCCTGCCACCAGGCGGCAAGCAAGGAGTCTAGTCTGCCTACAGACAGCTAGCAAGGCGGCTAGCCTGCCACCAGGTGGCAAGCAAGGAGGCTAGTCTGCCTACAGGCAGCTAGCAAGGTGGCTAGCCTGCCACCAGGCGGCTAGCCAGCGACAGCATTTAAATGTCCTTCTCACAGACTTTGAAAATAAGCTTAAGGATATTTTGACTATGGAAATACAACAGTGGATTATCAATCTAAATCGTGATATTAAAGAAACGGATGTCATATTAAAAGAAGAATTGATCGGAATAAGCACTAACGAAGAAGAACTTAAGGTAAAGTTTAGAAAGGGATATCCGGAACTCTGGCTTCAGAGATACGTACATGTTAGTTAGCCTGTATCATGGACTATTGCGAGAAAGGTTTTGATAGCTTTTCATATGTTGTTGGAAGTGGTTTTACGATTTACGCGGTTGTTAATGTTCTTACAAAAAGAAACAGATTGAAAAACTTGACCGAAGAGATTTAAGGATAAACCTAACTTAATTGAAGCTAAATATTGAAAATGTTATAACAAAGAGCCAGTCTCATCCCTCCCATTAAAATAATGTATGTATTAATTTTGCTAGATTTACATTTGTGCCGTTTTAATGAATAAATGAAAATAAAACGTACCTATAGTTAGAAGATGGATAAAACTTAACATTTGAAAAAAGAGGTTTTTCACTCTGTAAAATCTATCAAGCAAGACAAGTAGACTGCATCAGTCAAAGTTCAATATAAGATGCGCGGTGAGTCTACGTAAAAGAGAGAAAAAAAAATGGCATGTGGTCTGCAAGAAAAAATAAAAGGTATGTGACCTGCGGTTTATCGTAATAAAAAGATGTATCTTCTTATTTGTGGTTAAAAATACTGCAGACAGAAGCTGACTTGATCTTGACGGGCAGAGCAGAAGCTTCGTGGAGGGTCGTGCTTTGAAACACGAACTTACGACCGATGGTCGTCGTTCAGATGGGTCCAAAAAATATGCAGAAATCTTGTTGTACTCATGTTACACTTATAATACAAAACTCGTAAATGAAAAATAACATAGAATTAAATAAAATATGTCGAGCGTGTTATTTCCTTTCACTGAGTGAAAGTTTATCACAATGAAAACATCATGATTATACTAAAAAATACAACATCGTAGCCTTCTATGCACGTAATGTCTACAAATTTGTCGGAACACTTCAATTCCAACATGGCATTCGAAAACGCAACCCAAATTGCAAGAAATTTGGAAGGAAAACAATACACGCGTTGCGTTTTTGAGCCTAGCGTAGTATATAAACAGGGAGTCTATAATTTGGTCGCTGAATTTTTTTTTGTGTCTGGCGTTTCTTACGTTATTGCGTTTCATGCGTGGATTATAAACCCGGCCTTAGAAAAGTCACGTGGCAATGCGTCGCGCTGTTCAAAGCCGAGCGTGACAAATATTCGCAAAACATGTTCGTAAGTACCAACATTTCTGGACGCGAAACACACACGTACTTTCTACCTCCTCCGCTAGTATTCGCTGCCTGGCCGTCATCACGCACAGATAGTAGCACGAAACATCGAAACATTTTATTAGCGGACGGAGATTTGAAACTTTATGAAACGACTCCGATAAATGCGCAAATGGCATGAAAAAATATACAAAACCCCAGTTTTGGACCTTATTTCTTAGAAGAAAAGTTATTAAAATACTGACCAGCTAGTTAAAAGTCACTAAACAGCTAAGCCCACTTCATACGATGTCCAATTTATGCTGTAAATCCTGTTATACTAATGGGTAAAAAAAGTGGGTATAAATCTTTGTATAGCCTTAGAGAAGAAAGAATTCGTTGTTCTATACACACGATTCCTAGAATGATAACAGAAAACTATCCAACGCAGTTGCAGACTATAACAAGCATATCTTGGTTGAATAAACATGTTGCTGTCCATTTAAACAAATACTCTAAATATATGAAAATTTCAGCTGTTTATTTTAAAAATTATGTAACCGCGTGAAATATTTTCTTAAAAATATATTTAAGCTTATACACTTCACTTGCAAAAAAAAAAAAAAACAAAGTTGGCAACTGAAATCTAAAGTGAAGGAAAACCATCTCGCACGTTGATTTATACTAACAGGTGTGACGTTTCTATGAAGTGTTAGTTTATTTATTAACTATTCATGATATTCACTTCCTAATAAAAGTAGATGTTTTAATTAGGAAATTAATTTTTTGTTTAAATTACTTAGGAAAATAAAATTTAATTTTGTTTTAAATAAAAATTAAGGATATAGGTCTTCCTAGTATGAAATATAGGTACACTCCAATGTACTGAGCTATATATTTGATAATATTATAGCAATAAGAAAAATAAATAAAATATATAATACTTTTTGCTTAAAGCACAATTTCTGTATTAAAGTATTCTGTTATTAAAAATAGTATTTTTTTTATAGTAATGTGATTTTAACCACGTCAATAATTACCTCTGCAGATATTCCACTGCACGCCTTGTCACGCTACCGAAATTCTGTTAACTTCGAAAGGAGACTAATGTGTTATGTATTAACATTTAAAGCCAGTTTTCTTGCGTATTTTAAACCTTGTGATTATACTTTTACTTTGACGATTTTATTTTACCAAATATATTCCAGTGTAGTTCAACTACGTATCATAAAGTTTCATTTGGCACACCACTACGTTTAGTATCTTACATAATGAATACGAAAGTGACTATATACGGGTTTATGTTGCTGCTCGTGAGTCCGCCGTATTGATGACTTTGGCATATTATTAAGGGACATATCCGTTCCAAGCGGCTTCTATTCCATTAACTAAATTACTCCTACCAGAAGCCCTATACAAAGAGCTAAGATGTTTACGCTAAAAAAAAAAATTGGTTGTCTGTAAAGTTGGTTTATGGACGATAGTTTAACGTGACGTCATAACAAAACATTGATGAAATGATTGCATACTTTTATGAATAAAATTGAATCATTTTTTTTTAATTATCACTATTTCGTATGGATACAAAGAAGGAGTGAAATGAAATCTACAATTTAATTGATAAATTTACTTTTATTTGCACTCATTAATTCAAATATGTTTATTATTTAACGAAGAGATTATTTTAACTATAACTTGTGTACATGTTTGCTATTTAACTTCTTCCAATCTGTGTTATTCTTTAAAGCATAGGACGATGATAGGAAAAGTAGGAAACGAATGGGAGTGTTTCAAGTTGAATGTGCCTCGAAAAAGTCAAATCGATGGTTGTTTCAATCGAGTGGAAGAGAGATAGATGCGGCGCAAGCGTACAATGAGCGTAACGGGACACAGCGTAACGGGACAATGTGCATAACGGGACATATTTTCGTGCGTGCAACCGGCGTTCATCGATTTATTAGACGTTGTCACGTCATAAACACGTGCTATTTAAGATAATTATCATGAAACAGGCATGCAATTTTTTTAACGGTGAAAGTAAATAGGATTAACGTAAATCCATGTAGATATTAGCTAGGTAAAATAAGAAAGTCCACATTTCTCTATTCCACGTGCGTTTATAAATTGTTCACCTATAAAATAATTTTAAATTTTTTTAAAAATATAGTATGATTTAATTTATAAGGTATTTTCTCCTTCAAGAAGTGCTAGTTTCGTAACTAAAGACAGTTCCAGACCGCATTTATCACATCGGCAAACTTCGGAAGCAAAATAAAATAAATTTCTGTTTGTAGATTATAGGGGCACGTGTCAAGAAGCAGGGTTAATGTGATTAAGGTCATAGAGATGACACAAAGTTCGTTTTCAGATTATCTTCACTTCAAATCATCTTTAACTATAAATTTTTTGTCGTTATGTAAAGTGCGAAGGCGTGCGTAAATGGAGGTGTTATAAGAATTTCGAACTCAATTGACCGATTTTTTTGTGAATTTTAACTATATTTTTTTTTTAAACATTCCTCTCTTATCGAATCGTTTTATTCCCTATTAAAGCGCATGTTACACGGTCAAAGGGTAACGAACTCAATTAAGTAACTGTTCGCATGAGCCGCAACAAAATTCCAACAAAATGTATGTTTATTGACACACCTCACACGGCAACAGTAATGTACAGTTCATTCAAAACACAAGTGACCATTCCAGCCTTGTGGATTCTGAACGTTGACTTTAAGCGTTTTTTAAAGCGGTTTTCTGAGAACATAAACACATTTTAATGTTAAAAAAAGAGCGATTATTTCAGTTCTTGCCAGTGATGTGTAAACATCGAACCACGGTAACGAGAAAATTCATGTGTTCTCACGTTGCAATTAAACCTACCTAAATATGAAACTTGAACACGATATTTAACGTAATTTTAAAAATTACACCGAGATGCGAAAAGTATTATTTTAGGGGAAAAACAGGTAAAATTATTTCCCTTTTGAAAAACTAACTATAAATTTGTTTATCGAAATGGTACTATTGATTTCTCGTTGCTAGCCGAACAGGCGTACCGAACGCGTCGCTTGTAAATGCTTCAATACCGAACCTGTGACAAACCCCCCTAGACTGGAATTATCATCGCCTGGGTTTTGAGGTTATATTTGTTTAGGCAAGTTCAGGTTGAAATTGTAGTATGCGCCAAAAATTCAATGAAATAATAACGCATTACACAACGGAAATTTAAAGCTTTGAAAGTCCATTACGCATGCATGCAGAAACTGCTATAGCCACGGGCAGAATGAGTCAAGATGGCAAACCCACGTGTGGCAACATGCACACTTTATATTAATTTTAGCGAACATCAGAGGATTAACTAAACGTATTTGTGTGTCAAAGTAAACATATGGTAGTGACACTATCCTGGAATACATTTTGTAAACTTGAATAGTCATACCATGATATAATCGCAACTTTAAAAGTACCTTAATACGTATTAGCCAGAAAAACAATTATGCTGGTTATGTTGGAAGAAATATGGCGTCAAAGATATTTAACATTTTGTTAGTTTTCTAAAGCATTACGAATGTAGCACTATGTTTTAAGTATTTTTCAATCTAAATTTTGCAGTCCAATAGATACATTAAAACACAAAAAACTTGAAACAATCAACATTTTTTTGTAACACTAAGTATAAGAATATATATTCGGTCTAAATCCTTACTATACATAAACCTTAACCTTATTGCGCTGATTCAACATTTAAGTTTTAATGTAATAACTTCATCATGAAATTCTTTTATTAAAAATGACATCGAATATATTAAGGGTAAAAAAAATTCTTGTGTCACAAAAGTATGTCGAATGTTACGCTATATCCAGTGGCTGTTTTGGTTTTATAGTGTTGATATACACACAATTTCTTGAACTATCGCGTAAAGGAATGTAACACGGACGATAAGCACATTCATCAGCTGATACTTGTCGTTAATTAAAAGTCTCCATTCAAATCCGAAATAAGATAGTTTGCGTGAGCTATCGGATGTTTCACGCTGTATTTGTTGTATTGCGTGCACTATTCATGTATCTATTCATGTGGGCTCTGGTTTTGACAAGTACTTCACAATATAGCAATAAATTGCTTCGTTTGAACCGCATGGCTGAATATCCATATTGCCACTCCACGTGTTCAATGATCTGGATGATAATAAATTATTAACCCAAGCATCTTCCTTTCAATCCTTTAGTAGGCAAAGTCTTCCTCCATTACGAATAAAATCATGTGCCATTTTTTGTACAAATGTGTTATGTTTAATTAAAAAAAATTGGTTGTCTGTAAAGTCGGTTTATGGACGATAGTTTAACGTGACAACGTCATAACAAACATTGATGAAATTATTGTATACTTTTATGAATAAAATTGAATCATTTTTATTGAATTATCACTATTTTGTATGGATACAAAGGAGTGAAATGAAATTTACAATTTAATTGATAAATTTACTTTTATTTGCACTCATTAACTCAAATGTTTATTACTTTAACGAAGAGATTATTTTAAATATAACTTTTATACATGTTTGCTATTTAACTTCTTCCAATCTGTGTTATTGTGTTAAGGATAGGACGATGATAGGAAAAGTAGGAAACAAATGGGAGTGTTTCAAGTTTAATGTACCTCGAAAAAGTCAAATCGATGGTTGTTCCAATCGAGTGGAAGAGAGATATATGCGGCGCAAGCGTACAATGAGCGTAACGGGACACTGTGCGTAACGGGACACTGCGTAACGGGACACATTTTCGTGCGTGCAGCCGGCGTTCATCGATTTATTAGACGTTGTCACGTCAAAAATGTTTATGGTTTTCAAAAACTAATTTAAAGGAAGACTGATCTAAATATGTGAGTTATAGATAACATGAAAGCTCTTGACCGTCTTCCAAGTACATGTCCACACACTTGAAACTCGGCAGGGATGTTCTTTATATTACATACACATTAACTGAGCTCGGGGTTTTCCTAAAATTAGCCTCTAAGTCGGGTTACAGGAACGTTAAAGATTTTGGGGCTTTAACCCCTACCCCGGCACATTTTCCACCTATACCCGACCTATTGAATCGGAAACATTTCAAACAAAAAAAAAATACATTTTTAGATTTTTCGAATTTTAGGGTTATTAACCACTCCCCCCCTCCGAAGTGGAGAAAATCGAACCCCGGGCACCTTTTCCACAATAACCCAACCTTGGAAACACTCAAAATCGAAAAAAATGTATTTTTAAAATTTAAGGGTCTTCCCCAGCCACATTTTCCACAATAACCCGACCTTTTGGATCGTAAACGCTCCAAATCGAAAATACATTGATTTTTAAAATTTTAGAAATTTGGGGTTTTTAACCACTCTTTCCCTCCTTAGGGACACAGTTGACCCCGGAGAAAATTCCCACCATGCCCCGACCTCATGGGTACACAAAAATCATGGTTATTACCCATAGCTCGAAATTAGTGGTTTTTTGACCCTCTGACCTCCCACTCCCCCTTAACTCTAAGATCATAAGTTATAAAAATATTGGTTGTCAGAGGTTATTTATATGCATGCAATATTTAAACATATTTGGACGTCGAAAAATAGGTAATAAAGCTAATTAAAGCGTGGTAAAACTGAAATCTCACTTCAAAGCTTGTTTCTTCCCCAAGCAGCTGAGCTTAGGATCTCAACTGGTGTGGTATTTGTCTATTTTCATTATGTGAGCACTAACATAGATATTAAAAAACTATCTATTTAGAATCTAATTTAATTATCGTGTTTTCGTGTTATCAGATTTTAATAACGTTGGTTACTAATGGAGAAGCAGACAATAGGACCTAGAAAATAAAATTCTTGTTTGCTCAAATTTATTTTAGCTTTTTGTAACTTTTTCCAACTTTTTATTTCAAAATAATTGAATACTTTTTTTAATGGCCCACAAAATAGTTTTTTTTTTTTTTACGTTGGAGACAATGCTTTGGTTACCACACTTCACTACAGAATATGAAAAGTGAAGAAAGAGGACGATCAATATATCCACTCTATCAAATGTCAAGATAAACCAATATGATGACCAATGATCTGCCTGACCTGAAAATGGTTTGTGCATTTACGTGTGCGTATATATAAATATAAATATGCCATGGTGTAAGTGATGATGTTCATACTCTGGTGGACATTGTGAATAAATTATGTGTCTCAATATATGCTCTTTTTCCTCCATTAAGGACAAAACCCAAGACTCCAACTTTCACAACGTAAGCAGTACATTTATCACTGTGAAATCATAAAAAAATAAACAAGTTTTTTTTGCCTTCATTTTGAATTTTATTTATTCATAGACGTGCTCGTGAAATGAGATGAGTCTTTAAGTTAGGTGATCCAAAGTAAGCGAAGCTTTTCCTGTTGTGGTGAAAACATTAGCTCTTGTAATTAATTCGCTAGTCATTGGGGAAATCGGGAATTTTTGGAATTTTTGTTTTGACTGAACAAAAAAAAAAAATAATCGCATTTACTTGACTGCTTAAATTTTAATTATTTTTCAAGATAGATCTGTGTAAACCATAGAACGATTGTTACGATGTATAACAAAATATTTGTTTAAAATATAAATATTATGGTGTTGACACGGTCTGTAAAATAAATTATTTACTAAGATAAAAGGAAAATAATTATTTATATTTGTAGCATCACATATATTATAAACATATACTTAGTTTACAAGTAAAAGTACAAAAATGTGTTTTCATATGATTTGCACATTAAATAAAAAAAACAGTTTGTAAACTATACAATAATATTTTTTTATGATATAAAATTTTAGTATAAATATTTTTTTTCCTATTATTTTACAATATGTTTCGATGAAAGCACATTATGCACGTAACAAAAACCACAGGAATATTGTAACAAGGGTCTGCTGCGTGAGCCAGCAGGTAGCGACTGATATGTATCATATTTTACCACTAACAAATTACCAAAAAAACTTAAAAGTCTGAAAAATAAAATTTTGTACATTTGAAAAAAAATTATAAATTTAGTATGAGAAGGCTTCAGCTGAACTATATGCTAAAAACAATGGCAGCATTAATTAGCACAGATTCACACTCTAGTCGTACTTCGTCCTCATATCTGTGCGCGCACACAAATTATTTTGCAAATCGAGCGCTTGCAGGCAGATGAATCTTGAAGCAGTCGCGTGAAACATGTGTTCGGCGTGGCTACAGAGGCCAAGTCTCTGTCCGGCACTCGTTTTAGTTCACACTTCTTCATGCGTTGCCGTCTTCTTCCTTCTTCCCGTCGAACTGTTTTAGCTGGGATAAAAGTAAAAAATTGCCATCAGTTTTTATCAAAGGAACTATGAAAGCATATCAATATTTACTAACATAACTAAAAACGTAACGTATAATAAAATGACAAGAACTAAAAATATGTGTAAAAAGTTATAATGCAATGGTTCACTTTGCAAACAAATAAAACAATTGGTAGCTATTATTTAACTATAAATTTTATGAAATTGTTCTCTAGATAACAGTAACTTGAGAGTGTGTCTTAACTGAAGAGGTAAATAGTTGGAAAATATGGTTTCGAGTTAAAGTTTTAAAATTTCAGGTTAAAAAATAAAATAAAAAATTTGTAACAATTTCAGTATATTAATTTTAAAACTAATTATATGAAAATTTTTATAATTTTTTATTAATTATAAAGTGAAATGTATCACGAAAACAAACATATAACAAAACATTTATACATAGTGTACAATTTCATTTCATTGTGGTCATTAATAATTTTAATTTTAAACATGAGGAATTCATAATGAAAAAACTTAACTCTTATGCTTATCATGTTTTTTTTAAAATTTAGTAAGTTTTATAAGTAATGTTTGAAAATAAAATTGTTATTAGTAGTAAAGCCCTCTAAAACATAATTACATCTTAAGTTACAATACAATATTATATTTCATGCTCGCCAGTAAACGGTCACGTGTGAGACTAATTCGTAGTATTTATTATGAAACACCTGGTTTATTTCTGGTTTTAATGTATAATTATTTTTTATAGTTAAGTTAATATATCTAGCACTTGTAATTTTTATTGTTTTTGTCCCGTTTAGTTCAGTTAATTTTTATGTTTAGTTCATAATATATTTTTTTATAATAGGCGATTTGTTTGGAAACAGACCTAATATTATTCCTGTAATATATTTCTTCAAATCTTTTTCCTCGTATATCATATCCTTAAAATACTAAGAATCTGTTTTTTTTTGGAGAATTAAAAATTTGATTGGCCCATCTCTAATTATTACTTTACAAATTCTTGGTCGCATGTACAGCCAAAGCAAGAGAAAATGCCAAACCCTAATTGACGCCACTTATGTGTCCTTGTCGTGAAGGGCGTGTGGGGAATGCAAATCGAAATGACCAAACAATTTATAATCATACCAAAAAACTTTAAACACAAACCAACAATTTTTTTGTTAAATTTCACTTATAGGCTATAACCTGTATATAATTTGAAGTATAAAATTATAACGGTAAAACGTAAAACTATACTGGCAAAAAAAAGTCAATCCCTATTTACAGATCTAAACCGGAATTATATTTATAACAAAGCTTAGATAAATGTTAATAAAACATATCAATCAAATTTTTCATAAAGTTTGTCTAAATTATTAATTGAAATAATTTTTTGATAAAGAGAATAAACGTTTAACTATGCAGTGAGATTTTTATGTAATAATTTATCACCTAATTGATCAAAAAGTCACTACTCTGTAACTAATCAAAGTCTCATTTTGTTTGTAAGAATATGAATGCAAAATTAAAATTTATTTGCTAATGTGCATGTAATGACATAAATGTATGCGCATGATATTCAATATCTTCGTCACATCAAAGGAACAGGACGGAGGTTAGGTTCAGCCCTAATAGGCAACAGAGTCCACGATAATTGTGGCCGTTAGGCCGTAGCTACGTTCGGGAACGGCTAAAAAACCTAACTTTAACAAATGTATATACGAGATTAAATATAAATTTTAGAATCGTAATTTAACTAGAACTTGTATAACGTTTCTTTCCACGAGCAGGTAACGCGAGTCTTGCGTAACAGAACAGAAAAAGAGTATCATACAAAACTACTATATTTTAATAAACTATTTTTACCACTACAACGTCTGCACCATGCCTGTGGGTGTGTGGGACTAATGTGTGCCGGCGTGAGAGGAATGTAAGTGGTATGTGAGGAATGTGGTATGAATAAAGGGACTGAGAGAAAATTGGTGCGAGCAAGCAGGGTTGTTGAGGTCTAGCTGTGGTTGTGTTGGACTAATGTGTGAAGGGGTGAGAGGAATGTAAGTGGTATGTGAGGAATGTGGTGCGAGCAAGCAGGGCTGTTGAGGTCTAGCAGTGGTTGTGTTGGACTAACGTGAGAAGGGGTGAAAGTTAAGTAAGTGGTATGTGAGGAATGTGGGGCGAGCAAGCAGGGATGTTGAGGTCTAGCTGTGGTTGTGTTGGACTAATGTGTGAAGGGGTGAGAGGAATGTAAGTGGTATGTGAGGAATGTGGTGCGAGCAAGCAGGGATGTTGAGGTCTAGCTGTGGTTGTGTTGGACTAATGTGTGAAGGGGTGAGAGGAATGTAAGTGGTATGTGTGGAACATGGTGGGAGCAAGCAGGGATGTTGAGGTCTAGCTGTGGTTGTGTTGGACTAATGTGTGAAGGGGTGAGAGGAATGTAAATGGTATATGAGGAACGTGGTGCGAGCAAGCAGGGCTGTTGACGTCTAGCTGTGGTTGTGTTGGACTAATGTGTGAAGGGGTGAGAGGAATGAAAGTGGTATGTGAGGAATGTGGTGCGAGCAAGCAGGGCTGTTGAGGTCTAGCTGTGGTTGTGTTGGAATAATGTGTGAAGGGGTGAGATGAATGTGTTGGTACGATAAGAACGTGGCGGGAGCAAGCAGGGCTGTTGAGGTCTAGCTGTGGTTGTGTTGGACTAATGTGTGAAGGGGGAGAGGAACGGGGCAGAAGCAAGCAGGGCTGTTGAGGTCTAGCTGTGGTTGTGTTGGACTAATGTGTGAAGGGGTGAGATGAATGTGTTGGTACGATAAGAACGTGGCGGGAGCAAGCAGGGCTGTTGAGGTCTAGCTGTGGTTGTGTTGGACTAATGTGTGAAGGGGGAGAGGAACGGGGCAGAAGCAAGCAGGGCTGTTGAGGTCTAGCTGTGGTTGTGTTGGACTAATGTGTGAAGGGGTGAGATGAATGTGTTGGTACGATAAGAACGTGGCGGGAGCAAGCAGGGCTGTTGAGGTCTAGCTGTGGTTGTGTTGGACTAATGTGTGAAGGGGGAGAGGAACGGGGCAGAAGCAAGCAGGGCTGTTGAGGTCTAGCTGTGGTTGTGTTGGACTGTGTGAAGGGGTGAGAGGAATGAGGAACGTGGCGGGAGCGAGCAGGGCAAGAGGCCTACCTGCTGTGTGAAGGAGTGAGAGGAATGTAAATGGTATGTGAGGAACGTGGTGGGAGGAAGCAGGGCTGTTGAGGTGTGGATGTGGTTGTGTTGGACTGTGTGAAGGGGTGAGAGGAATGAGGAACGTGGCGGGAGCAAGCAGGGCTGGAGGCCTACCTGCACAAGGCTGTACTCGGCCACCTCCACGACGGGGGCGGAGAAGGCGTGCTTGTAGATCAGCGCCGCTGCCACTCCTCCCAGGATCGGCCCCAGCCAGTACACCTGCCACACACACGTCCGTCAGCGTCTTGTCACCAGCACGCACTTGCACCGAGTAGAACCCATGTTTCACACTACTCAATCATTAGTGCTTTGTGTGAAGTAAAGTTTATTCACACAGAAATATTCTTATAGGAAACTTTTCTCTTTTTGTTTCAAAACCAAATTTTTTGCTTAACTGTTTATTTTATTTGATGGACATTTATATATTTGTTAAATATGAGATTCAGTTAGACGAACAATATATATTCTTACAGCAAAACATTAATTTTTGTTAAGCCATATGTAAACCGATTTAAGTTTAACACATCTTGTTTTACTTACTGTAGCAATAGCAATTGTTACTGACAATATTACACCTTAATGAAAAAAAAAGTAAGTCATATTATGTTGCCCAACCAGGTGTTACTCACATGAATGCATTTCAAGGTGCTATCTGTAATATAAAGATTTTTGGATGCAAACGAATACATTAATAATTTCACTAGTCATTGCTACTGTATGATTCGTTTAAATTTTAATAATGTCTCAAATTACCAAATTTTTATTTCTTTGGAAAATGCTTGCTTTTCAATTCACTGTGATGTATCAAAAGCCACTAATGGTTATTTTCACTAAGCATTAAATACTCTGTAGAAAACTAACTGTTTTAGATTCAAATTTCTTATTGATATCAAAAGGTTGAAAACAGATTTAAAAAAATCCTTGCACTAGTGACATTCCACTGCAAAGCGAATTGTGTGCACATCTAGCAGGCTCACTGGCGGATCCAGAGTGGTGAGGGGGGGGGGGGGGACATACGGCATGGCCCTCCCCTGAACCCTGAATAGATATATATTTAATTTTCTCCTAATTCATTACCATAGTTTCTCCGAACTTACTTAAGTGTTATTTTACCGCAGTGCTATAGATAACAGGACGTTTTTGAACTACAAATAAAACCAACTAAATACTTAAATTCTAAAAGTACTAAAATTATATTAAAAAAATTCGATTTGGTCCTCCTTTGACCATGATTCTGGATCCGCCCCTCGAGCAGACTCATGCTATGCGAGCACAGTTGGCCAGCCCCAGCAGCCGTGTGCCAGCAGGCACTCTAGGGCACCCTGTGTCTCTGACCAGTGGCCGGCGAGGCGACTCACCCAGTGGTTCTCCCACACGCCGGACAGAACAGCCGAGCCGAGACTCCGAGCCGGGTTCATGCTGGACCCGGTGAAGTCGATCTGCGAACCATGCGTTCATTCATCATCGCCTCAGCGAGCTCCGACACCAGTCGAACACATATACAGCGATTAGACAGAGTGTCGGAAATCCTTACAACTATTACATTTGTTCAAATAAAGTAATTTTTACGAAAACGGTTTTAATGAAAAGCAAATATTTCATTGGTTATAAAAATAAGTAATTTAAGTTTTATGGCCGTTATGATTATTTATATTTATATTATTACCGTGAACCATTAATAACTAAGTTCGGCTGAATTATATTTGCAATTTTTCTGTAATTTCTAACAATTCCCAGTTTTGTTTTTAGTTGCCAATTCTTATTTTAATGTTAGAAAAGAAAATGTAATTTATGTTGTAGTAAACATATTTTAACGCGTATTTGACTAAATGTTATGATTTTAGACTTCAAGTCGTATAGTCACGTCACGATCACTTAAGACACTCTTAGATAAATTATTGAGTATTTCTGAGATTCATTTATAAATATATAAAAATTATGATGAGCCATAAAAATAATTTTTAAACAAAAAAGAATTGAATAAAATATATCTGCTGCCAATTAAATGCAATATAAGTTCACAAATTTAGTTGGCTATTTTAAAAAAAACATGCCATATTTACACAGACAACAGACTATATCAACATCAGTAAATTTAGCGAATGCTAAAAAATAACTGGGAGACTTCATTTACTTTCCAGAGACAAAAGAAATCGCACCAACGTACATTATCATTTATACATTACATAAACACAATAAATAAAATATATTATGCCAATAAATTAAAATAATCTGTACTATTGCCAACAATTAGTTTCGTTTTGATAGATTATTAATTGTTATTTATGTTAGGCTATCCATAAGTTATAAAATAACAGAAAATAAATTTTAGTTATTTTTTATTACATTTTCCCTTAAATGAAAATCTTAAATAATAAAGCTGACATTTATTTTCCCCTCGGTATCATATACATTTTGGCAAATGAAGCTACCCATATAAAGTTATATACAGAAACTAAAAACAAAATATAACTTTTACAATGTTATTACAATTTTCACAATTATTCTAAGATGATTCTTTAAGATGTGTGATTTTCATTCTTAGACAACCGATATTCACTTGCAATTATAAATAGTGCACGCTATGTATTTTCTTACATTACCCAGCCCTATGTCCTTAAAAACAGGTGCATATGTTGTTTGTTATATGTGTAGTTACACCAGGTTGAAAGAATGATCGATTGTTTCAGCACGTAACATGCATTTGAATAAAACGATGTTGGTGTAGTTTTGTTTAGGTGTAGTCAGTATATAATAGGGGCGCCGAGCGCACGGCTTCTGGCTGTGGTGCCGGTGCCGGTGTCCGCCATCTTGGATTGTGACGTCACGGCGGCCATCTTGTATGAGTGTAACGGGACACAGCGTAACGGGACAAGTTTGACCTTGACCTTTGACCCTCAAAATTCGCCAAAATTGGGCAAAATTTGCCCAAAATTCCTCAAAAATCGCCAAAATTTCCATTTCTGTGGAAAAAAGTTCCGCCAAAAAATCTCAAAAAATTCCTCAATTCGAAAATCAGGATTTCGAAAATCCTCAAAAGTCGTTTTGCCCTAGAAAGAACCCTAATTCCTAAAACTGGCTTAAAACTCCTAAGAGATAGCCGCTTATAAGCCATTTCTAGGAATAAGGATACCATGACCGCCATCTTGGATTATGTCGTCACCGATGCATTTTTCGTTACGGCCGCCATCTTTAACTTTTTTATTTATTATCCGATTTTAATAAAATATTTTTTAAAAATTATAAAAAAAAATAAATAATAAAATTTTAATAAAACATTTATAAAAAACAAACATTAACGACACGGAGTTCGGAGTCCTCGGTTCGAACCCGGTGAGGGCAAAAAAAATTAAAAATGGCGACAGGCTCCTTTCTTAATGGTGGCTGCAGGCAGACTGACTCCCACCACTTTTCTTAAAGCAGATATATCGTCACCTAGTATGACGTCATGTCCGCCATCTTGTCTTCGTTGCTGGAGACCACCATCTTGTTTTCGTCGGCGAGAGTGCGCTGACGCCATGTTAGTTTAGTTCTTATCCGCTAGAGTGCAGTAATCATTTATTACTAAGGTGCCCGCCATCTTGTCATTTGGCCGCCATCTTGAAAATCCGTAATTATTTAGCTAGAAATTCGGGAAAAATTTCTAAATTCGTTAAATAAATCACTCATTAATTTACATATTGATTCGATCCGCTCCTGTCCTTGGTTCGATACTTGATCGATGCAATAATGTTTAATTTTATGTAAAAAATAATAATTTCAATAAACCATGTTCAACATTCGTAAAGAGACTCTAAATCCTCTACGACCACCATCCTATCAGACATCAAGACCACCATATTGGAAATGCGTAATTTTAATGCTAGAGATCCGGGAAAAAGTTCAGAAATCATTAAATAAATTTCCGATCAATAAACTGATTAATTAGATCGACTAAGGTCCTTGGTACGATCCCAGGCCGATACAAAACAACTTTAATATTTTAAAAAAGCACCACTAAAGTGTAAGGTTCGAGGAATTAAACACCGCAAGTTCTTTTACAAACATAATATTTATTACATAATTTCTATTCTACTACAGGATCACTTACGAAAGCCAGCAATCTTATAATCATTTAGTTCCGCAGCGGTGTGAAATGACTAATTCTTAGCTCCAATCGGTTTATACTAGACAGAGTCCAGCCAGAACCTTTACAGACATAGTCCACCTTTTCTTGACAGAGTTTCTGGATACCGTTTTTAACAGTTTGCTTCACATCGTTAGAACTGTAAATTACTGCAGCCGATGTCTTGAATGCACACTTCTTCACTTTGTCATCGAACGGATATGGCTTTCCATATATACAGTCCAACCACAAGTTATATTTCAAAGGTCCGTTTGTTGCTACATCATCAGTAAGCTGATTGATTATCTTCTGTCTGATATCGTCAAGAAAATTACAAATGTCCTTCGACTCACCGAACGTATTTAGATAATAGTAGTCTTTCAAAGTTCCACGAAATGCAGACTGCGCCAAGTAGAAGCCATTATCGTTCACTTGTAATGCTCCGAACACAGTCTTAGGTTTATTTCCATGTTCAGACGTCATAACAATCGGTTGCTAGGCATCTGTTTTTTTGGTTGTACGCTTTCGTGTCTCCAATCTAAAGCGAGGAGCCGAAATGTCGGCAGGTAGTTCAGCAGTAGGAGCACAGACTCCACCTTTACATTTTTTCGCATGATGTCGCAAACTGTCAATTCGAGTAAACCATTTAAGGCACTCATCACATCGAAACTTCATGCGAGAAGGATTCTTCGTGCATTTGCTCCGCTCATGTCTTCGTGCATCATGGGAAAATGCGAACGACGTATCACAGTAGCTGCAAGGATACCGTGGTGATGAAGACGATCCTTTCAGACTCGATCCAGATACAGACATTGCAACAGTAGTACCATTTCCAGGCATTCTCTTATGCACATCGATG
Organism: Bacillus rossius redtenbacheri; assembly: GCF_032445375.1. Classification (NCBI taxonomy): domain Eukaryota; kingdom Metazoa; phylum Arthropoda; class Insecta; order Phasmatodea; family Bacillidae; genus Bacillus; species Bacillus rossius. The sequence continues at coordinate 34,942,221 of NC_086339.1, read as the reverse complement.
CATCGTTGTTGCGCCGAAACCTTTACTTTCTGCCGCACAGCAGGACCTTTGCATGTCTTCATGTGCGTTTTCATATTATCTTTTCTGGCAAACTGCTTATGACATTTCTCACAAACAAACATTTTACGATATAGGTTCTTGGCACATTCGCTCCTCTCGTGTCGCCGGGCATTGCTGTTGTTTGAGAAAATCTTGTCGCAGTAACAGCACCGATGTTCGCTAGTTGTCAAATCAGCATCCATTGAAGTCTCCATCGAGGTCGTATCGTCGATCGTCGTGGTTTCCTGCACATCCAGCTCAGTAGTCATTAAGCTATCTTCTGCTGGTGGTATCACATCTGTTGAAATCTCCTCCAATGTCGACGTCGTCGTCGTTGCCAACGGGATCTGCTCCACCATTGTCGTCGCTGACGTCAAGGTTCCCGTAGACGATGGTACAACGTCCATCGAGTTCGGCGTTAAAGTCGGTAAAGATGCCATCGAGTTCTCAAGAACAGGTAATTACACGACTTATGCACCAGATGAAATAATCTAGGTGATCCTTACACCGTCGACGACAGTAACAAACTGAGCGACCTGCTGTCTAGGACTCGCTTATATACATGCACCGGATGGAATAATACGCAAGTCAAATCAAGAACCATTTACTATAATACTAGAGTCAAAACAACATTAAAAATAGAAGGACCATCAACGAAAAGGCAGCACATTTGGAAGCACCGACAGCGAAAAGGCAGCACATTTGGAAGCACCGACTACGAAAAGGCAGCACATTTGGAAGCACCGACTACGAAAAGGCAGCACATTTGGAAGCACCGACTACGAAAAGGCAGCACATTTGGAAGCACCGACAACGAAAAGGCAGCACATTTGCAAGCACCGACAACGAAAAGGCAGCACATTTGGAAGCACCGACAACGAAAAGGCAGCACATTTGGAAGCACCGACAACGAAAAGGCAGCACATTTGGAAGCACCGACAACGAAAAGGCAGCACATTTGGAAGCTCCATCAACAAAAAAAAGGCAAAAAGGAAGCACTAGTTACGAGATCTATGTCTTAGTTAGAAATCAGAATACAAGAAATAAAAACATTAAATTCTTATAATTTAAATTATTTATTTTATTGCTTTACACTATACAAATGCAAGTAAAACAAGCCATTATTGTATGTAGCCAGCATTCCTCAGTTCCTTGAGTATGAAGGATATTTCTTTGATGCACGAATAGTTTCCTGCACAAAGCGAACCATGTAGAAGTCTTAGCCGGTCAACCAATATGTTTGGATCTTTCCATAATGTGTAATCATTCTCTTCTACCACCATCTTCCTTGCACCTTTATAATTATTATGATCTCTGGTGTCTTCCGTTTTACCACCAACCTCAGGGTAACTTTCATGTTTGAGACGGTGATCATCACAAGCTTGATCAGATTTATTTAATATATCACGTCGTTTCCATCGTTTCGGTCTCAGGACACCGCCACATTCTTCAATCTTGGCAGCTTTAGGTGCTTCATCATAGTCTATGTCTTTGTAAACAGCCTCAGAGTCACTGTAACAATCACCGTAGAAGGAATCGTCTTCACCCAATTTACCGTAATAATTCGATGTTGATGATGTTGAAGTGTCTTCATCGTCTTCATGCTTCCTTTTTAGGAGTCCATCATTTTTACAAAGTAGGAAAGATCTACTTGAATTCGGCTGGAATATATTCTCACTTTTCACGTTAAGGATTCTTCCATTGTCTTCATTCTTCCGTAAATCATCAACCTCCTTCAATTTAAGTTCGTTGTCGAGATCGGAAGAGCCAAGAAAATTATTGGCGTAATGCAGATCACTCTTCCTTAGGCTAGTAGATTCATCGTTGTCCTCTAGCCTGTACGCAGGCTTGGCGCTACAAGTTCTGCCATGTCTTTTTAGGCTCTCTCTCCGCGTAAACGACTTGCTACATCTAACACAACTTATCATATTGCGCAGTGGATTTTTAACACAGTCATTCTTCTCGTGTTGTCTTTTATTCTTTCTCAAGATAAACTCTTTACTGCAAAACTTACACCTATGTTCTTTCGATACAGCGTCAGATCCCAAATCGGAATTCATATTAGTTACTGAGACTAACGTCCGATACCAATTGAGTGTTTTAAATTAGATCCAATACTTAAATAGAAATATTTTCATATTTCATCAGCGAGAATTAATATATCTCATGCAAAAGTACTTTATGCATGTAGTTCTGCTTTTCAACAACAGATGTCGCCACATGTTGCTTGCAGGTAAATAATATTTAGTTCTTTTATGCGGGATGCGGGATGCTCACTAACGATCGCAAAAGAAGGATGGCTTCGCTAGACTCCAAGGAAAAGGAAGTTCGTCTTGCATGTTGGTGCTCCACAGATGTCTCATGGCGTAATATTAATTTGACTGAGTAATGATATTTTTTAATTCCACCTGATAAAAATATTGCAAGTTTTGATTTAGTAGCAGAAATTATCGAATTAAATGTAACTCCAAATAAAATGACATGTCTCATTAGTCAAAAAAAAAAAAAATCCATGCAGACAGCGGTTTCTCAGAATAGTCAGAAACACTTGAAGAAACCACAGGAATGATTGCAAGAACACGGGAAAAACCATCAAAATACTGACAAGAATAATCAGGAGCACACGGGAAAAACCATCAAAATACTGACAAGAATAATCAGGAGCACACGGAGAAAACCATCATAATATTGACCAGATTAATCAGAAGTACTCGGAGAAAACCACCACATGTTTTCTTTGATATCATAAAATTACAGGAAAAAATATTTAAAAATAAAAATAATTTAATAAAAAAAATGCATAAACAGTTTCTGCTAGCTTGTAAACTTATCATTGTTGAGCAAAGATAGAGTTCTTGTACAAGCCAGAAATTTATGTATTTTTTTTATTAATTTATTTTTATTTTTAAATATTTTTTCCTGTAATTTTATGATATCAAAGAAAACATGTGGTGGTTTTCTCCGAGTACTTCTGATTAATCTGGTCAATATTATGATGGTTTTCTCCGTGTGCTCCTGATTATTCTTGTCAGTATTTTGATGGTTTTTCCCGTGTGCTCCTGATTATTCTTGTCAGTATTTTGATGGTTTTTCCCGTGTTCTTGCAATCATTCCTGTGGTTTCTTCAAGTGTTTCTGACTATTCTGAGAAACCGCTGTCTGCATGGATTTTTTTTTTTTTGACTAATGAGACATGTCATTTTATTTGGAGTTACATTTAATTCGATAATTTCTGCTACTAAATCAAAACTTGCAATATTTTTATCAGGTGGAATTAAAAAATATCATTACTCAGTCAAATTAATATTACGCCATGAGACATCTGTGGAGCACCAACATGCAAGACGAACTTCCTTTTCCTTGGAGTCTAGCGAAGCCATCCTTCTTTTGCGATCGTTAGTGAGCATCCCGCATCCCGCATAAAAGAACTAAATATTATTTACCTGCAAGCAACATGTGGCGACATCTGTTGTTGAAAAGCAGAACTACATGCATAAAGTACTTTTGCATGAGATATATTAATTCTCGCTGATGAAATATGAAAATATTTCTATTTAAGTATTGGATCTAATTTAAAACACTCAATTGGTATCGGACGTTAGTCTCAGTAACTAATATGAATTCCGATTTGGGATCTGACGCTGTATCGAAAGAACATAGGTGTAAGTTTTGCAGTAAAGAGTTTATCTTGAGAAAGAATAAAAGACAACACGAGAAGAATGACTGTGTTAAAAATCCACTGCGCAATATGATAAGTTGTGTTAGATGTAGCAAGTCGTTTACGCGGAGAGAGAGCCTAAAAAGACATGGCAGAACTTGTAGCGCCAAGCCTGCGTACAGGCTAGAGGACAACGATGAATCTACTAGCCTAAGGAAGAGTGATCTGCATTACGCCAATAATTTTCTTGGCTCTTCCGATCTCGACAACGAACTTAAATTGAAGGAGGTTGATGATTTACGGAAGAATGAAGACAATGGAAGAATCCTTAACGTGAAAAGTGAGAATATATTCCAGCCGAATTCAAGTAGATCTTTCCTACTTTGTAAAAATGATGGACTCCTAAAAAGGAAGCATGAAGACGATGAAGACACTTCAACATCATCAACATCGAATTATTACGGTAAATTGGGTGAAGACGATTCCTTCTACGGTGATTGTTACAGTGACTCTGAGGCTGTTTACAAAGACATAGACTATGATGAAGCACCTAAAGCTGCCAAGATTGAAGAATGTGGCGGTGTCCTGAGACCGAAACGATGGAAACGACGTGATATATTAAATAAATCTGATCAAGCTTGTGATGATCACCGTCTCAAACATGAAAGTTACCCTGCGGTTGGTGGTAAAACGGAAGACACCAGAGATCATAATAATTATAAAGGTGCAAGGAAGATGGTGGAAAGATCCAAACATATTGGTTGACCTTCTAAGACTTCTACATGGTTCGCTTTGTGCAGGAAACTATTCGTGCATCAAAGAAATATCCTTTATACTCAAGGAACTGAGGAATGCTGGCTACATACAATAATGGCTTGTTTTACTTGCATTTGTATAGTGTAAAGCAATAAAATAAATAATTTAAATTATAAGAATTTAATGTTTTTATTTCTTGTATTCTGATTTCTAACTAAGACATAGATCTCGTAACTTGTGCTTCCTTTTTGCCTTTTTTTTGTTGATGGAGCTTCCAAATGTGCTGCCTTTTCGTTGTCGGTGCTTCCAAATGTGCTGCCTTTTCGTTGTCGGTGCTTCCAAATGTGCTGCCTTTTCGTTGTCGGTGCTTCCAAATGTGCTGCCTTTTCGTTGTCGGTGCTTGCAAATGTGCTGCCTTTTCGTTGTCGGTGCTTCCAAATGTGCTGCCTTTTCGTAGTCGGTGCTTCCAAATGTGCTGCCTTTTCGTAGTCGGTGCTTCCAAATGTGCTGCCTTTTCGTAGTCGGTGCTTCCAAATGTGCTGCCTTTTCGTTGTCGGTGCTTCCAAATGTGCTGCCTTTTCGTTGATGGTCCTTCTATTTTTAATGTTGTTTTGACTCTAGTATTATAGTAAATGGTTCTTGATTTGACTTGCGTATTATTCCATCCGGTGCATGTATATAAGCGAGTCCTAGACAGCAGGTCGCTCAGTTTGTTACTGTCGTCGACGGTGTAAGGATCACCTAGATTATTTCATCTGGTGCATAAGTCGTGTAATTACCTGTTCTTGAGAACTCGATGGCATCTTTACCGACTTTAACGCCGAACTCGATGGACGTTGTACCATCGTCTACGGGAACCTTGACGTCAGCGACGACAATGGTGGAGCAGATCCCGTTGGCAACGACGACGACGTCGACATTGGAGGAGATTTCAACAGATGTGATACCACCAGCAGAAGATAGCTTAATGACTACTGAGCTGGATGTGCAGGAAACCACGACGATCGACGATACGACCTCGATGGAGACTTCAATGGATGCTGATTTGACAACTAGCGAACATCGGTGCTGTTACTGCGACAAGATTTTCTCAAACAACAGCAATGCCCGGCGACACGAGAGGAGCGAATGTGCCAAGAACCTATATCGTAAAATGTTTGTTTGTGAGAAATGTCATAAGCAGTTTGCCAGAAAAGATAATATGAAAACGCACATGAAGACATGCAAAGGTCCTGCTGTGCGGCAGAAAGTAAAGGTTTCGGCGCAACAACGATGCATCGATGTGCATAAGAGAATGCCTGGAAATGGTACTACTGTTGCAATGTCTGTATCTGGATCGAGTCTGAAAGGATCGTCTTCATCACCACGGTATCCTTGCAGCTACTGTGATACGTCGTTCGCATTTTCCCATGATGCACGAAGACATGAGCGGAGCAAATGCACGAAGAATCCTTCTCGCATGAAGTTTCGATGTGATGAGTGCCTTAAATGGTTTACTCGAATTGACAGTTTGCGACATCATGCGAAAAAATGTAAAGGTGGAGTCTGTGCTCCTACTGCTGAACTACCTGCCGACATTTCGGCTCCTCGCTTTAGATTGGAGACACGAAAGCGTACAACCAAAAAAACAGATGCCTAGCAACCGATTGTTATGACGTCTGAACATGGAAATAAACCTAAGACTGTGTTCGGAGCATTACAAGTGAACGATAATGGCTTCTACTTGGCGCAGTCTGCATTTCGTGGAACTTTGAAAGACTACTATTATCTAAATACGTTCGGTGAGTCGAAGGACATTTGTAATTTTCTTGACGATATCAGACAGAAGATAATCAATCAGCTTACTGATGATGTAGCAACAAACGGACCTTTGAAATATAACTTGTGGTTGGACTGTATATATGGAAAGCCATATCCGTTCGATGACAAAGTGAAGAAGTGTGCATTCAAGACATCGGCTGCAGTAATTTACAGTTCTAACGATGTGAAGCAAACTGTTAAAAACGGTATCCAGAAACTCTGTCAAGAAAAGGTGGACTATGTCTGTAAAGGTTCTGGCTGGACTCTGTCTAGTATAAACCGATTGGAGCTAAGAATTAGTCATTTCACACCGCTGCGGAACTAAATGATTATAAGATTGCTGGCTTTCGTAAGTGATCCTGTAGTAGAATAGAAATTATGTAATAAATATTATGTTTGTAAAAGAACTTGCGGTGTTTAATTCCTCGAACCTTACACTTTAGTGGTGCTTTTTTAAAATATTAAAGTTGTTTTGTATCGGCCTGGGATCGTACCAAGGACCTTAGTCAATCTAATTAATCAGTTTATTGATTTGAAATTTATTTAATGATTTCTGAACTTTTTCCCGGATCTCTAGCATTAAAATTACGCATTTCCAATATGGTGGTCTTGATGTCTGATAGGATGGTGGTCGTAGAGGATTTAGAGTCTCTTTACGAATGTTGAACATGGTTTATTGAAATTATTATTTTTTACATAAAATTAAACATTATTGCATCGATCAAGTATCGAACCAAGGACAGGAGCGGATCGAATCAATATGTAAATTAATGAGTGATTTATTTAACGAATTTAGAAATTTTTCCCGAATTTCTAGCTAAATAATTACGGATTTTCAAGATGGCGGCCAAATGACAAGATGGCGGGCACCTTAGTAATAAATGATTACTGCACTCTAGCGGATAAGAACTAAACTAACATGGCGTCAGCGCACTCTCGCCGACGAAAACAAGATGGTGGTCTCCAGCAACGAAGACAAGATGGCGGACATGACGTCATACTAGGTGACGATATATCTGCTTTAAGAAAAGTGGTGGGAGTCAGTCTGCCTGCAGCCACCATTAAGAAAGGAGCCTGTCGCCATTTTTAATTTTTTTTGCCCTCACCGGGTTCGAACCGAGGACTCCGAACTCCGTGTCGTTAATGTTTGTTTTTTATAAATGTTTTATTAAAATTTTATTATTTAATTTTTTTTTATAATTTTTAAAAAATATTTTATTAAAATCGGATAATAAATAAAAAAGTTAAAGATGGCGGCCGTAACAAAAAATGCATCGGTGACGACATAATCCAAGATGGCGGTCATGGTATCCTTATTCCTAGAAATGGCTTATAAGCGGCTATCTCTTAGGAGTTTTAAGCCAGTTTTAGGAATTAGGGTTCTTTCTAGGGCAAAACGACTTTTGAGGATTTTCGAAATCCTGATTTTCGAATTGAGGAATTTTTTGAGATTTTTTGGCGGAACTTTTTTCCACAGAAATGGAAATTTTGGTGATTTTTGAGGAATTTTGGGAAAATTTTGCCCAATTTTGGCGAATTTTGAGGGTCAAAGGTCAAGGTCAAACTTGTCCCGTTACGCTGTGTCCCGTTACACTCATACAAGATGGCCGCCGTGACGTCACAATCCAAGATGGCGGACACCGGCACCGGCACCACAGCCAGAAGCCGTGCGCTCGGCGCCCCTATTATATACTACTGTAGTCGTTTAAGATGAATAAAATAAAGTACTTGTGTCACATGATTAAAGAAAAACACAGATATAAAGTTTGAAATAACATCGCTAAAGCAAAAAAAAAAAAAAATCATACGTCTTTAATTACTTTATAATCAACGCATTAGAATTGTTAAAATCAGGGAATTTTCCACCCGCCTAGCTTTATTTTTTTAAAATAATTTCTAGTGATCAAGTGCTTATAATAACAAAATGCTCAATACAGCAAAACATATATATATTTCTTACCACCAAATAACCACTTACGGTTTCGATTTACTTAAAAGCAATTTAAGCAATTTATTTTTTGTAAAAATAAAACAAATTTATTTAATCTTTAGAAGTAAATATTTGATATTGTACGCTTTAAAATAATTTTTTTGGTAAAAAATGAAATATGCATACATTTTAAACTATTTATCCATAACAATACATATTTACAGTTTAATATTACGAAGTAAAGAATAAATTCGATCTGAAGACTTCCACACATTAAGAAGCTGGAGCACTTAATGCACGAGCTAGTGAGGCTATGAAAGCTCAATTACTTTTCTACGTATTCATGTTATTCAAATGTCTGCAATGCATCGAAAGTGCGTTGCGCGTGTTTTGTGCATAGGCAACCATGAGCCCAAGAGAGTGATACTGGTTGCATTCCTTATAGGCGCTAAAGCAGCAGAGCGCTTAATAGAGAATGTTCAGGGATGTGCCGAGTGGAAAAAGCGTTAGAAAGGAGATCGTATAGCAATTAAACTATTTTAAAAGTAAAATTTTACTTGTCTGTGTTTAGTATTAGTTAGTTATTGGGTCAATCCCTTCTGAATTAATTTTCCGCAACACATTTAAGTCTAAGTCGCAGTTCATGACGTGGCTTTACGGAAATATTAGTTTTTTTTTCACTACCATTTGTTTGTAATTGAAATTCGAAAATGCTAGTATATGTCGAAAGAGCGTGTCTTAAAATAATGATAAATTTATAAAGTAATTTAGTGTAATGTTGCACAGTGTAAAATCCTTTTCTTCACGGCAAATATAAAATCCAACTTCTTAGTTAGATTTTATAATAATTACATTAAACAAATGATAATATGGCTATTGTAAGTAAACATTTTTATTTGTTTGGGTTATATGTACACGTATATTACATTCAAGGCTACAATAATTTGGCTTGTTACTTTATGTAAATGTTTCATTAACATTAAAATGTCAGTGCTCACTTTATTTTACTATTACGTAATAAACATATGAAACCAAAGTTTTGTTCCCAGCATCATAATTCAGCAGATTTTAGATATATTTCCCGATTTTCTAACTAGTTTCAAGTGGTTTAACACATTTATTTGTAGATGATTAATTAAAATTATTAATGATAACACAACCAGGGTAATGTAAGCTGCTGTTTGCTCTGCGCGGACACTTTGGCTGCCACCGGATTTAGGCCACTGCACACTTTTTTTATTTGTTTAGTAGTTTTCTTTCAACCACGATGAAATTTGAACATGTAAATATATTATTGACTTCTTTCCAGTCAAACATTACGTTTGTGATTAATTTGACAAGCACTATAATTTTTGCATCGAAACCGCTACATGTGTACATTCCCATGTTATGTATACATTGAGACGTCCCTTCCAACGAAAGACAGCCGTATTCACATCAGATAACAGTTATTTTAACCCCCGCGCGCCCTTTAAGTATACCTCCTGAGTTTGCACAAGGCATCTGGAAGCTCCATGACTGACAAGCCACTGAATAATGCTTAGTTTACAGGTATAATAATTTATAATGCTTATAGATTGATGGCATTGATTTGCATACAGTATAGTAAAATGTACAACGTCACCAGGCTTCCAGTATTCAGTGCATGGTGCAAGACATTGCCGTAGCCAGGACGTTATTTGGTTTATAGAAGAAGGGGGGGGGGGGGGGGGAAATAATTTAAAGGATTTAGAATATTTGTGGATATTATATGAGAGGTGGAATAAAAAAAATAAACAAAGAGAACCACCATGTATCCAGCATGAATGAATAAGCTCAAAATCCTATAGAGGTCAGTAGAGACAATAACGGCAATGGGATGAAAGTGAAGTGGGGTAAATGGAGGAGTACTACTTCAATTTACACCTGTCGGCTCACAGTAAAGTCCACCAACTTTCACACTTGCGAACAGATCGCCTTGGTAGGAGACGTGTTCTGAGTATCGCTAAAACTGAAACATCTTGTTGACATTCCTAAACATGATGTGGAAACATTATCTACACATTTACGAATGTTAAAGCGTGTTTACCATGAATCCACTGTATTACTCCTAGGCGTGTTTTTGGAAAAGGTACTTCGAAAAGGTGAAGTGACACAATAATTGTGAGGTTCGCTCCCAGTAGAGTTGTGAGAGTTAATGTTAACGTGCCACAATTGTGAGGTTCGCTCCCAGTAGAGTTGTGAGAGTTAATGTTAACGTGCCACAACTGTGAGGTTCGCTCCCAGTAGAGTTGTGAGAGTTAATGTTAACGTGCCACAACTGTGAGGTTCGCTCCCAGTAGAGTTGTGAGAGTTAATGTTAACGTGCCACAACTGTGAGGTTCGCTCCCAGTAGAGTTGTGAGAGTTAATGTTAACGTGCCACAATTGTGAGGTTCGCTCCCAGTAGAGTTGTGAGAGTTAATGTTAACGTGCCACAATTGTGAGGTTCGCTCCCAGTAGACCTCATACTCACCGCCACCAGGTGCCCCAGCGTGATGGTGAGGCCGATGGCAAGAGGCGCGAAGCCCTTGGTGTCGCCGCGGTTGGTGTCGCACACGCCGAACACCACGAGCAGCAGGATGAAGCCCAGGAAGAACTCGATGCCGAAGCCCTGCAGCGGCGTCAGCTCCGGCTTGACCTGCGTCGTGCCCAGGGTGCTCTGGAAGCTCTCGGGAGTCAGCGCCTGCGCGGGACACAAGCCCTCCGTCACTGCAGCTCGCTACCTCCGTCCTCCTTAACTGCGCGTGGAGTTGGCAACTGTCTCATGACATCATGGGCGTCGCAAGGATATATTTTTTGGGGGGGGGGGGGGAAACTGCAATTGATTTAGTTGTTGAGGAATATCGATCCCCTGGGAAAAAAGCGGGGGGACCGGGGGTCCTTCCCTCGGGAAAATTTGGGGTTTGAAGGTGCAAAAAGGTGGTTTTTAGGCATTTTTCTTTCCTAAATATTCTAATTATAGTTGGTTGCGATATATAATTTATTTTTTATAAAAAATATTTTCAGAGAACAAATTTGTAAAAACACAGTGCCCACATTACCACGATTGGACTAAATTCACCATGCGCAACATATGGGTTATATCACAGAAATCATATTAATAATATAACTACGAAACTAAATATATTATTGGAGGGGACGAAATGGAAGACTTTTATTATTGGGGGGACGTGTCCCCCCCCCGTCCCCCCGGTTGCGACGCCCATGCATGAGGTGGTTCAAGTGTCTCTACCTGATCACCATCATACTTCAACAAGGGCACACCTCACTGAAAGAGCAGTTGGGAACTGTCTCATGACATGATGTGAAGTTGTTCAAGTGTAGCTATCTACCCACCAACATACTTCAACAAGGACGAATCTCACTGCAAGTGAAGTTGGCAGCTGTCAGTTGTTCGAACGTTCACGTTTACCCTACATTAGTTTGTTTATCTTAAGAAACCATTAAAATGAAATTCTTATCAAAATTTACTCTACTTTTAGGTATGCCATAGTCTGAAAAAAATGAAGTGTGAATAATGATTTGATTTTTTTTAACATCACCATTTTGTCGGCAAATTAAATTTCTATACCTTAATGTAAGCAGTGTAGTCTTTCAAGATATATGCTTTATACTGAACTACACTCCTGTTCACAGATCTGAGTTACTTTTTAAAGCCAGTTAAAAACAGTGAGTAGAGTTAGAAATGATTCTTATGTAACCCAGTTCAGAGGGAGTAATTCATTACATCGAAAAAGAAGCTAAAAAGCCAACGAGTGTTAAGTTGAAAGCGAAAGACCGAGGAAGACCTCTTTGACAGAAGTTGGCTAGCACATACACCAAAAAAGAGGCGATAGCTAATAGCAAAAAGGAAAAGCCACTAGCATGGTATATAAGTCACTTACATCAATGAGCCCCCAATGGTTACTGTCATCCCCATGATGCTAAGTTAGATGCAGTTAATAGTCGTGTAATCCTAGCACAATTATTTGGCCACAATCTGCAAGCGAATAATTCGTACATTTGAATGATATGTCATTCGGTGTGTCTCACTTGAATGAGACTTGAAGGTGCGCAAAGTGTGCAGACCAGATTATATGGCAATGCGTTCATTACTACATGGATACTGGCAAAAGTGACACAGGTAAATTAACTTATTTTGAGACTCTAAAAAAAAATGCATCTATTGCTATGATGTAAACACAAGTGACGAGCACACGAAATTACAGTAAAACTATGATGGGACTACTGGACGAAGGGAAGCTGATGCTACTGTGGAATTTTCGGGCGCTCTCTACTGTAAAGGGACGTACCTTACATACAGTTCCTCGGGGATGGTGGCTGTAAGGCTTGTAAGGGTATCAATGAATCGAAACCTTACGGGGATGTGGAGATAAAAGAGGTGGAATGTTTTGGACATGTGCAGTATGTTGTGTCCGGCTTCCGTTGAAACTACGATACGGGGTTCGAACAGCGAGCAGATGTGTTTCTTTCTCTGGGATGGGTACCCCAGAGAAGGAACTGCCGTCATCAACCGGAAGACTCAATCATTCCTCACTTTAGGTTCACACGATACGTCTGCCTCCCGTCAGACCCAGAACTCCTCCACGGTTCCTCGCGTGTGAGAGACACCCACCTTGAGCACGGCGGTGCCCGTGATGGCGCCCACGCACTGCACCACGATGTACAGCAGGCCCTTGAGCACGGTGATGTTGCCCGTCACCAGCATGCCGCACGTCACCGCAGGGTTCACGTGCGCGCCGCTCACGTGGCCCACCGTCTGCAAGGAACACAGTCACACTTCCATAGAGCATCGTCCACGCAGTCCCCACTTCCATAGAGCATCGTCCACGTAGAGGTCACCACAGTCCCCGCTTCCATAGAGCATCGTCCACCCACAGTCCCCGCTTCCATGGAGCATCTTCCACGTAGAGGTCACCACAGTCCCCGCTTCCATGGAGCATCGTTCACGTAGAGGTTACCTCTGCCCCGTGGGCCCAACTCTGAGCATCCGGAGCGACCACTTCGTCCAAGACCTAGAAGTATCAACTGCCACACACTGCCGCTCAGAGCACCGATCACGTAGAAGTGAAGTGTGATTATTTCGCATTCTTCGATGTAATTTTTTTTTTTGGTTTACATAAAATCATCGATTATGGTTTACCACCAAACGGAAAAGAATCTCAAAATTTTAAGCACAAATTCTTGTTTGGACTTTTTATACATTTTTAACTATTAAAAATAATCACAATTGATGATAGCTTTTCCGTAATAAAAATTGCACTTGCTATATAACAGATCCGTTTCATTAATTCATTTGTAAATTTTTGTTTAATGGTTTTATTTTTTAGTTGGCTTTGTAATGAAAGTGTTTAAGTGTAGGTTTATCACACAAGCGGTTGTGTAGTTGAAAAAATTCAAGCAAATGTTTTTTATTGATATTGTTACGATCGCGCTTGGCTGCAGTGCTGGCGTCGCCACGCTCGTTCGGCCTGTCTGCGCCCCCTTCCACCCGCATCCTCTCCCTGGTATCTCGTGTCATACTGTCGCGCGACATCCTGACCGTCGCAGCGCGCACCTGCCTCAGATCGGGTTACTTAAAAGAGGCCGCACTGCGGAATAAAAGGACTCAGACGCCTTTATCGGCGTTCTTAGAGCAGCCACCGCGTCCTTCGAGGACTCACGACGCGTTTCTGGGCATTTCGACGACGAAGGTCGCGCGATATCTCGGAGACATGCCCGATTGTTCTGGACGGGAACCCAAGGGATATTTAAGGAGGTTGGGCCGACCTTCGAGTCAGTCAGTGAGTGGGGAGTTCTCCCGCTGCGGAGTTTCCGGGCGATAGTGCCGCGGGTGCGGCAGAGTGGCGAAGTCCTTGGACGAAGGTTCCAGGGCAGTCAGTCAGTCAGTCGGTGACTGAGTGAGTTCTCCCGCGGCGGAGTTTCCGGGCGATAGTGCCGCGGGTGCGGCAGAGTGGCGAAGTCCCTGGACGAAGGTTCCAGGGCAGGGAGTGAGTGAGTTCAGTGGAGTCGGGAGTTTCCGGGCGATAGAGTCGCGGGCGCGGCGGAGTCCCGAGTGAAGTGGCGAGCGAGTCGTCGAGTGGGATCTCGGCGAAGGGTGTGACGGCGGCGGCGGAGTGCGGCGACGGAGTCCCGCGGCGGAGACCCACGAGGGGTGCTGCGGCGAGAGTTGCGCCAGAGGTGCGGCCCAGCGAGGTGTGTGGAACGAGTGACTGGAGAATAGACATTTCTTTAAGTGTAGTTAATTATTTGCCATCTTAGAAGATTAATTGTAAGTGACAAGTAGTGGTAATAAATAAAACTGTGTGTGTGAAATAAAATCTATTGATTGGGCTATCCTTTACGAACCCCCGCAGGTAAATCGTAACATTTTGGTGTCAGAAGTGGGATAGCCCTAATTAATAGATTTAGGATTCAGTTACAGTATTAGATTAAAAGTTAAGGATAGAATTTAGTTTACGAGAATATAGTTAGTGTTTAGAACTTCAGTGAATTTGAAATTTTCTACAGTTAGTTTGAGTATACTGTAGTCAGTGTTAGTTTTGAATGTAATAGAGTTATTGTTAGTTAAATTAGAAGGTTCGGCTAGGTCATTTAAAATTAATAACAGTATTAGAAAAAAAAATATTTAGGCTTGTAGACAAGAAAGATGGCTGCCGATGAGCTTAAGAATGTCCTGGCATTCTTGGCCGAACTGAAGAGTGGCCAGGAAGAAATGAAGAATGAAATGAAGAGTAACAGGGAAGAAATGAAGAATGGCCAGGAGAAAATGGAGAATAGGCTGGACGAGATGAAGAGTAGCCAGGAGAAAATGGAGAATAGGCTGGACGAGATGAAGAAGGGTCAGGAAGAAATGTTAGCCAGTATGAAGAACTTTAAGGAAGAAATGGTATCTAGTACAAAGAACTTTAAGGAAGAAATGGTAACCAGTATAAAGAAATTTACGGAAGAAATTAAGAGTGGAAGGAAGGAGAGTAAGAACCACCATGAAGAAAAGAAGAGCGGGTCAAATAATAGCCTAGAGGAAATGAAGAAGGGTCAGGAAGAACTGAAGCATGGCCAAGAAGAAATGAGGAATGAAATGAAGACCGAAGTGAAGTTAAGCATAGAAGGGAAGAACAGCCAAGAGAAAAACAGCGAAGAGAAGAACGGCGAACAGAAGACCGGTCAGGAGAAGCACGGCGAAGAGAAGAACAGAGAAATGAAGACCAGCCAAGAAGAGAACAGTGAAGAGAATAACAGTGAAGAGAAGAACCACAAAGAGAAGACTAGCGAAAAGAAGACTAGCGAAGAGAAGACCAGCGAAGAGGAGACCTGCCAAGAGAACAGTGAAGAGAACAGCGAAGAGAACAGCGAAGAACACTGCGAAGAGGACATTAGCCAAGGAGAGGAGAACAGCCAGGACATGAAGATGAAAGAAGAGCTGAAGAAAAGCATAGAAGTAGTGAAGATGAGTTACAAAGTAAAGAATATTGAACAAGAAGAAATGAAGATAAACCAAAAAGAGAGGGAAAAATTCACAAAAGAGCTGAAGAAAAGCCGAGAAGAGATGTACATGAGTCAAGAAGAGATAGAGAAGTGCAAAGAAGAAACGAAGGAAGACCAAGAAGAAACACAGGAAGACCAAGAAGAGGTGAAGAAGGACCAAGAACAGGGGAATAAAGACCGAGAAGAGAAAATGAGAACACAAAGAGTGAAGAAGATGGTGCAAGGAGTAACTGAAAGCAGTCCAGACGATATTCATAAGAACAAAGAGGGAATGAGGAACCAAGAAGAGACGAAGAAGAGCTGGGAAGAAATGCTTTGTGAACAAGTAGCTACGAGAGAACAAACAGAGAGAAAAAGGGAAGAAACAAGCGAACCATTGGGAGGCAACGAGCAATGCTCTCAAGAGAATCGGGTCCGTCCAAGGCATCGGTCAGCCCGTCTCGGGCTGCTGGCTGAACGACATGGGGCATCTGTGATGCAGAAGTGTCGCCGGGTGACAAGAGAAGCTACATCTAATGAGAGAGAGGGTTATCTGGTGAGACTGTACAGCCCGCGTTGGAGGAAAGGCAGGAGGCCTAAACTTCGAGAAGCATGGGGACCTCCAGGAGGAGATGCATTACCTGTTCGGGACGAACAGGTTTAAGGAGGGGGCAATGTTACGATCGCGCTTGGCTGCAGTGCTGGCGTCGCCACGCTCGTTCGGCCTGTCTGCGCCCCCTTCCACCCGCATCCTCTCCCTGGTATCTCGTGTCATACTATCGCGCGACATCCTGACCGTCGCAGCGCGCACCTGCCTCAGATCGGGTTACTTAAAAGAGGCCGCACTGCGGAATAAAAGGACTCAGACGCCTTTATCGGCGTTCTTAGAGCAGCCACCGCGTCCTTCGAGGACTCACGACGCGTTTCTGGGCATTTCGACGACGAAGGTCGCGCGATATCTCGGAGACATGCCCGATTGTTCTGGACGGGAACCCAAGGGATATTTAAGGAGGTTGGGCCGACCTTCGAGTCAGTCAGTGAGTGGGGAGTTCTCCCGCTGCGGAGTTTCCGGGCGATAGTGCCGCGGGTGCGGCAGAGTGGCGAAGTCCTTGGACGAAGGTTCCAGGGCAGTCAGTCAGTCAGTCGGTGACTGAGTGAGTTCTCCCGCGGCGGAGTTTCCGGGCGATAGTGCCGCGGGTGCGGCAGAGTGGCGAAGTCCCTGGACGAAGGTTCCAGGGCAGGGAGTGAGTGAGTTCAGTGGAGTCGGGAGTTTCCGGGCGATAGAGTCGCGGGCGCGGCGGAGTCCCGAGTGAAGTGGCGAGCGAGTCGTCGAGTGGGATCTCGGCGAAGGGTGTGACGGCGGCGGCGGAGTGCGGCGACGGAGTCCCGCGGCGGAGACCCACGAGGGGTGCTGCGGCGAGAGTTGCGCCAGAGGTGCGGCCCAGCGAGGTGTGTGGAACGAGTGACTGGAGAATAGACATTTCTTTAAGTGTAGTTAATTATTTGCCATCTTAGAAGATTAATTGTAAGTGACAAGTAGTGGTAATAAATAAAACTGTGTGTGTGAAATAAAATCTATTGATTGGGCTATCCTTTACGAACCCCCGCAGGTAAATCGTAACAATATTATATGACATTTTCAACCTTTGAGCCACCTTCGATTAATATTTATAACAAAGTAACAATCTTTGATTAAAAATATATTCTATATGAAAAGTTTCATGTTTGCTTATATTGTTTCACGAATCGTGGTTGAAAACATTTGACAAGTGCAAGCGTATCACTAGACCTTCAGCGCAACTTCACTGAGAAGTTTGCTTGAATATTATAAACTACACAACTGCTTTTGTGATAAACCTACACTTAACACTTTCATTACAAAGGCACCTGAAAAATAAAACCATAAAACAAAAATTTACAATCTTTGAAAGATTTGTGCAATGGGAGTGCATGACTTGATGTAAGCTTTTGGCCATACGACATTGCTAAGCACATGTATGTCTGTATAAGAAAACTACAAAAAAACCAAAAGACAAAAAACACAAATTAAGAAAAAAAATTGCTGTTGTCAACAGGATATATACACCACATAATATTCCATAACAGGAATATGGTCAACAAACAAAGAAAAGCAAAGAAAAAAGGACTAACAGAACGAGAAAAAAAACCCCACAAATGATGAATTGAACCCCAAAAAAATTCAGCACAACAGTTGAAACGAGACAAAAACACAACAAAACGAAAAGACGAAACAAACACAATAGTTTTCCAAAAAAGAAACAAGCGACGTTTCGGGAACTGCTATCTGCTCCCGTCCTCAGGCAGAGACGCACATGGTACGAAAACTCAGGTGCGACTGAGTAGGGGCTGGAAAACTATTGTGTTTGTTTCGTATTTTCGTTTTGTTGTGTTTTTGTCTCACTTCTACTGTTGTGCTGGTTTGTTTCTGTTTTGGAAAACTATTGTGTTTGTTTCGTTTTTCGTTTTGTTGTGTTTTTGTCTCGTTTCAACTGTTGTGCTGAATTTTTTTGTGGTTATATTCATAAATTGTGTTTGTTTTTTTCGTTCTCTTAGTCCTTTTTTCTTTGTTTTTATTTGTTTGTTGACCATATTCCTGTTATGGAATATTATGTGGTGTATATATCCTGTTGACAACAGCAATTGTTTGCTTAATTTGTGTTTTTTGTATTTTGGTTTTTTGTAGTTTTCTTCTACAGACATACATGTGCTTAGCAATGGCGTATGTCCAAAAGCTTACATTCAAAAATTTACAAATTAATTTATGAAACGGAGCTGTGAATACAAATTTTATTACGTAAAACCTATCTATCAATTATGATTATTTTTAAAAGTTAAAAATGTATAAAATGTCCAACAAGAATTTTTGCTTAAAAATTTGAATTTTTTTTTTCTCGTTTTATGGTGAACCATAATTAATGATTTTAGGTGAACCAAAAATATATAGGTATTTTTTTATAACGAGGAATATGAAATGAGCACATTTCATTTCTACGTGATCGGTGCTCTGAGCAGTGTGTGGCTGTGGAGCGCAGTGTTTCACTGGGGAAGCCCGAGATGTCCATCAAGTTCTGTCCCTGCCCGAACACGCCCGAATATTAACCTTCGGCCAACCTCGGGTTTATTTATATATATTTATATTTCTCTGTTTATTTTAATGTAGCTATACTAATCTAACTAACCGTCCACAGTGTTTTAAAGTGTTTTAATGTAGCTAACCTAACCGACCAATATTTGAATTCATTTTTCCTGCGCAAAAATAAAACAAATCGCGAAGTTGGCCGAAGGTGAATTGTTCGGGTGTAATCGGGAATGGCAGAACTTTATGTGCATCTTAGGTCTCACACTGTGGCACATCGGCGGCCACTCTGCGGGAGTGTGATGGAGGGGGCGGGTTCTCGGTTTGGGAGCCAACCCACGCTCTCGCAGGCGCAGAGGCCGCGGCCTGGGAACACTAATAGCGCCAATTAGAAACACTTTCCTCGCCTCGCAGGAGTTACTCCGGCCAGGGAAACTC
Organism: Bacillus rossius redtenbacheri; assembly: GCF_032445375.1. Taxonomy (NCBI): domain Eukaryota; kingdom Metazoa; phylum Arthropoda; class Insecta; order Phasmatodea; family Bacillidae; genus Bacillus; species Bacillus rossius. The sequence continues at coordinate 34,923,017 of NC_086339.1, read as the reverse complement.
TGCTACAAACAACAATTACCGTGTCAGCTCGTCGCCAGGCCTATTCCAGACTAATCTATACCAGCTGTGAATCACACCGACGAGACGTGAAAACGTTTCAATGTCGATAGTGTGCCGAAACGAGTCACAGCGTTCAATTAAAAAACTTTTTATTTGCATTTTAATCCTCTCACGTTCGTCAACGTTTTATTCTTCTTGGTTACGAACTTTGAGACAGTAAATCTCTATGGACCATGCTGCTCTATGCAAACTAGAGGTGACGTTGGAAACAATAGACCATACCCCTCTACGTGGTATTGAGATTTTTTATTATTAACATAACAATTTTATTTAAATATTTGATTAAGTCCATACATTGTCTTAAATTGGATGTTTATTTATCTTTTGTTTGTTTTAATGATCTCTTACGTTTGGCGTCTGTTGGCTTGGAGCATAGCCGGCCAATCAGAACAATGCCTTGAGTGCATCAGAAATTTTAAAATGCTCGGAATAAAACATTCTTTTGGAACTAGACGCCAATAACAACAGATGTGGCAAAATATATCAGTGCGTTAAATCTGAGTCGGATTTTTGCCACTGTAACTCAGTAAATTGCAGCAGAACTAGATAAACTCCACAATTATCTGTAAAGTAGGAGTGTGAAATATCAGCAGATTCGCCGTAAGTGTTCTTAAAAATTTTCTGACATCATAGACTGTAAAGTCTTATTGTTTAAACACACCGAGTGCAACAGAAAGTAGAACTACTATTTCTTTAACGTATGTTTACGTGTTGACTGTTTAGAAAGACACTGAATCACACTGATTTATCCACGTTGTTATATGTAGAGACCGGAAAAATTCGCGAATTCATTCGGCGATAGACTATAATTCAAATACATATAGGCTACCTCTATAATGATTTTGCTATTGGCTTACTGTTCATCTGGACGAATCTCAACCAATTATAAACCCTCAACCAAAGAAGGATCGAGTCACGGACAAACCAGCTGAGACGACTTACAAGTCGGCAGTCAACTAACTTGCGTTTTTTGCCCAAGTGTACAGGGAAATGTGCAGTCTATCCTGAAGGCCATCGAAACAGCGAATTTTTCTGGTCCCTAGTTATATGTCATTGAAAAGACAATGCGTTACTCATGGATAGAGACCGGAAAAATTCGCGGGTTCAATGACCTCCAGGATGGACTCCAATATCCTCTACACACTCGGGCAAATGCCAACTGTTCATTGGCTGCAGACTTGTGAGTCGTCTCGACTGGGTGGCCTGTGATTTAAAACTTCTATGAGTGAGGGTTTCTAATTGGCCCTCAGTCCTCCAGATTAACAAGTGAACCAATGACAGAAGCAGCACTGAGGTTTGATTATTTGAATTTTAGCATAACACGAAATGAACCCGCGAATTTTTCAGGTCTCTACTCATGGACTATCATTTCAAGGTAATGTTATTTTTCTCCCCAGAAGTCCAGGGATTTCAAGACTCGTATCACCCTGATTCTATACTAGCCGGACAATTACAAGTAAATATAACATACCTGTCATTTAAATAAATACTAGCTTAAGACACTTATTGATTCCATTTCAAAGACACGTGTATTTTGTGGTTTTTCGTATCAGTGAAAGTGTAAAATCGGAAAACACAACTCTTGTGTTGTATATGTGCCCTACATATATGTCCATATCAGTAGCAAGGAAGGCCGGTAAGTTGTATTAAGCTGTGTTTGTGTTTAAAATTTGAATAAAATGTTTATTTAAAAACCAGTTATAACTTTACTACTTTACTGTACCATTTCTCCTGTTTAAAATTGATACTTTTATCTTGACACATTTTCCTGGTGTTAAATAATATAGTTAACGTATTTTTTTGTATATTTGGTTATTAATATTTATACTGTGATGTATAAATAGTATACAATCAACAATCAAGGCAAGGTCACGTGGATCCGCGAGTCAGGACGTATGTTTATAAAGTAGGCAGCCGACGGACATTACACCTAATTTTAGGGATATTATAAATCAAACTATGAAATATTTCATTCATCACACATTAGATACGTGCAATAAAGGCTTTTTATTCGAAATTATAATTTATTTTAGTATAACATGCAAACAATTAGGTATCATTAGAGACCGGAAAAATTCGCGATTTCAATGACCTGTAGGATATACTCCATGATCCTCTGTACACTCGGGAAAATTACACCTGCTCATTGGCTATTGACTCGTGACACCTGTTAACTGGTATGCTTGTGATTCGATACTTCTTTTGTTTAAGGTTTTTCATTGGCCGAGTATCATTCAGATAAACTGTGGCCCAATCACTGATGCAGTAAAAAGGCAAACGTTTTTGGATTCTAGACTAAGTATCACGAAATGAATCCGCGAATTTTTCAGGTCTCTAGGTATCATGGGTTTTTAAGAATAAGATGCAAATAAAATAAATTTGATCTTAATGTGCACAATTATTGTCAAATAACTTTGTTGAAGGAGTTGGGGTTCCGCCAATAGATAGTCAATCATATGGTTCCCTGGCAAAAAAAAAATAAAAAAAATAAAGGGAACCGGTGCTCTAAAGAATTGACATTCCAAAAGGGGGGGACCTTAGTAGTATTTTAACAGCGTCACCCTGGACTAGACATAAAAATGACATAAATTAATTTTGTTTACACAATGTAACCCTGGAATATACATACATAAAAATGACATAAATTAATTTTGTTTTCACACATGTAAACTTAAAAAAATAATTGTGCGCGGAGTCCATGCATGACATGAGTGAAACTTCTTGCTTATCAGGTACAGATAGAGATAAATTATCAGTATTTTTGATTGAATAAGAGATAATCGTTGAGTTTAGTTGAATGCGGGTATGATCTAAATTGAAAAAAAAAAAATTTTTTTTTTTCGCAGCCTGTACTATCGCATCCGTTCAATGGCACTTTTTGGGGCCTCTTTTGGCAGTTTATTCCCCAGTTGCATTTGATACCTCTTATCTGATTCTGGCTTTTGATTATTTTTAGGCATGGTGTTAAATCACTACCTCCAGCTGAATAAAATGAAAGAACAAATAACACTCCTATCGAACATCAATTACACTTATAAAGTCTATCTCACGAGTCTTGACATTTCAAATCACAGTGTTCACATACCAAAAATGAACTACACTTATAGAGCTGGCCTCGTAAGTCTACACGTCTTTCTTAAAATTTCAATTACACTATTCACATAAAAATTAATGATACTTATAAAGTTAATTGCACAAATAAATAACAATTTTACACAGGAATTAGTAAATTGTAGATACTTAAAAAAAATGGCGGCGTCAATCGTTAGCCGTTACGAAAACTGAGGAGCAGACTAACACAAGCAGCTTTACGAGAATTCCGTAGCATCTCTGCTGCGTCTTTTCTAACTCTCCCCTACAGTCTCTTCTTCAGGCCGTTACAACTAACATATAGCATGCTACGTTACGTAACTATCCCCCCTTCTTCCTGGCGTCTTCCCATTCGGGAAGCCTAAGATGTACATCAAGCTCTGTCCCTGCCTGAACAAGCCCGAATATTCACCTTCGGCCAACCTCGGGTTTATTTATATATATTTATATTTCTCTGTTTATTTTAATGTAGCTATACTAACCTAACTAACCGTCCATAGTGTTTTAAAGTGTTTTAATGTAGCTAACCTAACCGACCACTTTTAATATTTGAATTCATTTTTCCTGCGCAAAAATAAAACAAATCCCGAGGTTGGCCGAAGGTGAATATTCGGGAGTGTTCGGGCAGGGACAGGACTTGATGTACATCTTAGGCTTCTCTTCCCATTCGACCGCTAGAGCTTGTGTTCGAGTGGCGTCGCGCTGACGCACTCTCCTCCTCTACCGGTTCCCCCACCACCTACCCGACTGTTCCCCTCATGCGATCGGAATTTTCATAAAGCTCAAAAATGTATCCCCATCAGCAAAGAAGTTTCACTTAAAAAAACTATAAAATTAACCACTTTTTGTTAGATAGGCTTTGGTTTTCTACTTTCAAAAATAAAATATACATTTTTATACCAGTATGTAATAACATATCTTAGCTTATAATCAAACATATCTACCTTCATAATGTACAATCAACTATTTTTTATATTTAGTCAACGAGGTGGAGCAAATGCAAAATATTGGACTCGTATTTCAAGAGCGATGGGATTCGGAAACAGGCCGTGCGATCAATTTCCTCCCTGATTTCCTTGGTCTATGGTGCCTTCAAAGGCATTTATTTGAAAGACGAAGTGGAGAGATAACAAAAAAAAGTTTTTTTATCTGTAACTATGCAAATATATTTTTTTTACATTTAAAGTACGTACTGTGTTGAGGATTTTAATGAAAGTTATTGCGATTTTTTTCTGTTACATTAAAATGAGAGATGTTGCTATGAAAACAGCTGATTTTGTCCAGCGTTGCGCAGACGTAATTAAACCGCTGATATTTTCATGAATTATGAAAGTACTGCGCGAAGACTTCTATCAGGAAAAAAATACTTAACGGTTGGTCTAATGCATCGTCATGGAATCTGGAGAGCCCGGCAAAGAGGTACCAGTCGGGCCAGAGATGTTTCTGGCTGCGCTCGAAGCGAGAACATTTGAACAAGTCTTTGCTACAGCTATGCTTCTACCAATTGTGCCGGCGGAGTTCTCTCTCGTTTATTCTGCACACGTACGAAGGATTAATTGTTACAGCTGCTGTGTCTAGAACACGGTCTGCGATGGCCTCGTGTTGCTGGCCGGCTACCCGCGAGATGACGTGAAAGTGTGCAGCTCGTCCTTATCGGCCCCCTGGCGGCGGCGGCGCCACTTTCCCCGCCCCCGACACCCTCCCCCCTCACCCTCGCTGCTGAGCGGCGTGCTTGTAAAGTTAGCGCGCGGCCGCTAACTCGTGCTGCAACGGCAGCAGAGACAGCTGCTGGCACCAGCCGGCACCTCCGTGTGTGCTGGCCCGCCACGCCTCGCTGCGTCCGTCCGTCCCTCGTCACCACCCGTCAACCACCCGTCACCAGCCCTCACCAGCCGTCATCACCCGTCACCACCCGTAACACCCGTCACCACCCGTCACCTCCCGTCATCACCCGTCACCTCCCGTCACCTCCTGTCACCTCCTGTCATCACCCGTCACCACCCGTCACCTCCCATCATCACCCATCTTCACCCGTCACCTCCCGTCATCACCCGTCACCACAACACAATCAGTCGGTCACAAAAAAATTTCCACCCGTCCGTCCATCAGAAGCTTCTCAAGCTTTTAACGTGCGACGGACGAATGAAATTATAACCTCCAAACTAGCAAGGTATTGCCGGAAATCCATACTGTCTTAAAAAGACTTTGAAGTTGGTTTATTTGTTAAGTTGCTTCTATTAAAATGTTTTATCTTACGTCTGAACGCATTATGAAGTAATAGATTGACAAAACATTGACCAAAAACATGGAAGTGTAATCTACTATGTATGTTAAACCTAAAATAAAATTAACAAATATCAGATAAAACAATAAAATTGAAATTAATGCTTTATTAGTGCTTAAGTTCCACGATTGTCAATATAATCTACCATAAGATATATTTTCCCCACTATCCAAGCTTTCTAGTCTGTAGGGAGCATCAAAACGGAACAGTATTTGCGAATGTGCGCATCATTGCGAGTCGCTCGGCTTGCTCACGGACGGACGGACCAATGAGAGTTGACCTTTACTCCTCGGACCACATCCAGGAATAACAGCGTCCTTTAATCAGTGTGACTTTCAGGAGATCGGCCATTTTGCTGTCCTTTCTCAGTACGCTGCCTGCTTGCAAACATTATTTCACGATCACTTTTGCATTTTATCTTTATGAGTATCATTGTGGTCTTAAAGGTTTTGTAGCGCTCTCTTCAATTAAAATTATTATTTCAGTTTTTTTTTCTTTTATTATAAATGCCTTTTACTGCTTAATCTTTAACAAATGCACGTTTGAAACTGCCATTGGCGTAGCTGTTTTCATAAAGTTGGGGGGACGACAAATAATGATTTTGATGTCATGTAAACCCATTCCCCTCTTAATAAGACGGGGGGTCCGGGGGTCCTCCACCGGAAAATTTTGATTTTAAAAGTGTAAAATAGCGCTTTTTAAGCAGTTTTTGTATCTAACCATTGGATACATCGATGTAAAATTATTATTGTTTCCTTAAGATAAAATTTGAGAGTGAAGATATTACAAATAAAGTTGGGCAGAATAATATTATAAAATAAAAATATCACGGTCTAGAAAGTTTGGGGGGGGGGGCAGGCCCCTCCACCCAAAAAGTTCAGGGGGACAGGTCCCCCCTGTCCCCCCCGGTTCCTACGCCCCTGGAAACTGCCATGGTATAGATTGTGAAATGGTGTTCACTTCCTAACAAATGGCTGCTGATTACGCATTTATTTCTAATAAATTACGCTAAGGTAACCGACGGTATAGTTATGTCGTCATTTAATGACTTTTGACTTACTATATGTACCCTTCACATCAGCTGTAGGTATCAGAAAAATTAACTATATATTTTTTTTGAGAAATTATAAAATTTTACTTCTAAATGTAACCCATACAAGCCTCACTCTCAAAGGGATTATGGAAAAAATCAGAACAGTGTATTGGCTTGGAATGAATTTATGTAAAAGTGTAAAAGTGATTCGAAATCAGGTTGGGAACACCGAGTTTTAATAGAATGCAGCTCTAGCATATGGAGTTAAATAGCGTGTAGGCCTTATGAAGCGAGCTTACTGACAGGCAGTTCGTAAGGTCATTATTCAAAATCAGTATTCAGTATATGCAGGCATATATGTCAAAATAAACCACGAATGCAGCTAATTAAAAAAAAATGTTGGTAAGGAAAACGCATGTAATGTTTTCGGAAGTACGAGATGAAAGCTGCGGTTGTGAGCGAGCCACGTGGTACAGCACAGCAGCATGTAACCGAGGGGACAGGGAGTGTGCCGGGGGGGGGGGGGGAATAACACATAACTTAGAAACACACAACTTAGAACAGTATTAATAAAGAAAACCTTGGAAAAAAAATCCACGTAACTTAGAATGTAAGTTAGAGTGATCATAGCTTAGAAACACGTAACTTAGAAACACACAACTTAGAAACGTCGGTAGAAAGTCATAAATAGAGACCGGAAAAATTCGCGAATTCATTTCGCGATAGGCTAAAATACAAATCGTTATACTTCAGTGCTGCCTCTGCTATTGGCTCACAACTCACCTGGATGACTCTGGGCCAATGAGAAACACCCAACCAAAGCTTTAGCCGAATCACAGGCTGCTACGTTGGGACGTCTCACAACACAGCAGCCAATGAGTGGGTGACATTTGACCCGAGTGTACGTAGAACTATGGAGTTCATCCTACAGGGCATTGAACCCGCGAATTTTTCCGGTCCCTAGTCATAACTAAAGACCGGAAAAATTCGCGATTTCAATGACCTGTCGGATATACTCCATGATCCTCTGTGCACTCGGGAAAATTACATCTGCTCGTGACACCTGTTAACTGGTATGCTTGTGATTCGATACTTCTTTTGTTTAAGGTTTTTCATTGGCCGAGTATCATTCAGATAAACTGTGGCCCAATCACTGATGCAGTAAAAAGGCAAACGTTTTTGGATTCAAGACTATCACGAAATGAATCCGCGATTTTTTCCGGTCCCTAGTCATAACTTAGAACTATTAGAACTCAGAACTGTCATAAATGAGAAACACGTAACTTGGAACTGTCACAACATGGAAACACACAGCTTGGAAGTGGTGACGGCACCCCCAGGGGGAAGGGAGGGTTGAGGCACGCACCTGCACGATCATCATGATGGCGAGGCCGAAGGCGAGCGCGATGACCACGATGTTGGGGTTGAGCGGGTCCACGCCCATGTTGATGGCGCTGCCGCAGCCGAACAGGTTGAGCAGCAGGTTGCCCAGGAACTCCGCGAGCAGCGGCTTCCAGATGCCCGCCTTCACCTCCCCCAGCCCCAGGCGTTCCTTCAGTGCGCTCGGCATCTGCAACCAGCGAGCCCGCCTGTCACCTGGCTGCCTGCCCTCCGCTCGAACAACACATCTCCCGTTTCAGCTCATGACCTGGCTGCCTGCCCTCCGCTCGAACAACACATCTCCCGTTTCAGCTCATGACCTGGCTGCCTTCCCTCCGCACGAACAACACATCTCCCGTTTCAGCTCATGACCTGGCTGCCTTCCCTCCGCTCGAACAACACATCTCCCGTTTCAGCTCATGACCTGGCTGCCTGCCCTCCGCTCGAACAACACATCTCCCGTTTCAGCTCATGACCTGGCTGCCTGCCCTCCGCTCGAACAACACATCTCCCGTTTCAGCTCATGACCTGGCTGCCTGCCCTCCGCTCGAACAACACATCTCCCGTTTCAGCTCATGACCTGGCTGCCTTCCCTCCGCTCGAACAACACATCTCCCGTTTCAGCTCATGACCTGGCTGCCTTCCCTCCGCTCGAACAACACATCTCCCGTTTCAGCTCATGACCTGGCTGCCTGCCCTCCGCTCGAACAACACATCTCCCGTTTCAGCTCATGACCTGGCTGCCTGCCCTCCGCTCGAACAACACATCTCCCGTTTCAGCTCATGACCTGGCTGCCTGCCCTCCGCTCGAACAACACATCTCCCGTTTCAGCTCATGACCTGGCTGCCTTCCCTCCGCTCGAACAACACATCTCCCGTTTCAGCTCATGACCTGGCTGCCTGCCCTCCGCTCGAACAACACATCTCCCGTTTCAGCTCATGACCTGGCTGCCTGCCCTCCGCTCGAACAACACATCTCCCGTTTCAGCTCATGACCTGGCTGCCTGCCCTCCGCTCGAACAACACATCTCCCGTTTCAGCTCATGACCTGGCTGCCTGCCCTCCGCTCGAACAACACATCTCCCGTTTCAGCTCATGATTTTATATTCACATTAATCACTGATCAACGTTTAGACTTTTTCAATTGTTTAACTTTCACGATATCAAAAATATATACAGTGCATACTTTCTGCATAATTAGCTGCCAAAGTTACATTTTTTAACGTTTTTGGGTTGTACAAATAAAGAGAATTTAATTTATTGCAGAACTGAAACTTTTTTGGTTTAACTGCAATGCCACTGGCTACTTCATGATATGGTTTGCATTTCTATCACAAAAACCTCATTTCGTGTTTCTTGGCTGCACAAATCGTAACAAATTGCAGAATTTCGAAATGCCAGGTAAAATTAATTAATATTTTCTGAAATAAATTCAAACCATTTCTTGAAGTAGTCAGTGACATAGCAGTTAAAAATCTAAAGTTTCAGTTCTGCAATAAATTAAATTCTCCTTATTTTTACAACGCAAAAACGTTAAAAAATGTAACTTTGGCAGCTAATTATGCAAAAAGTATGCGCTGTATATAGTTTTCATTTCGTGAAAGTTAAACAATTGAAAAAGTCTACACGTTTATTTGTAATTAAAGTAAATATAAAATCTTGACCTTAAATGAGAGGCACCCCCTTAATTTATACCCGTTTTGTATTAAAATTGCTTCCATAGTGGGAGTCAATTCAACAAAACAAAATATAACAAAATCGGGGGGATACAGTTAGGTGTTGCAGCTACATATCTATCATCCTCATCCAAAATTTAATTACACCACTGGATAGCTAAATGATCAAAAGAATTCGTTACGCCAAGTGAGGACTGTGACGCATCGCGCATGGGGGAGGGGGAAGCGCCGCCATTTTGAGGTCATTTTGCTGCGTTTCGAGATTTCCATTTAACACAATTTTTGACTCGGAGAAGCTACGACGTTCGTTTGAGTTTCAATCGTCAGCTCTCGTCAAAATCTATCGATTGCATACATAAAACATTAGTATAAAATAGGTACAGTGAATATATATATATATATATATATATATATAGTGTTAAAATAAATAAATAAAATATGTCGGCCTAAACGCGACTTCTTAGTGTTCGAACATGATTATAACAAACATAAAATAGCTTAGTTTATATTTTCAATAGAAAATATTACCTGTTACGTACACGCATTCACGTACAACACACAGCCGTGTCCATGACACAGCCACATCCCATTTGCTTTTTACTTCTCATGTTAATGTTACCGTATGAGTAAATTAATGTAATTTAAACGAGTAAAGATATATTGCTCTAGTTCTTGGCTCCAAACTGCGTGTACAGGCTGGGTGGAAAATGTCGAGCGTGTTTGCTGAGAAGGTGGCAGAGAATGCCAAAACCACGGAACTCGGCGAAGTTTCAGATGAGAGCATTCGCGCACAAGCGGACGATTTTGCTGACAAGCCTGATGGACGCGCTACGGCCGAGTGCTAGCTGAGTCCGGATCCTGGACGTATTTCTTGAAACACGGCCGTTCCAAATAGATCCCCTGGCGCCTTGTTCCGAGGCAGTCTCTGGTCAAGACGTATGAAGGTCTTGTCATTCGGCAGGCCACACTAACTGTTGTGAAAAACGCCTTTGGTGAATGCGCTCTGCTTCTGGTGAAATTTATCTCACTTTCCCCGTACTCTATTAATATCTCCACCATCTCTTCCACGCAGGTACTGTTCATCAACACTTTAATTGCAACGCTCATAAACCATATACTGTAATGCAGAACAAGGTGTTGGTCGCTACTGCGTATTGCCAACTCTAATTGAATCGGTCATTTAAGAAACCCCATACATGTCCAGAAAAGTTAGTTTTGAGATATTAAAAAAAAAAAAAAAAATTGGTTGTCTGTAAAGTCGGTTTACGGACGATAGTTTAACGTGACAACGTCATAACAAAACATTGATGAAATGATTGATCCAGAAGAATAGGAAATATATTCGGCCTGAGACTGAGCCGTAATAGGTTTTTGCAACCAAACCATTTAGGCATTAAAAATATTATATTCTTTGAGGAAGATTTTTTTTTAATTTTTCAATATTTTGCATGATAAAATCTACCTCTGCATACTTTTATGAATAAAATTGAATCATTTTTATTGAATTATCACTATTTTGTATGGATACAAAGGAGTGAAATGAAATGTGCAATTGAATTAATAAATTTACTTTTATTTGCATTCATTAATTCAAATATATTTATTACTTTTGAAATGTTGCGAGCGCCATATTTATTTTTACAAGTACAAAAAAAAAACTTCGCAGCTGCCGGGTTTCAAACCGACAACCTTTAGTTTATTAGTTAGGTACGCTAACCACATGCCCACGAGGCCATACTAAAAAAAATACAGTTTCAATTAGATATATATATATATAAACTTTGTTCACGGTAGGGGTATAATATTAACACGATTTTATAACAAATACGCATCCCAAATACACCAAACTTATTTATAATGTGTTACAATATTTTTTAAAACATTGTGCAAAAGATCCCGGGTGTAATTTGAATTATTATGTGTAACTGTAAAACACCATTGTTGGTTCAAAACGTATTTGAATTTTCAACATTACTTTTAAATAACCGTACCGATTGTGCTGAAAATCGGTGGACGATCGTTAAATTACATAATATTAATAATTCAAACGACGAAAATATGATTGAAAAGTCAAATCGATGGTTGTTCCAATCGAGTGGAAGAGAGATGCCACGCATGCGTAAAATGAGCAAACAGAACACATCCGTAGTGGGACATTCGTAGTGGGACACTTTTTCGTGCTTGCAGCCGGCGTTCATCGATTTATTAGACGTTGTCACGTCAAAAACTTTTGTAGTTAAATTGTTAAATGATACAAAGGTTTTGTTACTGTTGTTAGTTACAGTAGTCGTTATACTATTATGTTCTAAAATAAGAGACAATTAATATGAACTATTGTTTCTGTGATAGCATTATTAATTATCTGGACATGAGGGGTTTCTCAATGCAATGCATTTTTGAGGCATTCAGTTTAATATATGTTATTTGTGTATGGATATGCGGGGTTTTAACAGTAAATAATCCAGCTTGCTTTTTTTTTTACAACATCCTGTGTACAACTCCATTTCAGCCAAAAGTGGACATGTAGGGTTTCTCAAATGACCGATTCAATTGTCGACGCCAGCTCGCCGCCTGATCCCGCTTAGTGCTTGAACCTGACACGTCACTGCTCTGTCAATGTGCCTCCTCTCACGCCTGTCTGTGCGCGACACTTAACTATGCTTGCTTCTGTTTGTTCTCGTCACTTTGCATGGTTGTGTTTTGAAAATTATTTTTTTCCTTAAAAATGACAAACTTTTTTTTTTTTAGCATTCTCGACCATCTATTATAATTACGCTCTGGAATTTCCGTACAACCTGTATATATTTATTTTGCCCAAATGAAAGACTATTGTCGGACAGAGACCACGCGCACAAGTTATGCCGAAATGAATTTGTGATAGCATCAATGGACGGCTTATGTATTTGCCAACTGAAAAAAAAAAAACGTGTGTCATGGTGGACGTAGCTGGAACATTGCCGAGGTTACAAAATATTGTATTTATTTGGTATGTCAACGTTTAGATTACGTCATTGTTTTATAGTTTGTTGTTACTAGTGCACTGAAATACGAACAGCGTTAAATAACTCTTTAAATTAACAATTTTACTTAAAGTATGTGATTTGGAGTGTAATTTGTAAACAAAACGTGGGTACTGTGAATTTGTTCCATGACCTATTTTCACAGCACTGTTTCCAAACGCCTCGGCGAGAAACAGTCTACGTGGGCTCTGCTCTTTGGGCCAGCGCGACAAACGTGCGCGGGCAGTGACGCAATGGCTGCTGGGAGGACGCCTCGCGCCTCGCTACATCGCAACATCCGGCCTCTTTGGACCCCGTCCTGACTCCCCCACCTTCTCGCGTTTATTTTAGTCGTTATTAATGGCGTGTGATAGCTTTCAGCTCATTGCCTCGCGCTTCAGAATATTACTGTCGGCAGTACGGAATTGGTCAATTATGTATACCATACATTTATTTTATTTGAAAACGGAGTAATTTCCCGAATGGCAAGGAAGTCTATTGGAACGGAAATGTGTCACCACGGTGCTGCCATCTGCGGAAGTTTCAGATATCTCGAAAAGATGGCGGATCCGCGTGATTCATCTGTACATATTAACTTTCACGATCATCGCAGTATTTAAACTGCGCATAGATATAAAAAAAATAATCTTAAGGAAAGTAAAACTACCATTTAATTTTTTACCTTATATTTTATAGCCATAAAAATAAATAAATAAAATGCTGGCATTATAATTTTGACAAGCCTTAGCTAACATTCAAATGTGTAGGTAGCGTAGCATTTCGTAATACTGTAGAGAGACAATTTTTTTTAGCATATATAACATATATTTGACACCATGTTCCATAATATAATTTTGTGATTAAATTTTTACTGTTAAATCTTAAAACATTGAACAACTCAATAAATTTAAAGTTTGTATGTAGGGAGTATTAACATAATGCTTTCTGTCGTTTAAGCAACAAAAAATATACATACATATAGTTAGTGTTATAATATGTGTTTTAAAAGGCTTCAGTTTAATTTTGTTTTAATGTATTCATTGGACTGCAACTTAAGGTCTGAAAAACTCTTAAAATATAGCACCGCTTTATTGATATTTTAAAGAGCTAACAAAATATCTTTGACGCTATGTTTGTTTCAACACTATTTTCCTGGCTCATAAAATACAGGAATTTTTAGAGTTACAATTATATCTTGTTCACTAAATATATTCCAGGATAGTTTAACTACCATAAAGTCAACTTTGGCACACAAATACGCACAGTACAGCCCCCGATGTGTTCGTGAAAGTTAATATACACGGGTGCATGTTGCCGCACGTGGGTTGCTTGCCATCTTGACTTCGGCTCGTGACTATAGCAGTTTCTGGAAGCATGCGCATTGGACTCTTAGCCTGTTAAATTTCCTTTGTGTGACGCGCACATATATAATATTCATACTAAAATGCTGGGAATTATTTTTAAGAATTCTACATTTAATTTAGTGTCTGAATGTCATATTATTAATTTATTCGCATCATGAGAACAAACGAATTTGATCGTTTCCGAGGTTAAATGTTTAAACATCAATCAAAGTACCACTGATAACATTAATTTTTGTCTAACTTAACATTAAAACAGGAATGTTCTGAGAAAGTTCACAATGTTACGGCAATATGTTTCACATTCCTAAATTTCAGATAATCGGGCAGACGGTTAACTCACAAGCGCTAGTTACTTAGCGACTGGGGCCTGCGGGCTAAATGGTGCAGCGCTAGTTACTTAGCGCCTACGGCCTGAGGGCTAAATGGTTCAGCGCTAGTTACTTAGCGACTGGGACCTGCGGGCTAAATGGTGCAGCGCTAGTTACTTAGCGATGGGGCCTGCGGCTTAAATGGTGCAGTGCTAGTTACTTAGCGCCTAGGGCCTGCGGGCTAAATGGTGCAGCGCTATTTACTTACGACTGGGGCCTGCGGGCTAAATGGTGCAGCGCTAGTTACTTAGCGATGGGGCCTGCGGGTTAAATGGTGCAGTGCTAGTTACTTAGCGCCTAGGGCCTGCGGGCTAAATGGTGCAGCGCTATTTACTTACGACTGGGGCCTGCGGGCTAAATGGTGCAGCGCTAGTTACTTAGCGCCTAGGGGCTGCGGGTTAAATGGTGCAGTGCTAGTTACTTAGCGCCTAGGGCCTGCGGGGTAAATGGTGCAGCGCTAGTTACTTAGCGATGGGGCCTGCGGGTTAAATGGTGCAGTGCTAGTTACTTAGCGCCTAGGGCCTGCGGGCTAAATGGTGCAGCGCTATTTACTTACGACTGGGGCCTGCGGGCTAAATGGTGCAGCGCTTGTTACTTAGCGCCTAGGGCCTGCGGGGTAAATGGTGCTGCGCTAGTTACTTAGCGCCTAGGGGCTGCGGGCTAAATGGTGCAGCGCTAGTTACTTAGCGCTTAGGGGCTGTGGGGTAAATGGTGCAGCGCTAGTTACTTAGCGCCTAGGGCCTGCGGGGTAAATGGTGCAGCGCTAGTTACTTAGCGACTGGGGCCTGCGGGCTAAATGGTGCAGCACTAGTTACTTAGCGCCTAGGGGCTGCGGGGTAAATGGTGCAACGTTAGTTGTGTGCGTCCAAACTCGTTCGGAACTGAGTTTCTGCGATTAAGGAAAGAAATTTTGCCAAGCTAGGCCTAGGAATATTTGTTATATGACTACCTGAATTCATGAGAATGCGTGTCCTAAGTGTCGTGAAGGCCATACTAATGAAGTTATGCATGATCTTACCGAATCATATATTATGTAGGGCTTCATTGTTGAATTTTTCATCTCGTGTCTTTATTTTGTTCTCCTCACAATGGTTAAAAATAAAGTTTCTTAATCCTTAAGAGGATGCAATACTAAAAATTATGATGTGTAATATATTAAATATGTAAGAAACTAGTTTTGTATGCCCGTAAATTACTGTAGCATAACTTTTTTATGGTGTCAAATTTGCAATAACTTTAACAGAATTAGAAATAAAATCCGTATTTAAACGAATTAAATCAATAACAACATATTTTTAAACTTTTGAAGGAAAAAAACACACACAATAACTTCAAATTTAATATTTTGTATTTACTCCCAAAAACATTAAGTATGCGAATTACTAACCGAAATAGGGGTGATCTGATGACAACACTGGTTGCTAGTGGACAGCAAGTAGCGGTGATGAAACACAGGAGCGCCGGAAAGAAGCGTGGAGGTTCAGGCAGGAGAGCAGCCTACAAGCCGGCGAGTCATCGGGGAGGTGTCTGCGGAGGTCAGTCACTGTGTGATGGACGATGTCCAGGGAGGTAAAAAAGGGAGGCGGGACGCGAACGAAGAGTCGAAAGTCCCGACACCTGCAGATTGCACGGCTTCCTTATTCAGGCAGGACCTGACACAATTAGAGAGAAAGAGAGAGAGAGAGAGAGAGCAGTTGAAATGTACGGAGCCCTGCGAGGTTCATGCAGCGCTTTCTCGGCCATCCTGCGCGCGACTTTCCACCCGTCCAAACCCGCGTCGCAACTGCGCGCATGCCCCTACCCCCCTATGCCCGGGAAGAGCCTGCACGTCCGGCCAACACGTGGTCAGGGGGGGGGGGGGACGCACCATAACGCCGAAATACCACAACGCCGAACGTACAATAACGCCGAAAACCATAACGCCGAATGCCAAATTGACTTCAACGCCGACAGCTAGAAAACTGCTGTGTACCACAACGCCGAAATACATTAACGCCGAAAAATGTCATTGCAGGACTGTCACAAATGTTAGGTTAGGTTAGGTACACAAATTCATTCAGTTGTTTTTCATTTTGCTCCTGTGCCCCCCCCCCTTCCCAGCATCAACAATTTTCGGCGTTACTGTATTTCGGCGTTGTGGTACACAGCAGTTTTCTAGCTGTAGGCGTTGCGGTCAATTTGGCATTCGGCGTTATTGTACGTTCGGCGTTGTGGTATTTCGGCGTTGTGTTAACGACCCGGTCAGGGGCACTGGCAGGCATGTGCGCCATGCGCCGGGCATGGAAGCGCCCCGGCATCTCCCCTGCAGCGGCTTCAGCAACCACGGACCCTGATCTTCTCGGCAGGCCCGTGAGTCGAAACTGCCTTGTCCGGTATGCGAGCCCAGTTTATACCTAACGATTGCATCGTCACGATCCGCACGTGTATTTTTTCTGTCCTGGATGTCTTAATCATTTGTTAATAGCCGTATGTGATTACGACTATGTCATTATAGCCGTGGGCAATCTATGAAGTTAACTGCGTGCAAAATCTCACCACAAGAAATTCCAAGGAAATATAATTATCTTACCAACAGTGTTTTTTCAAACTATTTTACTGTTTTGTGAGAAAATCCTGCAAGAATAACTCAAAACACACACATGCCATTGCTCATACAGTTCCTCTGTTAGGAAAATACGATCATCAGTCTGAATGTCAGTGGTTGAGAGAAGGTAGTTTTCGAAGTTCCATAGCCATGATTATTTATTACAATAAGCAATTCTCACACGTCAAGCCAATCTAGTTCGTTTACCGCACCGCCTTCAAAAAAATAATTTGTCTATGATAAAGAGTAATGTTCATCATGCCATGTGCCTTTATTATTAATGTAGAGTTTGGAGATACCTGCTTATTTTTGGGTTGAATTTGTATCATTTGAA
Source organism: Bacillus rossius redtenbacheri (assembly GCF_032445375.1). Classification (NCBI taxonomy): domain Eukaryota; kingdom Metazoa; phylum Arthropoda; class Insecta; order Phasmatodea; family Bacillidae; genus Bacillus; species Bacillus rossius. The sequence goes on along the minus strand of NC_086339.1, from coordinate 34,905,845 downwards.
AAAAAAAAATTGAAACAGATGCTGTCGAACATGAAAAATCGATTAGATGATACTGGCATCGATGAAGGAGCGGTCATTTTGTCCCCAAGTAAAATAAAAAAAAAGTGGGGAATAATTGGTCAGTTTTGATTATGGTTACATTTGGCCAAATAACTTCAGCTAAATATAATTAATTTTAAAAAAAATTATTAGCAATTTTAAATGGAATCCAATGGGTTGAAATGTTGAAAACACTAAAGACTGAAGTTGCGCTGTTGAAAATGCACTCAGGGGCAAGCTAGAGCAGACGCGAGCACATTGGTGCGGCACGACGAACACCAGACGACACAGTGCTGGCGCGGGCCGGACCGCGGGAAGCCTTCTTTTCACAGACGAGAGAGCCCAACCACCGATCGTGCATCTTCAGGGTTTATTTTTTCGTGCATTGTAAATAAATGTGGCGGTGTTGATAAAAGGAAAGACCATAAACAAGGCAACTGTATTTATTTGTAATTGTTTTTAGAGGAGTGTCCGTGGCAGGGCCACAACTAGAGTCTCTGGCACCCGGGGCATGAATGGATTCATTCGCCCCCCCCCCTCTTTTTTTGCACATACCACACCAATAAAGCGGGGGGTCCGGGGGCCCTCCCACGGAAAAATGGTTCTATGTGGAGACGTTATATTGTAAATCAGATTAGACATTCCTGGCATACAAGTTAAAAAACTTTTTACCAGTTACCAGTTGTAGTAGGAAGGAATTACAATTCAAGCGATTTCGGCGCCCCCACAGCTTTGCGCCCGGGGCGTATACCCCGCTTGCTCCCCCCTAGTTGCGGCCCTGGTCCGTGGAATGTTTATTTTGGACAACTCATGATATCTAATGGTCAATTAGGTTAGGTTAGCTACATTATAAATACTTTAAAACACTTCGGACGGTTGATTGGGTTAGGATAGCTACATTAAAGATACTGTGAAATCATGTAAACGGTTTCCAAGCCCTTGAATACCTACATATTAAAACGTTATTTGCTAAGCAACCATACAATGATTTTACAGTATTTTTAATGTAGCTATACTTACCTAATATAATCAACCATCCACAATGTTTTAAAGTATTTATAATGTAGCTAACCTATTATGTATGTTAATGAATAATTTTAAGAATGACATCTTATAAGTTAAACCCGCGCATTTGGAGAATAAATGCCCGCGAATTTTTTTTTCCCAAATAAATACACCTGTTATGGTACGGAAATAAAAAAAGCGAGCATGAACTTCGGGGGACTTCGGGTGCGGCTCTCTCGTCCGTGAAATGAAGTGCTCCCCCCGGACCGCCCGTCCGAGCGCTGTTCGAGGTCAGGCTTGTGCCGGGAAGGGTGGTGGATGGCCAAGCGGGCGGAGGCGCACGCCAACTCTAAATTAAGTCGTCGGTGAGATTGTGGGTGGCCGTGTCGGCAGCTGCCAAGCTCTATCTGTCTCGCGGCTCCGAGTGCAGCCGCCGCCTCGCGCGGTGCTCCTGTGGGGGCGGGCACACGCCAGACCACCCCGCCCTGCAGTCGTGCATTTCGACTCGCTACTTCAATCCTTGCTACGGAACCTCTACAATCCTATTGTATAGGGAGTGCTTTAGGGGCAGGTATCAGGGTTCCCTAGCCCTATGACGTGCTGACGTGATGAGCGACGAGGACAGCTCCGGTTACCAGCCTGGTCAGCTGGGAGAGGTTGGGTAGGCCTCCACCGGACCGCGGGTTCGCTGGGTGATTGAGGGGTCCCAGTGTGATGCGGGAGAATGGGGCAGGCGCCAGAAGTGATGACAACTCCAGAGGGCTAAGGGAGCATCCAACTTGCTGGTGAGCTGAGTGGGGTAGGGGGCTGGAGGTGGTGCATAAGCTGGGATGGGTAGCCTCAGCCCCTGTGTATAGCTAACGGCTCTAACGCCCCTCCTGGTTGCGTATGCGGCGTATCCGCATCCAAGCCCATGGGGGCCCCAGCCTTAAAATCCTGTTAGGCATGAAGGCTGGGTTATCAAATAGGAGGAGAGATCCTCAAAACTTGTATAGGGACCGGAAAAATTCGCGGTTTCGATCGCCTTCAGGATAGACTGCGCTTTCCCCTGTACACTTGGGAAAATAACGCAAGTTCATTGGCTGCCGACTTGTAAGTCGTCTCAGCTGGTTTGTCTGTGATTCGATCCCTCTTTGGTTAAAGGGCTTATTATAACTGGTTGATATTCGCCCAGATGAACAGTAAGCCAATAGAAAAATCATATGAAAGATATATGTACTTGCATTCTAGCCTATCGCCGAATTAATCCGCGAATTTTTCCGGTCTCTATCTATTGGTTTTACGCTGTATGTTTATTTTAATCTCGATGCTGCAATGCTTTACTGTAATGGTCGAAGAGATCAATACTAATATTATAAATGCGAAAGTAATTCTGTCTGTCTGTCTGTCTGTATGTCTGTTTGTTTGTTTGTTACCTATTCCCGGCTGAACGGCTGTACGGATCGTAATGAAATTTGGCAAGGAGATAGATTATATCCTGGGGATGGACATAGGCTATCATTTGTCTAAAAAAAATCTTTAAACGGGTTAAAAAAATATATCTTAATTTTATGTAATGTGTGTCATAGATATACAAACTGTTAGTGTCATTCCTCTATGTCTGCCGAGCAATAGCTTTCAAGCCAATACGTTACGTTTTGCTATTGTAAGGAACTAAGTAGAGAGTAAGAAAAAAATAAAGATCTTGACAGTTTGTAGTGTCGCCATATTTGTTTCAATTTTCAATACCGTTTTTGTATATTACAATTTAAATTGCAGAAAAAAAATCATGTTTCATAAACACATCAATAGTGAGTGTGTGTCATTTCTCTATGTCCCCGATGTCTCGCCGCGTCAATTTTCTCCTTGGGGCGAACCCATCATCGTTGAATGATTTCATGATTTATTTCATGAAAATCTGCTCTCATAAAAAGGTAAGTTTTATAGACATTTAATAGGTATGTCTCTCTCTCTGAAGATCAATCTATGAATCGTTACAAATTTATTTCCTTAATTTTTTTAGTTTGATTTGATACAATATGATTTCACTAAAAATCAATTTCTACCCCTTCCAATTTTCATTTATACATTACGAAGTTTCACTTCTTCCGAGCGGAGGGACTCCACGCAATATTTTTGCATGCAATTAAAAACTATTTTTTAATGATGCCAAAGAAGTATAACTTCTCATGCGCGTACCTAAGTACACGCACCCATTTTTTAAATTTAATTTCTTCTATATATATTTTTTCTCCCTACCTAGGGCACTCATAATTCTTTTAAATTTCACGTGTATGTTTTCAATGTCATTTCAGTTGTACATTTTTTTTGTCAAATTGGTCATTATTTATACTTTGTTTCATTTTGGAAACATACGTATTTTTAGGTATTATGACAAATAAAAAAAATTAGTTACACTATAATTCTTAGGTTTTTATTGTGTAGATAGTTTCAAGTTTCATATTATGTAGGTATTTAAATACTTAAACTTATAAATTTCTTCGAAATTTATTCATATGTTGGTAGGGCCAACTAATTTTTTCTATTTGTCAATATTGTTATTTTTTTACAGTACCTTCTTATAACTTATTTGCAAGGAGTTTGGTTTATTGTTTATAATTTATCTGCTGATTTATCTTAGGGCTACTGAGACCGAAGACCAGAAATATTTATCAATTATGTAATATATTGTTGAAAAATTTGAATTTTACTATTTCAGGTAGGTTGATTTTTTTTATTAATTATAATAGTTACGTGTAATTGCCATCTTCCTTTATTTCATATTAAACATTTTGTTTGGTTGAGTGTGAAATAATTTTATTTATGTATGTTCTAATTTCATTTATTTTCTTATATATATATATATACATACATATATATGTATATATATATTCTTACCTACCTACTTCTATTAAATTTCAGGTGGATGTTAACATTGTCATTCCAGTTGAATAAATTTTTTTGACAAATTAGTTGTTATTTATACTATTTGTTTCATTTTGGACTATGTTTTTTTTTTTTTTTTTTTTTTTTTTTTTTTACTTAATTCAAAGTATTGTGGTGTGTACAGGGAGTGATATCTCTATTAATTTCTATACTTCTTTGAATAAGCGGAATATGGCCAACACAGTTTTACATATAAACAAATCCTACAAATGTTTTAAACATTATGACAAATAAAAAATAGTTTCACAAACATCCTTAGTTTTTTTTGGTGTGTATAGTTTGAAGTTTAATATTATGTATGTACGTAAATTCTTAAACATTCAGTTATTTATTAATTTATTTAGAAAATTATTCATAGGTAGGTAATAAGTTTTCCTTTATATCTCTTTCGATTTGGAGTGTTTGCGAGCCATTCGGGGTCCTCAACATCACATCCCCTGGTGGTTAAAGCCCCAAAATTTCGAAAGTTTAAAATTTTTAAAAAATCTTTCTCTTTCGATTTTAAGCGTTTTCGAGCCATTCAGGGTCCTCGAACCCCCCGCCCCCCTCTGGGAAAAAGCCCAAAAATTTCGATAATTTTAGGAATTTCAAATATCTATTCTTTCGAGATGGAGTGTTCCGAAACATTCGAGGTCCTGAACCTCCACCCCCCCCCCCCCTCTTCCTCATAAGTGAAAGCCACAAAATTTCGAAAAATTGGAGGAAATTGTATTAAAATTAAGTCATTGCCAACTAAAGTGTCCGGGGCATGGTGGAAATTTTACCCAAAGTCGACTTCGCACCCAATTTTGTGGGAGGGGGGGGGGGAGGGGCAGTGCAAAACCCCAAAATTACAAAAAATTTCAAAAATTTCTTAAATTTAAGTATACTTTTTTACTATTTGGAGTGTTTCCGAGCCATTCGGGGTCCTCAAACTACCCTCCCCCCACAAGGAGTCAAAGACCCAATAATAAAAAAATTTCCCAAACTTTCGAAAACCTATTCTCTTTCGGTTTGGAGTGTTTACGAGCCATTCGCGGTCCTCAACAGAACCCCCCCCCCCCCCTTCTCAGGGGTCAAAGCCCCAAAATTTAGAAAATTTCAAAATCATTCTCTTTAGATTTTTAGTGTTTCCCTGCCATTCAGGGTCCTCAAAATCACCCCTCCCCATCTGGGGACAAAGCCCCAAAATTTCGAAAATTTCAGGAATTTCAAATATCATTTCTTTTGAGATGGAGTGTTCCAAACCATTCGAGGTCCTGAACATCCACTTTCCGCAAAAGTGAAAGCCCCAAAATTTTGAAATATAAGAATATATATAATTGGATTTTGGTATGTATGACGTCGATAAACTCTTACACCGTTTGACCGATCGCCATGAAAGTTGGCACATCGAAGTGTTTTTATCATGAAGAAGGTTTTTATGGTATCCATTTTTTTGTAACTCGCCGCTAGATGGCACTGTAGCGCATCAACTTCTAAACCTTTCAACCGATCGCCATGGGTAAACAGAACATTATAGGTCACAGATACACAAACAGTAATTATGTGTCATTTCTTAATGACCACCACACTGGACATATCGCTATCCATTTTGCTGTAACTCGCGGACAATATATCACCCGGTGTTCAGCCCGGGCAAAGCCGGGTACTGCAGCTAGTTTGTAATAAACCTCCTGAAGATGTCTTGTGATATTGAATCAGAGGTGGGTAATAAATGCAAAAAGTTTTTCTTTATTGTGCATACGTCAAATAATCTCACCCCCACTTATAAAAATAGGTATGTTGAATATAAAATTAATGAACGAGATTTTGTTTCAGATTAATTAAATAGCTTTTATCTTAGGTGATTTCATTTTAAAAGATAAAATAAAAGAAACATTACATACTTATTAGGTACATACATAAATATAATATACACATTTATTAGAATTTTTTTTGCAGCCAAATTTGAGTAGCTGAATATCATTTTATTTTCTAAGGAGAGATTTTTATTCTTGTTAACTGGCTGTATTTAGCTGTGCTTGTTGGGCCCCGCATAAGGGCTGAGGCTTGTGAGAGACCCTCGGTTTCTGCCCTGGGAAGTCCAGCGTGTCTCCCGCCCACCCACACTTGCCCGTGTGTAGGCCTGGATACCCGGGGTGATTGACCATGAGAAGGGTCTCGAACAGGTTAGAAAAAAAATTAGGCCATTGTTTCGCAGCGACATCAACAGTTTAGAGGGTAACATGGTTTCTTGACTGAGTAGTCGTTTTGTCAAAGAGATGCTAAAATCTGAACCCTCTGTCCTTACACATGCAGATAACTAGGGACTGGAAAAGTTCGCGGTTTCAATGACCACTAGGATAGACTCCACGATTCTCTATGTACTCGGGCAACTATCACCTGGTCATTGGCTACCGACTCGGGACACCTGTCTACTGCGATTATTATGATTCGATACTTCTTTTGTTGAGTGTTTGCCATTGGCTCAGAGTCCTTCAGGTAAATTGCGGTCCAATCACTGACGCAGCATTAAGTTAAACGAGTTTGGATTCCAGCCTGTCTCGAAATGAATCCGCGAATTTTTCCGGACTCTACAGATAACACTGGATCAAAGCTAGGTGCGTTTTTCCGTGGCTACTGACGACACAACTTTTTCCAGTCATTGGACAAATTACTTGAGTCAAATGCAACAAATTGTAGTCATGTAAAAATAACAGTGTTACGTCTGTGTTGACAGAGCTGTTGTACTCTGAGCCCCGAGATGTGGGTCTTGTATCATCAGATGTTGCTTGGGGGGGGGGGGGGGGGAGGTTCAGTGGGCCAGGAAGGACGCTAATGAAACACGGGTGGCGTCGTGTTTGCGCGCCAATCAGCTGTGTTTACCCTCGCCACACGCCAATCAGAGGCCGCCTCATCGCGCACAGCTGCCGGCGCTGTGACTACGGCACTCGCTTCTCCGGCGAACGCCACGTAGCGACAGAGCGCTGGCTGGCCGCGCTCCGCACTGCCAGAGGGACTGCAACTCTTTGTTACCACTGGGTTGGTAACGGCGTCACCCTTACATCTTGAATGCCAAATTACTAGAGACCGGAAAAATTCACGGGTTCAATGACCTCCAGGATAGACTCCAATATCCTCTACACACTCGGGAAAATGCCAACTGTTCATTGGCTGCTGACTTGTGAGTCGTCTCGACTGGGTGGCCTGTGATTCGGCACTTCAATGAGTGAGGGTCTCTAATTGGCCCTCAGTCCTCCAGAATAACAGTGGAACAATGGCAGAAGCAGCACTAAGGTATAATTATTTGAATTTTAGCATAGCACGAAATGAACCCGCGAATTTTTTAGGTCTCTACGAATGTCTCCAGATGTGAGGTTATGTACTTGATAGAGGTCACTATCGCTAGGGGCTACCCAGCGGCGAGGATGGGGAGGGGATATGCCACCCCCCCTCTTGAAATAATAAAAAAAATGGTTTGTGGCTGTGTCATGGACACGGCCGTGTGTTGTACGTGAATACGTGTACGTAACAGGTAATATTTTCTATACGAAATATAAAATACGCTATGTTTTATTTTAACACCATATATATTCACTGTAACTATTTTACACTAATGTTTTACACATGCAATTGATAGATTTCGACGAGAGCTGACGATTCAAACTCAAACGAACGTCGTAGCTTCTCCGAGTCAAAAGTTATAGTAAATGGAAATCTCGAAACGCAGCAAAATGACCACAAAATGGCGGCGCTTCCCCCTCCACCGAGCGCGATGCGTCACAGTCTTCACTTAGCGTAACGATTTCTTTAATTCTTAAGCTATCCAGTGGTGTAATTTAATTTTGGATGGAGATGATAGATATGTAGCTGCAACACCAAACTGTATCCCTCGATTTTATCATCATTCGTTTCTTGAATTGCCTCCCAATATGGAAGCAATTTTAAAGACTATTCACGTCAAAACTATCATTTCCAACACTTGGAATGAACTGGGAGGAAAATAGCGGGCATGAAGCATCTGCTTGTGTACTCATGAGGCGGCGGCTTGCAAGACAGCTGTGTGTTGTCTTGCAACTAACAACGCCCGAGACACATCGTGCTCTGCAGAGAACTCGAGCCGGAAGGCTTCAGGTGTATTTGTATCGATACATCGATACACGTCCTTCATCAGACACCACCTGCGTTCTCCTCGGAAGCATACCGCTGTTCCGCAGTTGTGGAGTCAGCTTATACAACACACGCAGATCCAAAAACAGTAAACTAATTTTGGTTTACGACATATACAACGATAACAAAATTTGTAATTGTACTGGGTAGTTTGCTTATTTAAATAACACAGACTCGAAAAAAAAAGTTTCTTAATTTTGTGTTAGAATGTTTGGTTCATCATCATCCCAAACCGACTGAACATTAAAACCGAAACCCTCGTATAACTGGAATAATTTTTAGTAAAAAAATTAAGTAATTAGAAAATGTGTGTAAATTTTTGTTTCCCGATGTTCCTTTTAGACGCATCCAATTCCACTACCCCACTCCCCCAAAAGTGCAATAAATAAGCAATACCTATATTTCGAGTATTTCTCAGTTCGAACTTCCCTAATTGACCTGTGACTGACTGACGCGAAGATCCAGTTACAGAAACATCACGGTTCTCTTGAACACCTCGAGTACGGTTGAAACAGGCACTTTTCAGGCTTCTTGACACTTTTTGAGAAACCTCATTTATTCATCCTCCCAGCCCTCCAGAAACAGGTTAATTACTAACTTTATTAATTTTGTATGAATTTGTGTTCTACAGTGGGCGCTGCAGAGTCGGGGCTTGAAACCTGCCTCAGGGAGCTACAGCTATGGGCAGAGATTCATGTGAGACACCAATGTAGTCTTGGCGGCATGGTTGTTTTAAGTTCATGTGATAGTACATTCCGGCTTATATTTTCTAATTACTTAATTTTTCATTAAACATTATTCAAGTTATACGAATGTTTCGGTTTAAATGTCCAGCCGGTTTGGGAATCTTTCATTCCGAGTGAACGACCAGGTGCCTGATTAAGGGAAGGTTGATAAAACGTTTTCGCGAGTTTGTGTTATACAAATAAACAAGCTACCCGTAAATTTCCTAAAATATCTTCATAGTTTTTGAAACCGCAATCTTCGTCAAATTATGTTAAAAAATTGAACGGTTCAGAAACATTCGCGTTTCTCTAAAACTGGAAGTATCAATGTCGCCTAGTAAGAATTTCCATTGCTTGCAGTAACTGATACTAAATGAGATATACAGACCTGTAGATTTATTTATATCATTAATTTGTTTGTAGCACCCGCGTTTAAAACTCTTTGATCGTATAGTCGGTTGTATTATAAATTGTCTTTTAAGAAGACCCACACTTAAAAATACTACATCTGGTTTGAACCTAGGACCCGTTTTCAAAAAATGGGGAAAATATGATAGCTGCTTGTAAACACGATCTAAAATGACCCCCCTTCATGTGTCCCCCTAACTGATACGGCATTGAGGGCGTCTGTATCTTCGCCGACAAAACCCTCTGGACAGGATGCTGAGGCTTACCCAGTGGAATGTGCTGCCACTCGAAGGTAAATGTCTCATACTCATTTGAAGGATGTTGATACGTACAATATTGGAACGCGCGGGTTTTAAATAAATAATCAAGAAAATATAAAATGTAAATAAATGCCAAATACAGGGATGAAAACCCATACTTATATTTAGAAGTGTTACATTAACACTACCAAAAATCTAAGACGTCCTGTCTTAGAGTAACCCAGCATAACTATTCACATATTCACTAAACAAAGGGGGAAACGTAGCTAAAATTTACTCCTCAAAAATGTAAGAATTCCGCTTCCGTTGAGATTTTTATTGTACCTATTCAGATTCTAGTTTTCATCGTCCCTTACAGGACACTACTGACGTAAGTTTCAATACTAACCCTTTGGGCTAGTATTATTTAAAAATAACTTAAATCCAATTAAAAATAACTTGCATTTATTTTAAAAGAAATAAAACAACTTATTACAAATCAATCTTTTCCTTACAAATAGCATGTCTGCATAGATAAGCTGTAGTAAAATTTAAGAACTGGGTCCACGGTTTTTAAACTTAGAGAATAATTTAGGTAGTGATTAAAACTGTCCAACTAGAAATTATAGAGAGCATTACGAATTTTTACCCTACCATTTATGACGTGTTTATTAAATTTAAAACTTAAGTGTTATTTTAAATTAATAACAACTGATCCATACTCACGACTTTCATGATGAAATACTGATGCAAAACTTGAAATCGATTGAAACCATTATTGACGAGGTGAAGCATAGCATATCCTAGAGTTATCCTTAAAAACTTTTTTCATCTCCGACCGCGAACACTACCCTTTCGTGCCTTAGATTCTCCGTGAGTGAGAATAAGCTGAACACATTACGATCTACGCTACTCGTTACCAGTAATGTGAGGTATAGCCTCCCCCTGAGTGAGTATAAGCTGACTACATTACGATCTACGCTACTCGTTACCACTAATGTGAGGTATAGCCTCCCCCTGAGTGAGAATAAGCTGAACACATTACGATCTACGCTACTCGTTACCAGTAATGTGAGGTACAGCCTCCCCCTCAATGAGCATAAGCTGACTACATTACGATCTACGCTACTCGTTACAACTAATTTGAGGTATAGCCTCCCCCTGAGTGAGCATAAGCTGACTACATTACGATCTACGCTACTCGTTACCACTGACGTGAGGTATAGCCTCTCCCTGAGTGAGCCTAAGCTGACTACATTACGATCTACGCTACTCGTTACCACTAATGTGAGGTAAAGCCTCCCCCTGAGTGAGAATAAGCTGAACACATTACGATCTACGCTACTCGTTACCAGTAATGTGAGGTACAGCCTCCCTCTGAATGAGCATAAGCTGACTACATTACGATCTACGCTACTCGTTACCACTAATTTGATGTATAGCCTCCCCCTGAGTGAGCATAAGCTAACTGCATTACGATCTACGCTACTCGTTACCACTAATGTGAGGTATAGCCTCCCCCTGAGCGAGCCTAAGCTGACCACATTACGATCTACGCTACTCGTTACCACTGACATGAAGTATAGCCTCCCGCTGAGTGAGCCTAAGCTGACTACATTACGATCTACGCTACTCGTTACCACTGAAGTGAGGTATAGCCTCCCCCTGAGTGAGCCTAAGCTGACTGCATTACGATCTACGCTACTCGTTACCACTGACGTGAGGTATAGTCTCCCCTTGAGTGAGCCTAAGCTGACCACATTACGATCTACGCTACTCGTTACCACTGACATGAAGTATAGCCTCCCGCTGAGTGAGCCTAAGCTGACTGCATTACGATCTACGCTACTCGTTACCACTGACGTAAGGTATAGCCTCCCCCTGAGTGAGCCTAAGCTGACTGCATTACGATCTACGCTACTCGTTACCACTAATGTGAGGTAAAGTCTCCTCCTGAGTGAGCCTAAGCTGACTGCTTTACGATATACGCTACTCGTTACCACTGACGTGAGGTATAGTCTCCCCTTGAGTGAGCCTAAGCTGACCACATTACGATCTACGATACTTGTTACCACTGACGTGAGGTATAGCCTCCCCCTGAGTGAGCCTAAGCTGACTGCATTACGATCTACGCTACTCGTTACCACTGACGTGAGGTATAGCCTCCCCCTGAATGAGCCTAAGCTGACTGCATTACGATCTACGCTACTCGTTACCACTGACGTGAGGTATAGTCTCCCCTTGAGTGAGCCTAAGCTTACCACATTACGATCTACGCTACTCGTTACCACTGACGTGAGGTATAGTTTCCCCCTGAGTGAGCCTGAGCTGACTGCATTACGATCTACGCTACTCGTTACCACTTGCGTGAGGTATAGCCTCCCCCTTGAGTGAGCCTAAGCTGACCACATTACGGTCTACGCTACTCGTTACCACTGACGTGAAGTATAGCCTCCCCCTGATGAGCCTAAGCTGACTGCATTACGATCTACGCTACTCGTTACCACTGACGTGAGGTAGAGCCTCCCCCTGAGTGAGCCTAAGCTGACTGCATTACGATCTATGCTACTCGTTACCACTAATGTGAGGTATAGTCTCCCCCTGAGTGAGCCTAATTGACTGCATTACAATCTGCGCTACTCGTTACCACTGACGTGAGGTATAGCCTCTCCCTGAGTGAGCCTAAACTGACTGCATTACGATCTACACTACTCGTTACCACTGACGTGAGGTATAGCCTTCCTCTGAGTGAGCCTAAGCTGACTGCATTACGATCTACGCTACTCGTTACCACTGACGTGAGGTATAGCCTCCCCCTGAGTGAGCCTAAGCTGACTGCATTACGATCTACGCTACTCGTTACCACTGACGTGAGGAATAGTCTCCCTTTGAGTGAGCCTAAGCTGACAACATTACGATCTACGCTACTCGTTACCACTGACGTGAGGTATAGCCTCCCCCTGAGTAAGCCTAAGCTGACTGCATTACGATCTACGCTACTCGTTACCACTGACGTGAGGTATAGCCTCCCCCTGAGTGAGCCTAAGCTGACTACATTACGATCTACGCTACTCGTTAACTCCTAATGTGAGGTATAGTCTCCCATTGAGTGAGCCTAAGCTGACCACATTACGATCTACGCTACTCGTTACCACTGACGTGAAGTATAGCCTCCCCCTGAGTGAGCCTAAGCTGACTGCATTACGATCTACGCTACTCGTTACCACTGACGTGAAGTATAGCCTCCCGCTGAGTGACCCTAAGCTGACTGCATTACGATCTACGCTACTCGTTACCACTGACGTGAGGTATAGCCTCCCCCTGAGTGAGCCTAAGCTGACTGCATTACGATCTACGCTACTCGTTACCACTAATGTGAGGTAAAGTCTCCTCCTGAGTGAGCCTAAGCTGACTGCATTACGATCTACGCTACTCGTTACCACTGACGTGAGGTATAGTCTCCCCTTGAGTTAGCCTTAGCTGACCAAATTACGATCTACGCTACTCGTTACCACTGACGTGAGGTATAGCCTCCCCCTGAGTGAGCCTAAGCTGACTGCATTACGATCTACGCTACTCGTTACCACTGACGTGAGGAATAGTCTCCCTTTGAGTGAGCCTAAGCTGACAACATTACGATCTACGCTTCTCGTTACCACTGACGTGAGGTATAGCCTCCCCCTGAGTGAGCCTAAGCTGACTGCATTACGATCTACGCTACTCGTTACCACTGAAGTGAGGTATAGCCTCCCCCTGAGTGAGCCTAAGCTGACTGCATTACGATCTACGCTACTCGTTACCACTGACGTGAGGTATAGTCTCCCCTTGAGTGAGCCTAAGCTGACCACATTACGATCTACGCTACTCGTTACCACTGACATGAAGTATAGCCTCCCGCTGAGTGAGCCTAAGCTGACTGCATTACGATCTACGCTACTCGTTACCACTGACGTAAGGTATAGCCTCCCCCTGAGTGAGCCTAAGCTGACTGCATTACGATCTACGCTACTCGTTACCACTAATGTGAGGTAAAGTCTCCTCCTGAGTGAGCCTAAGCTGACTGCTTTACGATATACGCTACTCGTTACCACTGACGTGAGGTATAGCCTCCCCCTGAGTGAGCCTAAGCTGACTGCATTACGATCTACGCTACTCGTTACCACTGACGTGAGGTATAGCCTCCCCCTGAATGAGCCTAAGCTGACTGCATTACGATCTACGCTACTCGTTACCACTGACGTGAGGTATAGTTTCCCCCTGAGTGAGCCTGAGCTGACTGCATTACGATCTACGCTACTCGTTAACACTTGCGTGAGGTATAGCCTCCCCCTTGAGTGAGCCTAAGCTGACCACATTACGATCTACGCTACTCGTTACCACTGACGTGAAGTATAGCCTCCCCCTGATGAGCCTAAGCTGACTGCATTACGATCTACGCTACTCGTTACCACTGACGTGAGGTAGAGCCTCCCCCTGAGTGAGCCTAAGCTTACCACATTACGATCTACGCTACTCGTTACCACTGACATGAGATATAGCCTCCCCCTGAGTGAGCCTAAGCTGACTACATTACGATCTACGCTACTCGTTAACTCCTAATGTGAGGTATCGTCTCCCCTTGAGTGAGCCTAAGCTGACCACATTACGATCTACGCTACTCGTTACCACTGACGTGAAGTATAGCCTCCCCCTGAGTGAGCCTAAGCTGACTGCATTACGATCTACGCTACTCGTTAACACTAATGTGAGGCATAGTCTCTCCTTGAGTGAGCCTAAGCTGACCACATTACGATCTACGCTACTCGTTACCACTGACGTGAGGTATAGCCTCCCCCGGAGTGAACCTCGACATCTCTCTGTCTCCCACCTAAATCTCCGCGCACCTTCTACCCAAACTATCTACGGTTATTGAAGCCAAATCTACAAGCAACTAACCAGAACAGCTGAGAAGGTTCCTCCCTCCACTCCCCGCGTGTCCACACGGAGCGGCCTGTTGCGACAGCGCGCCCCAGTGACCGCGGCCTGTGACTGCGCCAGCGCGCGGCTGGACAAACAAATTACAAAATAATGTGCACTCTGCAAGCCAGCCCCGAGCCCCGGTTACCTGGTCTCGCCACTTGCCAGCCAGCCCAAGAGTCCCATCTGCAAAGCCCCCCAAAATTATCATTTCAAATACCCTGGAAAATTTTGAACCGCGATCATATTGTTACGAACGAGAGAGACTAGACGGCAATGCAGGTTCGGAGCGTGACGCGTGGCCGCCACTGGCGTAAGGCATTCCACGCGTGCCTGGCTGGATTACAAGGGTCGTTTCCTAAACCCTCCCCCCCCTCCGCCTTCCCTACCCACGCACCCTCCTGCCTCCGCGCCTTTAGCTATCGCTGAGCGGCCTTGGGAATTCTGCGGGCCGTCGCGTGAACTAACGACGCCCTTCTCGACTGTTCGCGAGTCGGGTCGGCCCGGGATGACGCGGCTCGTCATCAACCACTCTCGTCCTTTCGAGAAGGACGCCCTTGGGTACTAAATCTGGGACGTCGGCCTCCGCAATGGGTTTTTGGTGCATGAGATCTTGGGGGGGGGGGGGGGTGCCGCGACATAGAGTGGCGAGGGTACCGCGAGGGTGCGGCGTCACTTCCGAGCGGAGTTTCGAGCGGAACCTCGGCGAAGGGAAGTGCGACGGCGGCGGCGGAGTGCGGCGACGGAGGTCCACGAGGGGTGCTGCGGCGAGAGTTGCGCCAGAGGTGCGGCCCAGCGAGGCGTGCGGTGTGTAAGGACTCGAGACACTGAGTGACTTGGGGAATAAACATTGAAGTGCGAGTAATTGGTGATTAAGACATTTTTGAGTAAGATCATTTATTATAACTGTAAATATTAGTAATAAATAAAACCGCGTAAAAACATAATTGGGCTATCCCTATACGAACCCAGTTCTCCCTACAACATTATTAAATCGTAACAATATGAATGGCGACATTGGCTGCTATTTGTAAGGCAAACTGCTTGAGTTTAAGTCTTTCAATAAAACTCCCTATGCTGGATAGTTTAAATGTTCATTGCTGGTTGTATTTTAGTATTAGGTACATTAATATATGACAGCATATAGTTAAAAAAATTTAAAACCACGCGTGGAAAAGTTCAAATCTCAAAAAATATTCAAACGGTATATTTCACTATCGCGAGTCATGTGCCGCACTTAATTTATCAACACTCTTGCTTGGAATTAAAAAAATGAGGTTACAATTGCATCTATGTTGTATTATTTTTGACGATATTGAAAGCGCTTTCGGCCAACCTATTTCCAAATAATATCTTCATTTGTATATCACGGGTTGGGGATAGCTTGTACTCATTTCCCGCCAAGATCAAAAGACGTGATTCGCCTAAACATCTTCTAATTATAGCATGTGGACAGAGCCTCCCTGAACTTTGTGACGCGCGGCTTATACTGCGGTAACGTCACACCACAAACAGGGATAGTTGTTTATGTTTACTGACAAGTTTTGCAGAATTTAGGGTAGTGTCAGAATTTTTCATGACACTAAGAGAACAAAAATGACACAAAAGGCTTAATTTACTAAACACAAAATATTTGAGTTTTTCATTTTGTAATGTGGATTTTTTTATCGTGTTACAAATATGTATAAATAAATACCAAAGGAAACGAGAGCATAAAGTCAATGATAAGTTATCAATTTCTTACTTCGGGGAAATTCGCCATTAAAAAATTGAACAAATACTTAATCGGGACGTGAAAGGTAAATGAACTCATATTTAAAACTAAAGGAAATGCTTACTATCTAGGATCCTAGGGCTTAATTCCGCAACCCGTACGTGGTGTTTTTGGTGGGTGATGAAAGAGTTCTATACTTAAAATATATATTACCAGTAGTTTAAAAAAACATTTTTTACAAATCAACCAAATACTTCTAATTGCACATCACTCTTTGCGTTTATGTTATAGTAAAACTTATTTAAAATGAGGACATTCATTAATTCTACTTTAAAGAGACCTCCAAAAAAATTTTTTTGAGTGTGTCAAAAATGCTTTAATAACTACCTAGCGCAAAGATTTAAACATTACTGAAACAATTTAGGGAGAATTCCTAAAGACATAGCATCTAAAGAGTTCGGCTCCACGAAGCCGTCTGCCTGGGCACATGCGGCGCTACCAGAGTGGGGGATGTTTACGAAAAACATTTAAGATTTCTCTGAGGGCCGAAAAGTACTTTTGATTACGGATTAAGTTTTTAAACGGCATTTTTAGAAGAATAAAAATGGCTAAAAGGATGTGTTTTCAGAGTAATTTTTAGGTGCAAAACAACCGGTACAGATTCTTAAAAGCACTTTAGGTGCTTGCATTACACTTTTACCTTCATTTCTTCGCCATATAATGTAACGTTCACAGCTAAAATTTCACAGTTATCCTGTGAACGACGAGAAGACTGCGCGGCAGTTCAGAGCCTTACGCTTAGAGGCGACACCGCGCTAGAAGCACCAGCGACCGTCGCTCTTATCATCCCGCCTCACTAACACACATACACCCCTGACGAGGCGGGCCCCTTAAAGGAACTTCGGCTAACACGTTTTCTTGATTCTCGCGCTTTTTCATTTATGGTAACTTGTACTATACGCCCCTGTTGCGCTACTAGTTCTCCCGGTCGTCCTGAGTGACGGTAAATGACTATATAGGTAGTTTACATCTTTCAGAACTTAAACACCTCCAAAAGCGAACTAGCTACTTCGGATACCGACTCTGCAAAGGGAGCCTACTTCAACATTAACTGTTAACTCGTTAAACACAATGGGAGTTCAGCCAATCGACTCGTCTCCACGGACGGGCCACGCCCACTAGGTGAGCCGCGCTAACATTATCACCCCCTTGAAAACCCGCACCCGTGTCTGTCTTCCCCCGCACTACCCCGTGTGATCCCACCCTCATTTCGCCACCAACCAACCCCAGGCCGGCTGAGTCTGCGCTACCCTACTCAGAGTTCTGGATGTCGTTCAGCAACCAAGTGTGTTAAAGCATACTTCCTGCAAGTAACCGCTTTTCTGTTTTTTTTTGGCTGTATATAAAATTATTTATATCAAATATATTTTTTGTATAAAATACATATGTCAAAAGATTTTTCTTTTTTTTCTTTTGTTATAATTTTCTTTTCTTTGTTTGCTACATAAATATCTTACATACAGCATACACCTATATATTACATAATACTACATATTTTTATTAAAACACTTTCTCATACACAAAATAGATTTTATTCGTACATTTCTTTTATGAATAGGCCTGTGAAGCATGTGGGTCACATTTCGCCTTATATAGTCTCAGAAGCCATCCCCACTACTCACATACATAGTCCTCGACTGTTCTAGAATATTATTATTGAAAACTCTTTCTTACGCTTTGGAATTGTTATACGTGCTTCTCTTTCTTCCGCGGTTTCATTTCTCTGCGCCATTTTTTGCCTTTGCAGCGAAATTTTTTTTCTCACGCTTTGGCCTTTGTATATTTTTACTTTTCAATTTATACTTTTTCTTATGTCAAATCAATTGAAGCATGTGCGTCTCATATCTTCCACATCCTTATAGCTATCGACGCGCAACCACCATAGTGCACGATGGGAGACTAGGAGCTACTACTACCACACACACAAACACCATTCGTCAGCGATGTGTAGTTGCATAGAGTAAGTGAGCAATTGTTTGGACACACGCCATTATCCAAGGACGCATGGTACGTGTTGCCTGGACTCGCCGGGGTCTGCGCTCAGGGAACCGATGTCGGTAGGAGGAGAAGCCTAAGATGTACATCAAGTTCTGTCCCTGCCCGAACACGCCCGAATATTCACCTTCGGCCAACCTCGGGATTTGTTTTATTTTTGCGCAGGAAAAATGAATTCAAATATTAAAAGTGGTCGGTTAGGTTAGCTACATTAAAACACTATGATCGGTTAGTTAGGTTAGTATAGCTACATTAAAATAAACAGAGAAATATAAACATTTATAAATAAACCCGAGGTTGGGCGAAGGTGAATATTCGGGCGTGTTCGGGCAGGGACAGAGCTTGATGTACATCTCAGGCTTCCCTCGGGAGGAGACCGCGGATCCCACGTGACACACACGAGGTGGACGTGTCGTGACCAGAGGTGACCTTCACGGAGTCACGCGCTCCTGGCGCCGGGTCTCATTCATGCTGCGGCCTCTCACGGCGCGCGCGGGAACCAGTCTCTCCCGTCGAGGCACCGTCCTTGTGCAGCACCCTAGGCCCGAGCGAGGTTCCGAACCACACGGAGACCCTCTCAGCCACAATGGCAGAGCGTGGGCCGAGGATACATGACTTATCCGCGCTGCACATAATGCTTATCTGAATTCGACCAACAAACGCTGGCAAAATAAGAAAACATATTTAGGACTTATGGTCTAAAAATTTTTCCAAGGCTTTGAATTAGGTTCTGTACAACATTTTCAACTATAAAAAATGGAGAAAATATCAAAGATGGAAAATTGAGTGTCTGCTATATGTTTAATTCATTGAAGTACGTACTATAACCACCACGAATTGACCCACTGCCGTAAACTGATTTCATTGAAATAGCTTGTCACAATATTATGTGAAAAATTAAGGTGTTAAACCCCTCCCCCATTATTTCAATAATATGATATTGCTCCAGCGACAAGTTTCTGTGGTTGTAAAACTTTGTTCAATTAAACATTATTTAAAACAAAAAATGATATTCACTCCCAACTTCAAGCACATATGCCATTCTTGATAAGCACGTTAGTCGTATGGCTATGTTCAAAGGAGTCATAGTTTGCCGGTCGAATTCAGACTCATATTGCATATGCGATACAGCACTGACTTGCCATTCGCCCGCCTCCACAACAGGCAGGGACTGAGCGATCAGGCAATGCAGGCACATTGCTTGCTGAGGCTGTTGCACTGGGACCAAAGATGGCTTTCCCCCTGACGTCATGGGGGATACCAGCAGAGGAAGAACCCGCTGGCGAACGAGGTGCCGAGTCAGACTACATCGCAGGGCCGTGGAGTGATGAGATCCTGGCGAACGTGCAGTGGAGTGACGGGAAACCTTCCTTTCACAGACGAGAGAGCCAAACGCCCGATCGTGCATCTTCGGTTTTTTTTTTGTTCATTGTAAATGTGTTGATAAAAGGATACTAATGGTCAATTAGGTTAGGTTAGCTACATTATAAATACTTTAAAACATTGTGGACGGTTGATTTGGTTAGGATAGCTACGTTGAAGATACGGAAAAAGAAAAGCGAGCATGAACTTCGGGGAACTTCGGGTTTTGGCTCTCTCGTCTGTGAAAAGAAGGCTTCCTGTGGAGTGACAGTGTATCCGCTGGCCTGGAGAGACCGTGTTTGGCCAACACTCGCGGCATGGCTGGGCGGGCAGCTGGGACGAGGACGGCTGCTGATGGCGTCGAGGCCAAACAGAGCCGTGGAGCGACGACATCTTGGTGAAGGTGCAGTCCCAGGCCTGAAGAGACCGCGGTAAGCCAACACTGGCAGCTGGGGTTAGGGCGGCTGGTGAACGCATCGAGGCCAAACAGGACCGCGAGGCGAAGAGAGCTCCTCGTAAGCGTGCAGTGGATTGGAAGTTAATCAACCACTCAGGCCTGAAAAGACCGTGGTTTGGCAAACACTCATCGATGTTTCCTGGAGAGTAAGTTGTGGTGGTAAGGCTGGTGATGTCTTCGAGGCAAAAAACAAAACCCTGAAAAACAATGAGCTCCTGGTGAGCTTTCAGCGAAGTGGGCGTGCAGCCAAAGGCCTGAAGAAGACCGTGGCAAGTCAACACTCGCTATGTGGCCGGACAGGCAACTGGGGAAAGTTTGATGATGGTATCGAGTGAAAACAGGGCTACAGAGGAAATAACTCTCCGTGAATGTTCAGTGTAGTGGGCAGATATCGTGGTAGGCAAACACTCGTGGCATGGCTGGGGAGAGGGCAGCTGTATGGTTGAGGAGTAATGAGCAGAGGCTTGGGAGTGCAGCTACAGGAGTGGAGAGACCGTGGTGAGCCAACAATCGCCGGGAGACAGGGCTGGCAGCTGGGGTGACATCCAGGCCAGACACGGCCGTGAAGCGATGAGCTGGTTATCGCGCAGTGGATCGGGAGTGCAGCCACAGGCCAGAAGAGACCGCGGTGAGCTACCACTCGCGGAGAGACCAGGCGGGCAGCTGGGGCAAGACTGGTGGTGGCGTCGAGGCCAAACAGCCCAGCTATAAAGTAGGCGGCACTGGGACCTCTCACGACTATTTATACACGTGACTAGCAGTCGCGCGGGAAGAAGCGGTGGCGACGGCGCGTGGGGATACTGTCGTCGCGGCAGTGACTCCTGCTGCCTGTTATTCATATTTCCATACTTCTACAAAATTCACAGTTTTATTTTTCCTGAAAAATAAATTATAACTTAAATTTATGCAATATATTTAATTTTAATTTTAAAAAGTTTGAACAAAATCGTATAAATAAATTGTTGTTAAATACTTTCTGGAGACAAGTATATGCAGAAACGATATTTACTCTTGAAACTGTACTATTTGTATAGAATAGTGCAAAAAAGGTAACTATATAAATTAAATGTTCAACTGGATAACTTGGAGAGGCTGTTAAGAGGAACTAGGCTCTGCAATCTTGCAATTTTAAACATTTTGATTCCGCTTGAAGTAAAGCTTCAGTGCTAATTTTTTTTTGGTTCGAAATGGCAAAGGACTTAGCATTGGCTGCTTTTTGAAGAAAACACTTTTTGATCTGGTACGTTTATCATATTAGTTGTGGTCGCCCACGTGAAATAGTAAGTTATTTCCTCGAAGTTCATACAGACTATAGCCTGGTAGTAAATATGTGGTTACAAGAAGGTATATAAGGTCTGGAAGATATGCCTTGACGCGCTAAAGATCCGGATTAATATTTCAAAATTAAAATTACAGCAGAAGTGTAAATGTAAAAATGTAAGATGGCGGGGCCTAATACCCTTGGAACTACTGCTTGTCTGGAGCGTGATGGTTCGTGGTGCTCCCTCGCGGCGGTCGGCGCTGCGCCACACGTGCCGCTCACGTGCCGCCCACGTGCTACTCACGTGCACGCACAGAGCCTGCAGCACGGCGAACATGCACGCACTCGCACGTCACGGTGACGCGGGTGGCTGCGAGTATCGAGCGCAGACGCAGACATCGCGCTCTAGCAAACATCTCTCACTCCTACAACTTCTGCGGATGCCGGATGTCTGTGCAGTTTGCGTCATGTAAACTGTCTAAAAATTTGGCAGTTCTCGGAAGCATCTGCGTTTATGCGGGAAAATGGTGGGGGAAGGAGGGTTGCAGGAAGGTTCCATCCCCCCCCCCCCCCCACCAGGAATTACACAGCATCTCCCGCTTGTGCTTTCTAACCGGACCTGGAAATGGCAACGCCGTGGGCTGTCCTCCCCGGGAATCCTGCAGGTTTTCGCCAATGCTCTGAAGAAAAAAAAACCACTCGTGGCATGGCAGGGCTCTCAGTCAGCTGGGGAGAGGGCGGCTGTTAATGGCATCGAGGCCTAATATGGTTGTGGAGTAATGAGCTCCTGGTGAACTTGCAGAGTATTGGGAGTGAAGCTACAGGAGTGGAGAGACCGTGGTAAGCGAACAATCGCCGGGAGACAGGGCTGGCGGCTGGTGATGACATCCAGGCCAGACACGGCCGTGGAGCGATGAGCTGGTTATCGCGCAGTGGATCGGGAGTGCAGCCACAGGCCAGAAGAGACCGCGGTAAGCCAACACTCGCGGAGAGACCAGGCGGGCAGCTGTTAGTGGTGGCATCGAGGCCAACGAAGACAATATCTCAGGGTACGGAACCGAGCCGACGTGAAGAAGGATCGGCCGGGATTCGAACCCGGGTCCTCTGTGTCGCAAATTCATCGTTTTGCACTTGCAGCATCCTGCAGCTTGCTAATGTTGTTTCTTCAACAGTTGTTTAATTTCGGTAAATAGGTACTTTATGAGAACTGTCATCAAATTTGGAACCAATAACACGGCAAAGACCTCTGATGTCACTTCTGGTTACGGAATACGATGATAATGTGACACAGTGGTTTTTATAGTCGGGTTTTAGTGCAGGTAGAGTTTGATGCTAGCACTACAGGAATAACTTTTCCCCGTCAGGATTGTCGTCCTGCGCGCGCAGCCAGCCCTAGCCCGTCGCTCGCACCGGGCCCAGGCCTGACGTCATCGGCCCCACCTCGACCGGGCGTCGACCCAGGGTCAGCGCGCCCACGCCAGACAACTCGCGAGCCTCGGTTTCGGGCTCAGTCGCCCTCTGCCGAGATGCAGTCTCCGGCCTGTGGCCTGCCTCAGATGCGATAGTTCCCAAAAGAAGAACCAGTGTTTCCAACTCTTCAACTGACTTGATGTAAGCTTTTGGACATACGCCATTGCTAAGCACACGTATGTCTGTAGAAGAAAACTACATAAAAACAAAATACAAAAAAACACAAATTAAGCAAAAATTGCTGTTGTCAACCGGATATATACACCACATAATATTTCATAACAGGAATACGGTCAACAAACAAAGAAAAACAAAGAAAAATGGACTAAGAGAACGAAAAAAAAAAAAAAACCCCACAAATGATGAGTTGACATTTTTCGGCGTTAATGCATTTCGGCATTGTGGTAATTCGGAGTTGTGGTACACAGCAGTTTACTAACTGTCGGCGTTGTAGTCAATTTGGCATTCGGCGTTATTGTTTCCGGCGTTATTGTACGTTCGGCGTTGTGGTGCGTCCCCGAACTGTTCTGTGGTGATGCACGGCAGAGCCGCCAGCCGAGACAGACACGTGTTCCCTGTCCTCTTGGCAGCGTACACACATCCACGGTGACGCATCGATGGCTTTACGACGTCCATTGACGACTCGCAGCTTCCACTGAGCCACTTCACCTCCGCGGGCAGTTAGGTAATGCATCCGGCAGTCACGAGACACCAAAACGTTGACATTTTACTAGAAATATTTGGTGTGTCATCAACTTCTTATAGAACAAATTTAATTTGAGATCGCTTCATTGTCTGTGTCTTAAAATTAAGGTTAACAAATAAACTTTAGCAAAAAATATGACTGCACTTAGAACGAAGAACTCTACCAACACGATAAGTTTTTTTTGCTCAGACGTCGACTTTTTGGTATCTGAATACTATACAAAGCAATAAAATATCATCGGTGTCATTCGGAATACTAAGACACTTAACGGTAATTCCAATGAAATAAAGTTTTTCTTGAAATACTATAAATTATTTTATAAATAAAAATAAGTACGTGTAAAGTCTCACATGGTCATCAAAAGTTTGATAGGCCTTAAATGTTTTTATGAGTATTGGTTCTTAAGCAGTTAAGTTAAAGAACATATAGTACACCGATTTCAATGAGCATGAGGCTCACAGAATGGTTATAGTTAGCTATGGTTAGTTATGGTTATGGTTCCTCCGCCTCGCAGGCCGATTCCTTCCGCAAGAGTGGCAGCACTGCGCCTACGTAACCAATCACGTGACTGCTCTGACTAATGAGATCACGCCACCTTGTTTATTTCATTTTTAGTCTACTTTTTTCCAGGGATTTTCATGTAAATTTTATGATGGCTCTCTTGCGTGTTATGTTATTTTTAAAATTTCCCTTGCTGAAACTTACTAAAATTGATTTAATAGCGGTAAAAATAACGCAAGTGTACATCATGATAAGTGGCGCGACCACCTCTCATAGAGTGACATCAAGATCTCGCCAATATCTGGTGGCATGCTTGCAGCCAAAAAAAAAAAAAAAGAATTCAAGGAAAATCTCCAAGTAATAGTAACATCAAAAAATCTAAACCACAAAAAAAAAAAAAAAAAAAAAAACTTGAGAGACCAAGTGTGATGACTAGAGACCTGAAAAATTCGCGGATTCATTTCGTGATAGTCTAGAATCCAAAAACGTTTACCATTTTACTGCATCAGTGATTGGGCCACAGTTTATCTGAATGATACTCGGCCAATGAAAAACCTTAAACAAAAGAAGTATCGAATCACAAGCATAGGCCCTACCAGTTAACAGGTGTCACGAGTCAGTAGCCAATGAGCAGGTGTAATTTTCCCGAGTGCACAGAGTATCATGGAGTATATCCTACAGGTCATTGAAATCGCGAATTTTTCCGGTCTCTAGTGATGACACATGTTAATAGCGCTTTTTGTTTTGTTTTGTTTATCACTGCATTTATCGTGTAGTGAAACAATTGGTGTGGGTAAAATATAAAGCTAGGGTGATTTCTAGGAAACTTGGGGAAACTAAAATCGAAGCCGTGTGTTCGCGAATGCCGGTCCCTTGCGTTGTCGTTTAAGGTGCGCTTCCTGTGCAGCATTTCACGTACGCGTCAGATGCAGTGCGTCTGACGCAGAGCACTGTTACAAGGTGTTGATACTTGCTGTGTTAATACTTGATAGTCCGCGCAGAGGCATGACGTCACTACACTGTCCCTCGCTACACCCGTGCACACACCGGGTACTTGTGGATCACGCCCTCGTACATACCTTTGAATATAGTATATATATTCAAAGTACATACTCCACTAGCAATCCTACACTTGCAGTTATTCTCCTACCCAGAAAAAAAAAAAACAGATTCCTTCAGTTTCCTGCTTAGGAATCACCGCGCTCACCGTCAATTGTTTTATTGCTTTCATTGTTGCGTGGTTTTAAAAGAAGTTTGCGAAAAATAACCCTATTTTTTTTTGGAATGATAAAGCTTACATCTCTAAAGTTACGGATTTTGTGTTTTTTTTTATAAATATGAATATAAATAGAATAAATTACTGTACCACGAAAAATTAATACCCATTAACGAACTCTATCGAGATTTCTCACTATCAGATTTTATGTACCAGTTTTAGAAATGATTTGAGAAAAAATGCGACGGTTATCGCGTCCACAAAATTGTGATATACATACACACACACACACACACACACACATATATATATATATATATATATATATATATATACACAAACAGCATCAGTTGATTCTTCAATAAACGCAATACACGTGCCAGCTCCAGAGGACAGTTTCTGAAAGGGTTGCTAAGTAAGGTCCTGTCGGTACGACCTTTCAGGCTGACATTTATAGCTGAAGGGTCAGCCTTAATGAGTTCATCGAGTGCCACACCAAACCTGTTTCGTTCGGACGGTCTGGCGACTTGAGGCAGAGTCTTGCTGCACACAGTTGCCTTGAAGCTGATAAGAATTCTACATGTAGTATCTTGCACTAATTAGTCAACTTAGCATTTTTTTGCTTGTAAACTGGAAATTTGCTGTTCTATATACGTACACAATTCCGTGGACCTATTGCAAAATATAAAGTTTGGCAAAAAAAAAATTAATAATGATTTATCGTCGGAAAAAAACCAGTTTACAGAAATTTTAATAAAATAATTTATTTTGACTCAGATAAATATTATGTATACAAACAGGAATAAACTAACATAAACTGCAGGTTTACTGCCTGCCAGCTGATGCCACGCTGTATGGTAGATCAGAGCCCTACAGGACAGAAATGTTGCACATATAACGAAACTGTTTGGAAGCCCAAGAACAAAGTCCTGCTGAATTTCCCAGGGATGAATCATCAATCATGATCCTATATCAAGGTTATGTTTCAAAACTATTATTTCATCTGAACTGTAGATGTTTTTCTCATTTAAAACAGACGTAAGTAAGGCTAATCTATAGGACGGTTGATTCCGTTAGTGGTTATTAGGAGGAGATTCTTTGGAAGGGCACTAAGCGATACCGCGGGCCACTCCCAACCACTAGACAATGACCCAGATCGTGGGCCAGTCCAGGGGGGTGGGGTCCATTACTCTGATTGGACCGCGGCGCGCACGCCCCGCCTGGGCGAGTCTGCATAGCCAGACACTTGCCACGCCCGCCATCTCCAGGTGTTGCCTCTGCTGCCTTCATTCCCTGCCGAGGACAGTTTCTACTGGTGCTGCATGCACAGAGCGAGTCTGCATAGCCAGACACTTGCCACGCCCGCCATCTCCAGGTGTTGCCTCTGCTGCCTTCATTCCCTGCCGAGGACAGTTTCTACTGGTGCTGCATGCACAGAGCTAGTCTGCACAGGCCAGGCACTTGCCTCGCCCGCCATCTCCGGGTGTTGCCTCTGCTGCCTTCATTCCCCGGCGAGGACAGTTTCTACTGGTGCTGCATGCACAGAGCTAGTCTGCACGAGCCAATCACTTGCCTCGCCCGCCATCTCCGGGTGTTGCCTCTGCTGCCTTCATTCCCCGGCGAGGACAGTTTCTACTGGTGCTGCATGCACAGAGCTAGTCTGCACGAGCCAGGCACTTGCCTCGCCCGCCATCTCCGGGTGTTGCCTCTGCTGCCTTCATTCCCCGGCGAGGACAGTTTCTACTGGTGCTGCATGCACAGAGCTAGTCTGCACGAGCCAATCACTTGCCTCGCCCGCCATATCGGGGTGTTGCCTCTGCTGCCTTCATTCCCTGCCGAGGACAGTTTCTACTGGTGCTGCATGCACAGAGCTAGTCTGCACAGGCCAGGCACTTGCCTCGCCCGCCATCTCCAGGTGTTGCCTCTGCTGCCTTCATTCCCTGCCGAGGACAGTTTCTACTGGTGCTGCATGCACAGAGCTAGTCTGCACAGGCCAGGCACTTGCCTCGCCCGCCATCTCCGGGTGTTGCCTCTGCTGCATTCATTCCCTGCCGAGGACAGTTTCTACTGGTGCTGCATGCACAGAGCTAGTCTGCACAGGCCAGGCACTTGCCTCGCCCGCCATCTCCGGGTGTTGCCTCTGCTGCCTTCATTCCCCGGCGAGGACAGTTTCTACTGGTGCTGCATGCACAGAGCTAGTCTGCACGAGCCAATCACTTGCCTCGCCCGCCATCTCGGGGTGTTGCCTCTGCTGCCTTCATTCCCTGCCGAGGACAATTTCTACTGGTGCTGCATGCACAGAGCTAGTCTGCACGAGCCAGACACTTGCCTCACCCGCCATCTCGGGGTGTTGCCTCTGCTGCCTTCATTCCCTGCCGAGGACAGTTTCTACTGGTGCTGCATGCACAGAGCTAGTCTGAACGAGCCAGACACTTGCCTCACCAGCCATCTCGGGGTGTTGCCTCTGCTGCCTTCATTCCCTGCCGAGGACAGTTTCTACTGGTGCTGCATGCACAGAGCTAGTCTGCATAGCCAGACACTTGCCTCGCCCGCCATCTCGTGGTGTTGCCTCTGCTGCCTTCATTCCCTGCCGAGGACAGTTTCTACTGGTGCTGCATGCACAGAGCTAGTCTGCACGAGCCAGGCACTTGCCTCGCCCGCCATCTCGGGGTGTTGCCTCTGCTGCCTTCATTCCCTGCCGAGGACAGTTTCTACTGGTGCTGCATGCACAGAGCTAGTCTGCACGAGCCAGGCACTTGCCTCGCCCGCCATCTCGGGGTGTTGCCTCTGCTGCCTTCATTCCCTGCCGAGGACAGTTTCTACTGGTGCTGCATGCACAGAGCTAGTCTGCACGAGCCAGGCACTTGCCTCGCCCGCCATCTCCAGGTGTTGCCTCTGCTGCCTTCATTCCCTGCCGAGGACAGTTTCTACTGGTGCTGCATGCACAGAGCTAGTCTGCACGAGCCAGGCACTTGCCTCGCCTGCCATCTCGGGGTGTTGCCTCTGCTGCCTTCATTCCCTGCCGAGGACAGTTTCTACTGGTGCTGCATGCACAGAGCTAGTCTGCACGAGCCAATCACTTGCCTCGCCCGCCATCTCGGGGTGTTGCCTCTGCTGCCTTCATTCCCTGCCGAGGACAATTTCTACTGGTGCTGCATGCACAGAGCTAGTCTGCACGAGCCAATCACTTGCCTCGCCCGCCATCTCGGGGTGTTGCCTCTGCTGCCTTCATTCCCTGCCGAGAACAGTTTCTACTGGTGCTGCATGCACAGAGCTAGTCTGCACGAGCCAGGCACTTGCCTCGCCCGCCATCTCGGGGTGTTGCCTCTGCTGCCTTCATTCCCCGGCGAGGACAGTTTCTACTGGTGCTGCATGCACAGAGCTAGTCTGCACGAGCCAGGCACTTGCCTCGCCTGCCATCTCGGGGTGTTGCCTCTGCTGCCTTCATTCCCTGCCGAGGACAGTTTCTACTGGTGCTGCATGCACAGAGCTAGTCTGCACGAGCCAGGCACTTGCCTCGCCTGCCATCTCGGGGTGTTGCCTCTGCTGCCTTCATTCCCTGCCGAGGACAGTTTCTACTGGTGCTGCATGCACAGAGCTAGTCTGCACGAGCCAGGCACTTGCCTCGCCCGCCATCTCGGGGTGTTGCCTCTGCTGCCTTCATTCCCTGCCGAGGACAGTTTCTACTGGTGCTGCATGCACAGAGCTAGTCTGCACGAGCCAGGCACTTGCCTCGCCTGCCATCTCGGGGTGTTGCCTCTGCTGCCTTCATTCCCTGCTGAGGACAGTTTCTACTGGTGCTGCATGCACAGAGCTAGTCTGCACGAGCCAGGCACTTGCCTCGCCTGCCATCTCGGGGTGTTGCCTCTGCTGCCTTCATTCCCTGCCGAGGACAGTTTCTACTGGTGCTGCATGCACAGAGCTAGTCTGCACGAGCCAGGCACTTGCCTCGCCTGCCATCTCGGGGTGTTGCCTCTGCTGCCTTCATTCCCTGCCGAGGACAGTTTCTACTGGTGCTGCATGCACAGAGCTAGTCTGCACGAGCCAGGCACTTGCCTCGCCTGCCATCTCGGGGTGTTGCCTCTGCTGCCTTCATTCCCTGCCGAGGACAGTTTCTACTGGTGCTGCATGCACAGAGCTAGTCTGAACGAGCCAGACACTTGCCTCGCCCGCCATCTCGGGGTGTTGCCTCTGCTGCCTTCATTCCCTGCCGAGGACAGTTTCTACTGGTGCTGCATGCACAGAGCTAGTCTGCACGAGCCAGGCACTTGCCTCGCCTGCCATCTCGGGGTGTTGCCTCTGCTGCCTTCATTCCCTGCCGAGGACAGTTTCTACTGGTGCTGCATGCACAGAGCTAGTCTGCACGAGCCAGGCACTTGCCTCGCCTGCCATCTCGGGGTGTTGCCTCTGCTGCCTTTATTCCCTGCCGAGGACAGTTTCTACTGGTGCTGCATGCACAGAGCTAGTCTGCACGAGCCAGGCACTTGCCTCGCCTGCCATCTCGGGGTGTTGCCTCTGCTGCCTTCATTCCCTGCCGAGGACAGTTTCTACTGGTGCTGCATGCACAGAGCTAGTCTGCACGAGCCAGGCACTTGCCTCGCCTGCCATCTCGGGGTGTTGCCTCTGCTGCCTTCATTCCCTGCCGAGGACAGTTTCTACTGGTGCTGCATGCACAGAGCTAGTCTGCACGAGCCAGGCACTTGCCTCGCCTGCCATCTCGGGGTGTTGCCTCTGCTGCCTTCATTCCCTGCCGAGGACAGTTTCTACTGGTGCTGCATGCACAGAGCTAGTCTGCACGAGCCAGGCACTTGCCTCGCCTGCCATCTCGGGGTGTTGCCTCTGCTGCCTTCATTCCCTGCCGAGGACAGTTTCTACTGGTGCTGCATGCACAGAGCTAGTCTGCACGAGCCAGGCACTTGCCTCGCCTGCCATCTCGGGGTGTTGCCTCTGCTGCCTTCATTCCCTGCCGAGGACAGTTTCTACTGGTGCTGCATGCACAGAGCTAGTCTGCACGAGCCAGGCACTTGCCTCGCCTGCCATCTCGGGGTGTTGCCTCTGCTGCCTTCATTCCCTGCCGAGGACAGTTTCTACTGGTGCTGCATGCACAGAGCTAGTCTGCACGAGCCAGGCACTTGCCTCGCCTGCCATCTCGGGGTGTTGCCTCTGCTGCCTTCATTCCCTGCCGAGGACAGTTTCTACTGGTGCTGCATGCACAGAGCTAGTCTGCACGAGCCAGGCACTTGCCTCGCCTGCCATCTCGGGGTGTTGCCTCTGCTGCCTTCATTCCCTGCCGAGGACAGTTTCTACTGGTGCTGCATGCACAGAGCTAGTCTGCACGAGCCAGGCACTTGCCTCGCCTGCCATCTCGGGGTGTTGCCTCTGCTGCCTTCATTCCCTGCCGAGGACAGTTTCTACTGGTGCTGCATGCACAGAGCTAGTCTGCACGAGCCAGGCACTTGCCTCGCCTGCCATCTCGGGGTGTTGCCTCTGCTGCCTTCATTCCCTGCCGAGGACAGTTTCTACTGGTGCTGCATGCACAGAGCTAGTCTGCACGAGCCAGGCACTTGCCTCGCCTGCCATCTCGGGGTGTTGCCTCTGCTGCCTTCATTCCCTGCCGAGGACAGTTTCTACTGGTGCTGCATGCACAGAGCTAGTCTGAACGAGCCAGACACTTGCCTCGCCCGCCATCTCGGGGTGTTGCCTCTGCTGCCTTCATTCCCTGCCGAGGACAGTTTCTACTGGTGCTGCATGCACAGAGCTAGTCTGCACGAGCCAGGCACTTGCCTCGCCTGCCATCTCGGGGTGTTGCCTCTGCTGCCTTCATTCCCTGCCGAGGACAGTTTCTACTGGTGCTGCATGCACAGAGCTAGTCTGCACGAGCCAGGCACTTGCCTCGCCTGCCATCTCGGGGTGTTGCCTCTGCTGCCTTCATTCCCTGCCGAGGACAGTTTCTACTGGTGCTGCATGCACAGAGCTAGTCTGCACGAGCCAGGCACTTGCCTCGCCTGCCATCTCGGGGTGTTGCCTCTGCTGCCTTCATTCCCTGCCGAGGACAGTTTCTACTGGTGCTGCATGCACAGAGCTAGTCTGCACGAGCCAGGCACTTGCCTCGCCTGCCATCTCGGGGTGTTGCCTCTGCTGCCTTCATTCCCTGCCGAGGACAGTTTCTACTGGTGCTGCATGCACAGAGCTAGTCTGCACGAGCCAGGCACTTGCCTCGCCTGCCATCTCGGGGTGTTGCCTCTGCTGCCTTCATTCCCTGCCGAGGACAGTTTCTACTGGTGCTGCATGCACAGAGCTAGTCTGCACGAGCCAGGCACTTGCCTCGCCTGCCATCTCGGGGTGTTGCCTCTGCTGCCTTCATTCCCTGCCGAGGACAGTTTCTACTGGTGCTGCATGCACAGAGCTAGTCTGCACGAGCCAGGCACTTACCTCGCCTGCCATCTCGGGGTGTTGCCTCTGCTGCCTTCATTCCCTGCCGAGGACAGTTTCTACTGGTGCTGCATGCACAGAGCTAGTCTGCACGAGCCAATCACTTGCCTCGCCCGCCATCTCGGGGTGTTGCCTCTGCTGCCTTCATTCCCTGCCGAGGACAATTTCTACTGGTGCTGCATGCACAGAGCTAGTCTGCACGAGCCAGGCACTTGCCTCGCCCGCCATCTCGGGGTGTTGCCTCTGCTGCCTTCATTCCCTGCCGAGGACAGTTTCTACTGGTGCTGCATGCACAGAGCTAGTCTGCACGAGCCAGGCACTTGCCTCGCCCGCCATCTCCGGGTGTTGCCTCTGCTGCCTTCATTCCCTGCCGAGGACAGTTTCTACTGGTGCTGCATGCACAGAGCTAGTCTGCATAGCCAGACACTTGCCTCGCCCGCCATCTCGGGGTGTTGCCTCTGCTGCCTTCATTCCCCGGCGAGGACAGTTTCTACTGGTGCTGCATGCACAGAGCTAGTCTGCACGAGCCAATCACTTGCCTCGCCCGCCATCTCGGGGTGTTGCCTCTGCTGCCTTCATTCCCTGCCGAGGACAATTTCTACTGGTGCTGCATGCACAGAGCTAGTCTGCACGAGCCAGACACTTGCCTCACCCGCCATCTCGGGGTGTTGCCTCTGCTGCCTTCATTCCCTGCCGAGGACAGTTTCTACTGGTGCTGCATGCACAGAGCTAGTCTGCACAGGCCAGGCACTTGCCTCGCCCACCATCTCCGGGTGTTGCCTCTGCTGCCTTCATTCCCCGGCGAGGACAGTTTCTACTGGTGCTGCATGCACAGAGCTAGTCTGCACGAGCCAGGCACTTGCCTCGCCCGCCATCTCGGGGTGTTGCCTCTGCTGCCTTCATTCCCTGCCGAGGACAGTTTCTACTGGTGCTGCATGCACAGAGCTAGTCTGCACAGGCCAGGCACTTGCCTCGCCCGCCATCTCCGGGTGTTGCCTCTGCTGCCTTCATTCCCCGGCGAGGACAGTTTCTACTGGTGCTGCATGCACAGAGCTAGTCTGCACGAGCCAGGCACTTGCCTCGCCTGCCATCTCGGGGTGTTGCCTCTGCTGCCTTCATTCCCTGCCGAGGACAGTTTCTACTGGTGCTGCATGCACAGAGCTAGTCTGCACGAGCCAGGCACTTTCCTCGCCCGCCATCTCGGGGTGTTGCCTCTGCTGCCTTCATTCCCTGCCGAGGACAGTTTCTACTGGTGCTGCATGCACAGAGCTAGTCTGCACGAGCCAGGCACTTGCCTCGCCTGCCATCTCGGGGTGTTGCCTCTGCTGCCTTCATTCCCTGCCGAGGACAGTTTCTACTGGTGCTGCATGCACAGAGCTAGTCTGCACGAGCCAGGCACTTGCCTCGCCTGCCATCTCGGGGTGTTGCCTCTGCTGCCTTCATTCCCTGCCGAGGACAGTTTCTACTGGTGCTGCATGCACAGAGCTAGTCTGCACGAGCCAGGCACTTGCCTCGCCCGCCATCTCCGGGTGTTGCCTCTGCTGCCTTCATTCCCTGCCGAGGACAGTTTCTACTGGTGCTGCATGCACAGAGCTAGTCTGCACGAGCCAGGCACTTGCCTCGCCCGCCATCTCGGGGTGTTGCCTCTGCTGCCTTCATTCCCCGGCGAGGACAGTTTCTACTGGTGCTGCATGCACAGAGCTAGTCTATAGTCTACCGATAATCTTAGGCTGCAGATTTACTACCTCACAATAAGGTGAAACCATATGTACGATTTATAGTCTAAATTGCTACCTAAGGCTGCTGTACGTCTTGAAAATGGAACCGAACAACGTTCTTTTTGTGAACAGTAAAGAAATATTTTAACATTGGACACTGATCATGTTCATTATTTCAAATGTATCGATGTTATACAACTATTATCAATTTTTTCACTGTCGCAAAAAATATTCCTCAGAAATAATAAAGGTGTTTCCTCTAATTATATTTTAATCAAATCATTTTGTGACCGCAACAAAACTGAATGTTTTTTTTTTTTTTTTTTTTTAGAATTCTGTTCATTTAACCATAATCCCGACTCTCTGTATTAAATAGAGTACCAATTATTTACAATAAAATAAGCTGTTCAACCACATGCCTTGAGAAGCACGTTAGACATAAGTCGTATAAAGTTTTTAAACTAATTTTTTCGTGATGAACCTTTAGTTAAAGGTTATCGGTCTAATTCAGGTTTAACCTGTATAAGCATTGTATACAGATATTTGCAACAAGTTTATTTCTTGAGTTCCCACAGCTTTATATCAGATAAACAAATTCATTTCATGATATCCTGTTGGATATATTTCATTTTGTGACTAGTGACGTATCAACAGTTCATCTCAAATGCCCATGTGACGTCTTGGCGGACTTTTAAGCTTTTCCTGCTAACTGGGCATTATACAGAGCACAGAAGCCCAGGTGTCTTTTTAAGTTATCCCCTCTTTCGATGCGACGCTATGAAACCCTGTACTATCGGCACACAGCTATCTTCGCGCCCCCCTCAGTCCGTCGGAAACTCGTGCGGTGTGTTCCTATTGGTCTATTCAACGTTTCACGCTGTGGCGGTGACGATGAAAGCGACCAATGTCTTCAGTGGTAACGAAAATATGCTTTGTTCAGAGAGAGAGATGAGTGGGCTCGGGTTTGAATCCTTCAACGTCACCGCCTCCACCGCAACTGTTGCGCTGTTGGACTGTTGCAACATGTGTTGCAGAGTGAGGCGACGACTTAGGGACAAGTGCCGCTCAAGGCCGGTCTTGTCACGTGGCGCTGGACCCAGCTCAGCCCGGACTTAACACTCAGCACAGCTGCGGTGGCCACCAGAGGCGCGGCTAGGAAAACACTCGCAGTCACGTGCATTCCAGAACAGTGTCGTTCTTCTCGCCGTTCATATCCTAATTTTATTTCGTTTTTAATTAAACATGAACGAAAAGAAATTTTTCAAGTGTTATTTTTGTAAGTATTAGTAACAGTAAATATCTTAAAAACCACAACAAAAAAATTGGTTGTCCGTAAAGTCGGTTTACGGACGATAGTTTAACGTGACAACGTCATAACAAAACATTGATGAAATTATTACATACTTTTATGAATAAAATTGAATAATTTTTATTGAATTATCACTATTTTGTATGGATACAAAGAAGGAGTGAAATGAAATCTACAATTTAATTGATAAATTACTTTTATTTGCACTCATTAATTCAAATATGTCTATTACTTTAACGAAGACATTATTTTAACTATAACTTTTATACATGTTTGCTATTTAACTTCTTCCAGTCTGTGTTATTCTGTTAAGGATAGGACGATGATAGGAAAAGTAGGAAACGAATGGAAGTGTTTCAAGTTTAATGTGCCTCGATAAAGTCAAATCGATGGTTGTTCCAATAGGGTGGAAGAGAGATAGATGCGGCGCAAGCGTACAATGAGCGCAACGGGACACAGCGTAACGGGACAATGTGCGTTACGGGACAGGGACACAGCGTAACGGGACAATGTGCGTTACGGGACACTTTCGTGCGTGCAGCCTGCGTTCATCGATTTATTAGACGTTGTCACGTCAAAAAAATTATCATATCTTAATCTTTAGATAGCCTGTAATATCAAGTATAGGAATTACAAAAAATCCCATGGACATATAGTTCGCTCCTTAAATGCACTCACAACGACAACTAATAAACGGTTTCTCACTATATATATATATATATATATATATATATATATATATATATATATATATGAGCAACTCTTTCAGTACTCAACTCTGATGTGTAGACATTTAACCTCAGTAACAAGCAAATTAATGTGTTCTCATGTTGCATATAAATTTATAATACAAAATTTTTGGCAAGAAATTTAACTTGGAAATTCTTTAAAATAATTCTGAGCGCGATAAATACACGGAAGTATCAATTTTAGGGGGAAAAAAAGGTAAATATTTTTCCTCTTTTTAAAACTTAGCTATAATTCCTTTTAACAAGACAGTACTATTGATTTCTCGTACCACAGGAGCACCGGACTCGTCACATGTTTATGCCTCAACTCTGAACCTGTGGCATTTCCCCCTAGACCGGAACTATCAACGGCTAAGTTTTTGAGGTTATACATCTTTAGGCGCGTTGAGAGTGGAATCTTGGTATGCACCAGACAAAAAGCGCACATTACAAAACAGAAATGTTACAGGTTGAAACTCCAATGCGCATGCTTGCAGAAACTGCTATAACCACGAGCAGAAGTCGCGTCAAGACGTGTGGCAACATGCGCCCAAATATATTAACTTTCGCGAACATTGGGGAATGTACTAAGCGTATTGGTGTGCCAATGTAAACTAAATGGTAGTGAAATATCATATAATACAATTTGTAAACTTGAATATTCATAACAAGATATAATGGGAACTATAAAAAAACCTTATAATTTATTAGCCAGGAAAATTGTGTTGGAACAAACATGGCGTCATAGATATTTAGTATTTTCTTAATAATCTAAAGCATTAAACGAGGCGCTACCTTTTAAATAATTTTCAAACAAATAGTTACAGTCCAATAAGTTACCTACATTAAAACAAAATAAAACAAATATATTTCAAAACACACTAAGTATATATGTGTGTATATTTGTTTTTTCTCAAACGACAGAAATCAGTCTGTAAATACTTCCTACAAACAAACCTTAACCTTACCGAGCTGATTTAATACTTAAGATTAATCAGTAAAAATTTAACCACGAAACTCTTTTGTTCAACATGGCGTAGAATATATTTAAATTTAGGCTAACAATTTCTTGTGGTTATGTAGAATGACGTACGCTGCGCTACCTCTACATTTAAATGTCAATTAAGTATTGTCAAAATTGTATTGCATATTTTTTAAGTTGTCATTATTACTTTTATGACTATAAATGATAACATAAAGTATTAAAGGATAGTTACACTATTATAAAGTTTAGTTTGGCAGAAAAATATGCTAAGTAAGACTCCCCCTCCCCATGTTCGCGAAAATTAATATTTACGGAATAATCACGTGGATCTGCCATCTTCTCGAAATTTCTGAGACTTCACAGATGGAAGCACCGTGTGTAGACATTTCCGTTCCAATCGACTTCCGTTCCATTAACGAACTTATTCCAACCAAATGCCGTATACCGGGAGATAAGATGTTTAACGTCAAAAAAAAGGGCATAAAATAATTCAGATTGAATATTAAATTAGGGATGCTCCCTTAAAACCATGCAACTGTTATAACTTCTGGTTATTTACCGCTAGCATATGCAGGGCTCAGCATTGCTGCAATCACATTCAGACAGACCACAGCTTAGGTGCAGAATTACGCGCGAGATATGGCGGGAACTAACATTTGATTAATATAAGGGTAAATGAATGGCCATCCAAGATTAACTTGTGCAGAATCTCCATTAACATAAAATAAGTTACAGTGATTTAAATTAATGAATTCAGAATTAGAGAGTGTTTGTAAGGCAGCGTGATGTGACAGATGTACCGAAGTGTTATGTCGGATATAGTGTTTAACAAATGGTTCGGATGCTCGATACGTCTACATCGCGAAGGGAGGCCGTCGTGCCGAGCTCTGTCGGACGAGAGCGGGCGAAATGCCCTGTGCCCCGCTGACAGTGACACGGACCAGTGCTTCCCAGCTGCGCCCCAGAGACCAGTCGTGCAGCCTCGAGCAGAGTGCCCGCCGAGGGCCGGCATCTGTCTCTGCTCTGTTGACGTGCGCACTTGTTGTGACAGGAGTCATCTCAAGAGTGGCACTCATTGGAAACAGATCCCCAGGTCGCCGCCCCGACTCAGTGGACCGACCTGGACAACGTCGTCGCGAGACAGGATCGGCCCTTTGTACCGAGGCAGACGACCGCCCCTGCTTCCGTGCTCCAAAGTATCGACAGAACAGGTCAGGAACACTTGTTTCGTGCCTTTGCCACGTGTTGCGAACCACCTGACGCGCAATCACGTAGGGACCGGAAAAATTCGCGGGTTCAATGACCTGCCGGATGAACTCCATAGTTCTACGTACACTCGGTCAAATGTCACCCACTCATTGTGGCTGCTGTCTTGTGAGACGTCCCAACGTAGCAGCCTGTGATTCGATAAAGCTTTGGTCGGGCGTTTCTCATTGGCCCAGAGTCACCCAGGTGAGTTGTGAGCCAATAGCAGAGGCAGCACTGAGGTATAACTATTTGTATTTTAGCCTATCGCGAAATGAATTCGCGAATTTTTCCAGTCTCTAGCAATCAGTCTCAGCGAGAGTGAGGAGGCGTATCGTTGAGACGTTGGAGAGCGTGGGAAACCCACTTATCCTCGTACACCCACTCCGATTTATGTCTCCAAGTTCTTCCTAAAGCACCCGTCGGTTCCTTACTATGAACCCGTCGGTTCCTTACTATGAACCATAGAAGTGGCTTCCCCTTAAGTTACCTGACTCACGGTGAACGAGTCCCCTGATTGGTGAATGAGTCCTCTGATTGAATTCTCCTGGCCTCTGATGATTCATAAACTTAGCTTGAATCTCAGATCCAGCCATTTTGGTTTCCGAATTCCAAGTGGTTAGGGTGTCTTACTAAAAGCAGTGGCCGATTTATTTCATAATTTAACTAATTTTCTAACTGTGTTACGATCTGGGATGACCGGACAGTTGTGAGGACATTACACATTACCAATGAAAAAAACCTCAGTTTGCTTAAGAGCGCAATTTCATGTAGTTGAATACTTCATAGGTTTAACGTACTGGACTTACTTGCATGTACTCCAGACACACATCCCCTCTAGAGCCATAGGGAAATGTATGTGCCATTTCTACGCAACATGGAGGTGCTTGAGGAAGAGCTACAACGAGAGGCCAGCATCGTTGCCACCCAACATCCTCAACTATTCAGTTAACTCGTGGCTGACTCGGAGGAAACACCAACCTACAAGTATCGCAAGGCGTCTAACCACGCATATCACATCTCTGGGACTCCTCGGACAACCCAACGAGTCTGTGATGTGGCCGAGTGCGATGCAACCTCTAATAGCCATCCAGGCTAGTACCGAAGCTGATTCGGCCTTCAATAGGGCAGGAACCACTCTGGACGTGCTTCGAGAGACCAGAGTACCCACGTGACATTGCGAGTCCTCACCTTGTGACCTGGGTCATGTAGAGGAAATCTCAAGGGGGGGGAGGGAGTTCCCAGAATCAGAAAGGGTAACCACGCACTACTGTCTATACTTTTCAAGCAATTGTGGCCGTGTACATTCTGTCAGCCCGCAACGGTAACTGCCACAGTACAGGGCGCAGGAGACACCTCGGAAACTGGTCCCTCAGGTACTTCCCTGTATCCAGCGCCCCAGAGCCTACCGTGATCTGTCATGCCCGGGTGCACAGCAGAATTAGCACCTAGACCAGCTCTTGCCATTACGGCGTAGCTCTTCACAGTGAGCCAAGGCCTTTGGGACCCAACGCCCTGAGGTCCCGGCAGTTCTGACTCCCCCCCCCTTCCCCCCGGGGTAAAATTGGTTTCTTATTTTCTATATGCATGATCCGTTTTTTTTGTGTAACTGACTTAATGTTTGCTAAATTGGAAAATGTGTTATCTTAAATAGTTTTAATAACTAATTCCGGCATATATTCGTACGTCATGATTTTATACACCTAAAAGATAGATACTGGATTTTCTTTGATGAACAAAAGAGTCCACAAAGGTGAAGGTTATGTTTCCGTTGCAAGTGTTCACAGTCGTCTGCTTCCGCTGTGCCGAACATTGGAAATACACGTTGCTTGCCGTGCGCG
Organism: Bacillus rossius redtenbacheri; assembly: GCF_032445375.1. NCBI lineage: Eukaryota > Metazoa > Arthropoda > Insecta > Phasmatodea > Bacillidae > Bacillus > Bacillus rossius. Next base: position 34,866,417 of record NC_086339.1, on the reverse strand, counting down.
TCACGCACGGGGTCGTGCAGAACAGTGCAGTGCAGTGCAGTGCAGTGCTGGTCTGCACCGCGAACACCCGCGACTACCTCAGCGCTGTGACCTGCGTTGTGACGGCGACGAGTAAGTGCCTGTGTCCTGAATGGCGGACCGAGCAGGAGGATGTGAGAGTAGTGTCCCCTGGGCTGCTCTGAAAGACAGATTAATCTTATCTGTTATCCGCCAGATGGGCGCCGCAATTGGCGACCCCTCCCCGCCACGAGATGGCGGACGGCAATCACGGACCCCCCCTCCCTCCCAGCCCACCAGGGGCAGCCGTGGGCAGCTCGACGGCTCTTGGGAAGAGAAGGGGTCAGCGGAGAGAGCAAAGGTCAGTCACCTCAGAGGGCACTCTGGTGGCTCGGAATCCACACACACGCTTCCAACACATCACATATTCAACAGATTTAGGCAATTACTACCATATCGCGGGCTTAGTGGAAAAAGTTCGTAAGTCCACTTTTTTTTTTGTGAAAATGAGTTAACTTCACAGATGAAGTTGTAAGGGCAATATCTTCGCCAAGAAAACGTTTGGAAGTCCAAATAATGAATGATTGTGGACGTTTTCTTCTAGCTTTATTTCGGCAAGTCCATTATAACGCTATTATAGGCAAGCAGATCTTGGTAAGTGAACTAACAGTCTTTCTCCAGAAATTGTACTTACCGACTTTTTCCACTAAGCCCACGATATTTGAAAATAGTTTCAACGTTTATACATTTTAAGTTTTTCAGTGACGTAAACACACAGAACTGGCTATTTAATGATTAAATTACTTTTTCTCAAATAATATCTAAGATAAATTAAAATAGCCAGTAGTACCTACTCATTCAAATAAGAAATTTAAATCATGAAATGTACTTTCCTTTTCATTGTTTGCAAAAAATATGCGACTTTTTGGATTTAATGATAATACGCTGTTAAATAGTCTACAAAATAAATATTGTATTTATTTAAATACTAAGTAAATAGTTTATAGGTTAAAATATTTTATTTCAAATATCCACATCCAGCACACTCTTTTAAATACCTTATAATCTAAAACAAGTTTATGGACCTGCATGTCCAAATATCATGAATGTGTGCATCCTACGTGATTTTAATTTACCAATAAAGCCGATTAAAATACCTATTGTATTTTTGATATATGTTATTTGATACCATTTGATATTATTACATGTCTAAGGAATGCCATGTAGACTAATTTTTGTTATTCTTTCGCAAAAAAAAAAAAATTCTTTATATCTTGCCTCTCTGCCCTAATACTTGTGTGTCAGAGTAATGAAGTGGTGTTGAGGCTTTTAACGGGGGCCTACCATTTGTCCGAGTGTCCACTTCTCCGAATGACCACTTGTCCGAGCTCCTTTTGTACGAAAGGACCACTTGTCCGAGTGACCACTTGTCCGAGCGGCCAACTCTCCGAGCTCTGAGGGGCGGATGGTGTCTCCCACCCGCTCGACCTTGCTCCGCCCTGCCTCCTCCTTGACAGCCATTCTGTACCGTATCTTTATGGCTAACCTACAGTAAAGTTGATGTGGGACCTACATATAACAGTGTCAAATATTCCGGTCAATGTTGCGTATTAACACCAGAAGCATTAATATTTATTATTTAAGTAGCCTATATGCAACGAAACTTACATTTTTAGTTAATACTTTTAAATAATATAGGATAAGCAACGCATAGAATGAAAAAAAGTTGCACTTATAGAAAGATTTTATAAGCCGACGACCAAAAACACAGTTTTTGCTAAAATAATAAAATATAAAGGAAAAAAATAACATTGACTCGTTCATTTAGTTACCATTTCTTATGGCTACATATACTTTATTATTTAAATTTTAAAAAGAAAATGTTGTATTTATATCGAAAAGTTCAGTTCAGTTCTGTTCATTGAGGAATACGTCATTTCAATGTGGGCTTCACTAGAAAATATAATTTTAAAGTATCGGAAGTAAAGAACTCAAAACTGTAATACTTTATCTTTAAAACCCATGTGTTGAAATATGACAGACAGCATTTGATAATCACTGAAAAGCGTAAATAGTAGGACGTAAGCCAACCGGATATTTATACTGATCGTAGGTGACACAACTTGATAGAATTCACATTGGTTATTTTTATTTCAGCATAAATGAGATTATTTGAACTCATAGCCGACACTCCAACATCTCTCTCCTGGCTTATTTTTATACAGTAAAATGGGATAGTTTAATGAAAGAGAAAAAACTATAACCTTGCTTTAGAATTAATTTCACAAATAACTGCATGCATAGCACATTTTTTTTGCCAAGACGACAAACGTTCGCATAAAAAATCTTGTTCGAATCCCAGCTTGAATTGGTAGGTATTTAATATTAGCGAAACAACGCGTTTACTCGCAAAAATTTAACCTCGAGTGTTGCAAAGATTGATCTGACGGAATATGAACGAAAGTTGTGAGTTTTTAAGAGGATCGTAAACTCTCGAAGTGTTGCAAGTGGCGCCACCTTCGTAATCTTGTCACAAATTCTCATCTACCGTCGAGTGCACCTGAGTGCGCGGAGCAGGCGCAGCGTACATTCTCATCTACCGTCGAGTGCACCTGAGTGCGCGGAGCAGGCGCAGCGTACATTCTCATCTACCGTCGAGTGCACCATAGTGCGCGGAGCAGGCGCAGCGTACATTCTCATCTACCGTCGAGTGCACCTGAGTGCGCGGAGCAGGCGCAGCGTACATTCTCATCTACCGTCGAGTGCACCTGAGTGCGCGGAGCAGGCGCAGCGTACATTCTCATCTACCGTCGAGTGCACCTGAGTGCGCGGAGCAGGCGCAGCGTACATTCTCATCTACCGTCGAGTGCACCTGAGTGCGCGGAGCAGGCGCAGCGTACATTCTCATCTACCGTCGAGTGCACCTGAGTGCGCGGAGCAGGCGCAGCGAACATTCTCATCTACCGTCGAGTGCACCTGAGTGCGCGGAGCAGGCGCAGCGTACATTCTCATCTACCGTCGAGTGCACCTGAGTGCGCGGAGCAGGCACAGCGTACATTCTCATCTACCGTCGAGTGCACCTGAGTGCGCGGAGCAAGCGCAGCGTACATTCTCATCTACCGTCGAGTGCACCTGAGTGCGCGGAGCAGGCGCAGCGTACATTCTCATCTACCATCGAGTGCACCTGAGTGGGCGGAGCAGGCGCAGCGTACATTCTCATCTACCGTCGAGTGCACCTGAGTGCGCGGAGCAGGCGCAGCGTACATTCTCATCTACCGTCGAGTGCACCTGAGTGCGCGGAGCAGGCGCAGCGTACATTCTCATCTACCGTCGAGTGCACCTAAGTGCGCGGAACAGGCGCAGCATAAATTTCACATCTACCGTCGAATGCACCAAAGTGCGCAGAGCAGGCGCAGCGTACATTCTCATCTACCGTCGAGTGCACCTGAGTGCGCGGAGCAGGCGCAGCGTACATTCTCATCTACCGTCGAGAGCACCTGAGTGCGCGGAGCAGGCGCAGCGTACATTCTCATCTACCGTCGAGAGCACCTGAGTGCGCGGAGCAGGCGCAGCGTACATTCTCATCTACCGTCGAGTGCACCTGAGTGCGCGGAGCAGGCGCAGCGTACATTCTCATCTACCGTCGAGTGCACCTGAGTGCGCGGAGCAGGCGCAGCGTACATTCTCATCTACCGTCGAGTGCACCTGAGTGCGCGGAGCAGGCGCAGCGTACATTCTCATCTACCGTCGAGTGCACCTGAGTGCGCGGAGCAGGCGCAGCGTACATTCTCATCTACCGTCGAGTGCACCAGAGTGCGCGGAGCAGGCGCAGCGTACATTTTATCTACCGTCGAGTGCACCTGAGTGCGCGGAGCAGGCGCAGCGTACATTCTCATCTACCGTCGAGTGCACCTGAGTGCGCGGAGCAGGCGCAGCGAACATTCTCATCTACCGTCGAGTGCACCTGAGTGCGCGGAGCAGGCGCAGCGTACAATCTCATCTACCGTCGAGTGCACCTGAGTGCGCGGAGCAGGCGCAGCGTACATTCTCATCTACCGTCGAGTGCACCTGAGTGCGCGGAGCAGGCGCAGCGTACATTCTCATCTACCGTCGAGTGCACCTGAGTGCGCGGAGCAGGCGCAGCATACATTCTCATCTACCGTCGAGTGCACCTGAGTGCGCGGAGCAGGCGCAGCGTACATTCTCATCTACCGTCGAGTGCACCTGAGTGCGAGGAACAGGCGCAGCGTACATTCTCATCTACCGTCGATTGCACCTAAATTCGCGGAGCAGGCGCATCGTACATTCTCATCTACCGTCGAGTGCACCTGAGTGCGCGGAGCAGGCGCAGCGTACATTCTCATCTACCGTCGAATGCACCTGAGTGCGCGGAACAGGCGCAGCGTACATTCTCATCTACCGTCGAGTGCACCAAAGTGCGCGGAACAGGCGCAGCGTACATTCTCATCTACCGTCGAGTGCACCTGAGTGCGCGGAGCAGGCAAAGCGTACATTCTCATCTACCGTCGAGTGCACCTGAGTGCGCGGAACAGGGGCAGCGTACATTCTCATCTACCGTCAAGTGCACCTGAGTGCGCGGAGCAGGCGCAGCGTACATTCTCATCTACCGTCGAGTGCACCCGAGTGCGCGGAGCAGGCGCAACGTACATTCTCATCTACCGTCGAGTGCACCCGAGTGCGCGGAACAGGCGCAGCGTACATTCTCACTACCGTCGAGTGCACCCGAATGCGCGGAACATGCGCAGCATACATTCTCACTACCGTCGTATGCACCCGAGTGCGCGGAACATGCGCAGCGTACATTCTCAGCTACCGTCGAGTGTACCCGAGTGCGCGGAGCAGGCGCAGCGTACATTCTCATCTACCGTCGAGTGTACCCGAGTGCGCGGAGCAGGCGCAGCGTACATTCTCATCTACCGTCGAGTGCACCCGAGTGCGCGGAACAGGCGCAGCGTACATTCTCATCTACCGTCGAGTGTACCTGAGTGCGCGGAGCAGGCGCAGCGTACATTCTCATCTACCGTCGAGTGCACCTGAGTGCGCGGAGCAGGCGCAGCGTACATTCTCATCTACCGTCGAGTGCACCTGAGTGCGCGGAGCAGGCGCAGCGTACATTCTCATCTACCGTCGAGTGCACCTGAGTGCGCGGAGCAGGCGCAGCGTACATTCTCATCTACCGTCGAGTGCACCTGAGTGCGCGGAGCAGGCGCAGCGTACATTCTCATCTACCGTCGAGTGCACCTGAGTGCGCGGATCAGGCGCAGCGTACATTCTCATCTACCGTCGAGTGCACCTGAGTGCGCGGAGCAGGCGCAGCGTACTTTCTCATCTACCGTCGAGTGCACCTGAGTGCGCGGAGCAGGCGCAGCGTACATTCTCATCTACCGTCGAGTGCTCCTGAGTGCGCGGAACAGGCGCAGCGTACATTCTCATCTACCGTCGAGTGCACCTGAGTGCGCGGAGCAGGCGCAGCGTACATTCTCATCTACCGTCGAGTGCACCTGAGTGCGCGGAGCAGGCGCAGCTTACATTCTCATCTACCGTCGAGTGCACCTGAGTGCGCGGAGCAGGCGCAGCGTACATTCTCATCTACCGTCGAGTGCACCTAAGTGCGCGGAACAGGCGCAGCATAAATTTCACATCTACCGTCGAATGCACCAAAGTGCGCGGAGCAGGCGCAGCGTACATTCTCATCTACCGTCGAGTGCACCTGAGTGCGCGGAGCAGGCGCAGCGTACATTCTTATCTACCGTCGAGTGCACCTGAGTGCGCGGAGCAGGCGCAGCGTACATTCTCATCTACCGTCGAGTGCACCTGAGTGCGCGGAGCAGGCGCAGCGTACATTCTCATCTACCGTCGAGTGCACCTGAGTGCGCGGAACAGGCGCAGCGTACATTCTCATCTACCGTCGAGTGCACCTGAGTGCGCGGAGCAGGCGCAGCGTACATTCTCATCTACCGTCGAGAGCACCTGAGTGCGCGGAACAGGCGCAGCGTACATTCTCATCTACCGTCGAGTGCACCTGAGTGCGCGGAGCAGGCGCAGCGTACATTCTCATCTACCGTCGAGTGCACCTGAGTGCGCGGAGCAGGCGCAGCGTACATTCTCATCTACCGTCGAGTGCACCTGAGTGCGCGGAACAGGCGCAGCGTACATTCTCATCTACCGTCGAGTGCACCTGAGTGCGCGGAGCAGGCGCAGCGTACATTCTCATCTACCGTCGAGTGCACCGGAGTGCGCGGAGCAGGCGCAGCGTACATTCTCATCTACCGTCGAGTGCACCTGAGTGCGCGGAGCAGGCGCAGCGTACTTTCTCATCTACCGTCGAGTGCACCTGAGTGCGCGGAGCAGGCTCAGCGTACTTTCTCATCTACCGTCGAGTGCACCTGAGTGCGCGGAGCAGGCGCAGCGTACATTCTCATCTACCGTCGAGTGCTCCTGAGTGCGCGGAACAGGCGCAGCGTACATTCTCATCTACCGTCGAGTGCACCTGAGTGCGCGGAGCAGGCGCAGCGTACATTCTCATCTACCGTCGAGTGCACCTGAGTGCGCGGAGCAGGCGCAGCTTACATTCTCATCTACCGTCGAGTGCACCTGAGTGCGCGGAGCAGGCGCAGCGTACATTCTCATCTACCGTCGAGTGCACCTAAGTGCGCGGAACAGTAGCAGCATAAATTTCACATCTACCGTCGAATGCACCAAAGTGCGCGGAGCAGGCGCAGCGTACATTCTCATCTACCGTCGAGTGCACCTGAGTGCGCGGAGCAGGCGCAGCGTACATTCTCATCTACCGTCGAGTGCACCTGAGTGCGCGGAGCAGGCGCAGCGTACATTCTCATCTACCGTCGAGTGCACCTGAGTGCGCGGAGCAGGCGCAGCGTACATTCTCATCTACCGTCGAGTGCACCTGAGTGCGCGGAGCAGGCGCAGCGTACATTCTCATCTACCGTCGAGTGCACCTGAGTGCGCGGAACAGGCGCAGCGTACATTCTCATCTACCGTCGAGTGCACCTGAGTGCGCGGAGCAGGCGCAGCGTACATTCTCTTCTATCGTCGAGTGCACCTGAGTGCGCGGAACAGGCGCAGCGTATATTCTCATCTACCGTCGAGTGCACCTGAGTGCGCGGAGCAGGCGCAGCGTACATTCTCATCTACCGTCGAGTGCTACTGAGTGCGCGGAGCAGGCGCAGCGTACTTTCTCATCTACCGTCGAGTGCACCTGAGTGCGCGGAGCAGGCGCAGCGTACTTTCTCATCTACCGGCGAGTGCACCTGAGTGCGCGGAGCAGGCGCAGCGTACATTCTCATCTACCGTCGAGTGCACCTGAGTGCGCGGAACAGGCGCAGCGTACATTCTCATCTACCGTCGAGTGCTACTGAGTGCGCGGAGCAGGCGCAGCGTACTTTCTCATCTACCGTCGAGTGCACCTGAGTGCGCGGAGCAGGCGCAGCGTACATTCTCATCTACCGTCGAGTGCACCTGAGTGCGCGGAGCAGGCGCAGCGTACATTCTCATCTACCGTCGAGTGCACCTGAGTGCGCGGAGCAGGCGCAGCTTACATTCTCATCTACCGTCGAGTGCACCTGAGTGCGCGGAGCAGGCGCAGCTTACATTCTCATCTACCGTCGAGTGCACCTGAGTGCGCGGAGCAGGCGCAGCGTACATTCTCATCTACCGTCGAGTGCACCTAAGTGCGCGGAACAGTAGCAGCATAAATTTCACATCTACCGTCGAGTGCACCTGATTGCGCGGAACAGGCGCAGCGTACATTCTCATCTACCGTCGAGTGCACCGGAGTGCGCGGAGCAGGCGCAGCGTACATTCTCATCTACCGTCGAGTGCACCTGAGTGCGCGGAGCAGGCGCAGCGTACTTTCTCATCTACCGTCGAGTGCACCTGAGTGCGCGGAGCAGGCTCAGCGTACTTTCTCATCTACCGTCGAGTGCACCTGAGTGCGCGGAGCAGGCGCAGCTTACATTCTCATCTACCGTCGAGTGCACCTGAGTGCGCGGAGCAGGCGCAGCGTACATTCTCATCTACCGTCGAGTGCACCTAAGTGCGCGGAACAGTAGCAGCATAAATTTCACATCTACCGTCGAATGCACCAAAGTGCGCGGAGCAGGCGCAGCGTACATTCTCATCTACCGTCGAGTGCACCTGAGTGCGCGGAGCAGGCGCAGCGTACATTCTCATCTACCGTCGAGTGCACCTGAGTGCGCGGAGCAGGCGCAGCGTACATTCTCATCTACCGTCGAGTGCACCTGAGTGCGCGGAGCAGGCGCAGCGTACATTCTCATCTACCGTCGAGTGCACCTGAGTGCGCGGAGCAGGCGCAGCGTACATTCTCATCTACCGTCGAGTGCACCTGAGTGCGCGGAACAGGCGCAGCGTACATTCTCATCTACCGTCGAGTGCACCTGAGTGCGCGGAGCAGGCGCAGCGTACATTCTCTTCTATCGTCGAGTGCACCTGAGTGCGCGGAACAGGCGCAGCGTATATTCTCATCTACCGTCGAGTGCACCTGAGTGCGCGGAGCAGGCGCAGCGTACATTCTCATCTACCGTCGAGTGCTACTGAGTGCGCGGAGCAGGCGCAGCGTACTTTCTCATCTACCGTCGAGTGCACCTGAGTGCGCGGAGCAGGCGCAGCGTACTTTCTCATCTACCGGCGAGTGCACCTGAGTGCGCGGAGCAGGCGCAGCGTACATTCTCATCTACCGTCGAGTGCACCTGAGTGCGCGGAGCAGGCGCAGCGTATATTCTCATCTACCGTCGAGTGCACCTGAGTGCGCGGAGCAGGCGCAGCGTACATTCTCATCTACCGTCGAGTGCTACTGAGTGCGCGGAGCAGGCGCAGCGTACTTTCTCATCTACCGTCGAGTGCACCTGAGTGCGCGGAGCAGGCGCAGCGTACTTTCTCATCTACCGGCGAGTGCACCTGAGTGCGCGGAGCAGGCGCAGCGTACATTCTCATCTACCGTCGAGTGCTCCTGAGTGCGCGGAACAGGCGCAGCGTACATTCTCATCTACCGTCGAGTGCACCTGAGTGCGCGGAGCAGGCGCAGCGTACATTCTCATCTACCGTCGAGTGCACCTGAGTGCGCGGAGCAGGCGCAGCGTACATTCTCATCTACCGTCGAGTGCACCTGAGTGCGCGGAGCAGGCGCAGCTTACATTCTCATCTACCGTCGAGTGCACCTGAGTGCGCGGAGCAGGCGCAGCGTACATTCTCATCTACCGTCGAGTGCACCTAAGTGCGCGGAACAGGCGCAGCATAAATTTCACATCTACCATCGAATGCACCAGAGTGCGCGGAGCAGGCGCAGCGTACATTCTCATCTACCGTCGAGTGCACCTGAGTGCGCGGAGCAGGCGCAGCGTACATTCTCATCTACCTTCGAGTGCACCTGAGTGCGCGGAGCAGGCGCAGCGTACATTCTCATCTACCGTCGAGTGCACCTGAGTGCGCGGAGCAGGCGCAGTGTACATTCTCATCTACCGTCGAGTGCACCTGAGTGCGCGGAGCAGGCGCAGCGTACATTATCATCTACCATCGAGTGCACCTGAGTGCGCGGAACAGGCGCAGCGTACATTCTCATCTACCGTCGAGTGCACCTGAGTGCGCGGAGCAGGCGCAGCGTACATTCTCATCTACCGTCGAGTGCACCTGAGTGCGCGGAACAGGCGCAGCGTACATTCTCATCTACCGTCGAGTGCACCTGAGTGCGCGGAGCAGGCAAACCGTACATTCTCATCTACCGTCGAGTGCACCTGAGTGCGCGGAACAGGGGCAGCGTACATTCTCATCTACCGTCAAGTGCACCTGAGTGCGCGGAGCAGGCGCAGCGTACATTCTCATCTACCGTCGAGTGCACCCGAGTGCGCGGAGCAGGCGCAACGTACATTCTCATCTACCGTCGAGTGCACCCGAGTGCGCGGAACAGGCGCAGCGTAAATTCTCACTACCGTCGAGTGCACCCGAGTGCGCGGAACATGCGCAGCATACATTCTCACTACCGTCGTATGCACCCGAGTGCGCGGAACATGCGCAGCGTACATTCTCATCTACCGTCGAGTGTACCCGAGTGCGCGGAGCAGGCGCAGCGTACATTCTCATCTACCGTCGAGTGTACCCGAGTGCGCGGAGCAGGCGCAGCGTACATTCTCATCTACCGTCGAGTGCACCCGAGTGCGCGGAACAGGCGCAGCGTACATTCTCATCTACCGTCGAGTGTACCCGAGTGCGCGGAGCAGGCGCAGCGTACATTCTCATCTACCGTCGAGTGCACCTGAGTGCGCGGAGCAGGCGCAGCGTACATTCTCATCTACCGTCGAGTGCACCTGAGTGCGCGGAGCAGGCGCAGCGTACATTCTCATCTACCGTCGAGTGCACCAGAGTGCGCGGAGCAGGCGCAGCGTACATTCTCATCTACCATCGAGTGCACCTGAGTGCGCGGAGCAGGCGCAGCGTACATTCTCATCTACCGTCGAGTGCACCTGAGTGCGCGGAACAGGCGCAGCGTACATTCTCATCTACCGTCGAGTGCACCTGAGTGCGCGGAGCAGGCGCAGCGTACATTCTTATCTACCGTCGAGTGCACCTGAGTGCGCGGAGCAGGCGCAGCGTACATTCTCATCTACCGTCGAGTGCACCTGAGTGCGCGGAACAGGCGCAGCGTACATTCTCATCTACCGTCGAGTGCACCTGAGTGCGCGGAGCAGGCGCAGCGTACATTCTCATCTACCGTCGAGTACACCCGAGTGCGCGGAACAGGCGCAGCGTACATTCTCATCTACCGTCGAGTGTACCCGAGTGCGCGGAGCAGGCGCAGCGTACATTCTCATCTACCGTCGAGTGCACCTGAGTGCGCGGAGCAGGCGCAGCGTACATTCTCATCTACCGTCGAGTGCACCTGAGTGCGCGGAGCAGGCGCAGCGTACATTCTCATCTACCGTCGAGTGCACCAGAGTGCGCGGAGCAGGCGCAGCGTACATTCTCATCTACCATCGAGTGCACCTGAGTGCGCGGAGCAGGCGCAGCGTACATTCTCATCTACCGTCGAGTGCACCTGAGTGCGCGGAACAGGCGCAGCGTACATTCTCATCTACCGTCGAGTGCACCTGAGTGCGCGGAGCAGGCGCAGCGTACATTCTCATCTACCGTCGAGTGCACCTGAGTGCGCGGAGCAGGCGCAGCGTACATTCTCATCTACCGTCGAGTGCACCTGAGTGCGCGGAACAGGCGCAGCGTACATTCTCATCTACCGTCGAGTGCACCTGAGTGCGCGGAGCAGGCGCAGCGTACATTCTCATCTACCGTCGAGTACACCTGAGTGCGCGGAGCAGGCGCAGCGTACATTCTCATCTACCGTCGAGTGCACCTGAGTGCGCGGAGCAGGCGCAGCGTACATTCTCATCTACCGTCGAGTGCACCTGAGTGCGCGGAGCAGGCGCAGCGTACATTCTCATCTACCGTCGAGTGCACCTGAGTGAGCGGAACAGGCGCAGCGTACATTTTCATCTACCGTCGAGTGCACCTGAGTGCGCGGAGCAGGCGCATCGTACATTCTCATCTACCGTCGAGTGCACCTGAGTGCGCGGAGCAGGCGCAGCGTACATTCTCATCTACTTTCGAGTGCACCTGTGTGTGCGGAGCAGACGCAGCGTACATTCTCATCTACCGTCGAATGCACCTGTGTGCGCGGAGCAGGCGCAGCGTACTTTCTCATCTACCGTCGAGTGCACCTGAGTGCGCGGAGCAGGCTCAGCGTACTTTCTCATCTACCGTCGAGTGCACCTGAGTGCGCGGAGCAGGCGCAGCGTACATTCTCATCTACCGTCGAGTGCTCCTGAGTGCGCGGAACAGGCGCAGCGTACATTCTCATCTACCGTCGAGTGCACCTGAGTGCGCGGAGCAGGCGCAGCGTACATTCTCATCTACCGTCGAGTGCACCTGAGTGCGCGGAGCAGGCGCAGCTTACATTCTCATCTACCGTCGAGTGCACCTGAGTGCGCGGAGCAGGCGCAGCGTACATTCTCATCTACCGTCGAGTGCACCTAAGTGCGCGGAACAGTAGCAGCATAAATTTCACATCTACCGTCGAGTGCACCTGATTGCGCGGAACAGGCGCAGCGTACATTCTCATCTACCGTCGAGTGCACCTGAGTGCGCGGAGCAGGCGCAGCGTACATTCTCATCTACCGTCGAGTACACCTGAGTGCGCGGAGCAGGCGCAGCGTACATTCTCATCTACCGTCGAGTGCACCTGAGTGCGCGGAGCAGGCGCAGCGTACATTCTCATCTACCGTCGAGTGCACCTGAGTGCGCGGAGCAGGCGCAGCGTACATTCTCATCTACCGTCGAGTGCACCTGAGTGAGCGGAACAGGCGCAGCGTACATTTTCATCTACCGTCGAGTGCACCTGAGTGCGCGGAGCAGGCGCATCGTACATTCTCATCTACCGTCGAGTGCACCTGAGTGCGCGGAGCAGGCGCAGCGTACATTCTCATCTACTTTCGAGTGCACCTGTGTGTGCGGAGCAGACGCAGCGTACATTCTCATCTACCGTCGAATGCACCTGTGTGCGCGGAGCAGGCGCAGCGTACATTCTCATCTACCGTCGAGTGCAACTGAGTGCGCGGAACAGGCGCAGCGTACATTCTCATCTACCGTCGAGTGCACCTGAGTGCGCGGAGCAGGCGCAGCGTACATTCTCATCTACCGTCGAGTGCACCTGAGTGCGCGGAACAGGCGCAGCGTACATTCTCATCTACCGTCGAGTGCACCTGAGTGCGCGGAGCAGGCGCAGCGTACATTCTCATCTACCGTCGAGTGCACCGGAGTGCGCGGAGCAGGCGCAGCGTACATTCTCATCTACCGTCGAGTGCACCTGAGTGCGCGGAGCAGGCGCAGCGTACTTTCTCATCTACCGTCGAGTGCACCTGAGTGCGCGGAGCAGGCTCAGCGTACTTTCTCATCTACCGTCGAGTGCACCTGAGTGCGCGGAGCAGGCGCAGCGTACATTCTCATCTACCGTCGAGTGCTCCTGAGTGCGCGGAACAGGCGCAGCGTACATTCTCATCTACCGTCGAGTGCACCTGAGTGCGCGGAGCAGGCGCAGCGTACATTCTCATCTACCGTCGAGTGCACCTGAGTGCGCGGAGCAGGCGCAGCTTACATTCTCATCTACCGTCGAGTGCACCTGAGTGCGCGGAGCAGGCGCAGCGTACATTCTCATCTACCGTCGAGTGCACCTAAGTGCGCGGAACAGTAGCAGCATAAATTTCACATCTACCGTCGAATGCACCAAAGTGCGCGGAGCAGGCGCAGCGTACATTCTCATCTACCGTCGAGTGCACCTGAGTGCGCGGAGCAGGCGCAGCGTACATTCTCATCTACCGTCGAGTGCACCTGAGTGCGCGGAGCAGGCGCAGCGTACATTCTCATCTACCGTCGAGTGCACCTGAGTGCGCGGAGCAGGCGCAGCGTACATTCTCATCTACCGTCGAGTGCACCTGAGTGCGCGGAGCAGGCGCAGCGTACATTCTCATCTACCGTCGAGTGCACCTGAGTGCGCGGAACAGGCGCAGCGTACATTCTCATCTACCGTCGAGTGCACCTGAGTGCGCGGAGCAGGCGCAGCGTACATTCTCTTCTATCGTCGAGTGCACCTGAGTGCGCGGAACAGGCGCAGCGTATATTCTCATCTACCGTCGAGTGCACCTGAGTGCGCGGAGCAGGCGCAGCGTACATTCTCATCTACCGTCGAGTGCTACTGAGTGCGCGGAGCAGGCGCAGCGTACTTTCTCATCTACCGTCGAGTGCACCTGAGTGCGCGGAGCAGGCGCAGCGTACTTTCTCATCTACCGGCGAGTGCACCTGAGTGCGCGGAGCAGGCGCAGCGTACATTCTCATCTACCGTCGAGTGCACCTGAGTGCGCGGAACAGGCGCAGCGTACATTCTCATCTACCGTCGAGTGCTACTGAGTGCGCGGAGCAGGCGCAGCGTACTTTCTCATCTACCGTCGAGTGCACCTGAGTGCGCGGAGCAGGCGCAGCGTACATTCTCATCTACCGTCGAGTGCACCTGAGTGCGCGGAGCAGGCGCAGCGTACATTCTCATCTACCGTCGAGTGCACCTGAGTGCGCGGAGCAGGCGCAGCTTACATTCTCATCTACCGTCGAGTGCACCTGAGTGCGCGGAGCAGGCGCAGCTTACATTCTCATCTACCGTCGAGTGCACCTGAGTGCGCGGAGCAGGCGCAGCGTACATTCTCATCTACCGTCGAGTGCACCTAAGTGCGCGGAACAGTAGCAGCATAAATTTCACATCTACCGTCGAGTGCACCTGATTGCGCGGAACAGGCGCAGCGTACATTCTCATCTACCGTCGAGTGCACCGGAGTGCGCGGAGCAGGCGCAGCGTACATTCTCATCTACCGTCGAGTGCACCTGAGTGCGCGGAGCAGGCGCAGCGTACTTTCTCATCTACCGTCGAGTGCACCTGAGTGCGCGGAGCAGGCTCAGCGTACTTTCTCATCTACCGTCGAGTGCACCTGAGTGCGCGGAGCAGGCGCAGCTTACATTCTCATCTACCGTCGAGTGCACCTGAGTGCGCGGAGCAGGCGCAGCGTACATTCTCATCTACCGTCGAGTGCACCTAAGTGCGCGGAACAGTAGCAGCATAAATTTCACATCTACCGTCGAATGCACCAAAGTGCGCGGAGCAGGCGCAGCGTACATTCTCATCTACCGTCGAGTGCACCTGAGTGCGCGGAGCAGGCGCAGCGTACATTCTCATCTACCGTCGAGTGCACCTGAGTGCGCGGAGCAGGCGCAGCGTACATTCTCATCTACCGTCGAGTGCACCTGAGTGCGCGGAGCAGGCGCAGCGTACATTCTCATCTACCGTCGAGTGCACCTGAGTGCGCGGAGCAGGCGCAGCGTACATTCTCATCTACCGTCGAGTGCACCTGAGTGCGCGGAACAGGCGCAGCGTACATTCTCATCTACCGTCGAGTGCACCTGAGTGCGCGGAGCAGGCGCAGCGTACATTCTCTTCTATCGTCGAGTGCACCTGAGTGCGCGGAACAGGCGCAGCGTATATTCTCATCTACCGTCGAGTGCACCTGAGTGCGCGGAGCAGGCGCAGCGTACATTCTCATCTACCGTCGAGTGCTACTGAGTGCGCGGAGCAGGCGCAGCGTACTTTCTCATCTACCGTCGAGTGCACCTGAGTGCGCGGAGCAGGCGCAGCGTACTTTCTCATCTACCGGCGAGTGCACCTGAGTGCGCGGAGCAGGCGCAGCGTACATTCTCATCTACCGTCGAGTGCACCTGAGTGCGCGGAGCAGGCGCAGCGTATATTCTCATCTACCGTCGAGTGCACCTGAGTGCGCGGAGCAGGCGCAGCGTACATTCTCATCTACCGTCGAGTGCTACTGAGTGCGCGGAGCAGGCGCAGCGTACTTTCTCATCTACCGTCGAGTGCACCTGAGTGCGCGGAGCAGGCGCAGCGTACTTTCTCATCTACCGGCGAGTGCACCTGAGTGCGCGGAGCAGGCGCAGCGTACATTCTCATCTACCGTCGAGTGCTCCTGAGTGCGCGGAACAGGCGCAGCGTACATTCTCATCTACCGTCGAGTGCACCTGAGTGCGCGGAGCAGGCGCAGCGTACATTCTCATCTACCGTCGAGTGCACCTGAGTGCGCGGAGCAGGCGCAGCGTACATTCTCATCTACCGTCGAGTGCACCTGAGTGCGCGGAGCAGGCGCAGCTTACATTCTCATCTACCGTCGAGTGCACCTGAGTGCGCGGAGCAGGCGCAGCGTACATTCTCATCTACCGTCGAGTGCACCTAAGTGCGCGGAACAGGCGCAGCATAAATTTCACATCTACCATCGAATGCACCAGAGTGCGCGGAGCAGGCGCAGCGTACATTCTCATCTACCGTCGAGTGCACCTGAGTGCGCGGAGCAGGCGCAGCGTACATTCTCATCTACCTTCGAGTGCACCTGAGTGCGCGGAGCAGGCGCAGCGTACATTCTCATCTACCGTCGAGTGCACCTGAGTGCGCGGAGCAGGCGCAGTGTACATTCTCATCTACCGTCGAGTGCACCTGAGTGCGCGGAGCAGGCGCAGCGTACATTATCATCTACCATCGAGTGCACCTGAGTGCGCGGAACAGGCGCAGCGTACATTCTCATCTACCGTCGAGTGCACCTGAGTGCGCGGAGCAGGCGCAGCGTACATTCTCATCTACCGTCGAGAGCACCTGAGTGCGCGGAACAGGCGCAGCGTACATTCTCATCTACCGTCGAGTGCACCTGAGTGCGCGGAGCAGGCAAACCGTACATTCTCATCTACCGTCGAGTGCACCTGAGTGCGCGGAACAGGGGCAGCGTACATTCTCATCTACCGTCAAGTGCACCTGAGTGCGCGGAGCAGGCGCAGCGTACATTCTCATCTACCGTCGAGTGCACCCGAGTGCGCGGAGCAGGCGCAACGTACATTCTCATCTACCGTCGAGTGCACCCGAGTGCGCGGAACAGGCGCAGCGTACATTCTCACTACCGTCGAGTGCACCCGAGTGCGCGGAACATGCGCAGCATACATTCTCACTACCGTCGTATGCACCCGAGTGCGCGGAACATGCGCAGCGTACATTCTCATCTACCGTCGAGTGTACCCGAGTGCGCGGAGCAGGCGCAGCGTACATTCTCATCTACCGTCGAGTGTACCCGAGTGCGCGGAGCAGGCGCAGCGTACATTCTCATCTACCGTCGAGTGCACCCGAGTGCGCGGAACAGGCGCAGCGTACATTCTCATCTACCGTCGAGTGTACCCGAGTGCGCGGAGCAGGCGCAGCGTACATTCTCATCTACCGTCGAGTGCACCTGAGTGCGCGGAGCAGGCGCAGCGTACATTCTCATCTACCGTCGAGTGCACCTGAGTGCGCGGAGCAGGCGCAGCGTACATTCTCATCTACCGTCGAGTGCACCAGAGTGCGCGGAGCAGGCGCAGCGTACATTCTCATCTACCATCGAGTGCACCTGAGTGCGCGGAGCAGGCGCAGCGTACATTCTCATCTACCGTCGAGTGCACCTGAGTGCGCGGAGCAGGCGCAGCGTACTTTCTCATCTACCGTCGAGTGCACCTGAGTGCGCGGAGCAGGCGCAGCGTACATTCTCATCTACCGTCGAGTGCTCCTGAGTGCGCGGAACAGGCGCAGCGAATATTCTCATCTACCGTCGAATGCACCTGAGTGCGCGGAGCAGGCGCAGCATACATTCTCATCTACCGTCGAGTGCACCTGAGTGCGCGGAGCAGGCGCAGCTTACATTCTCATCTACCGTCGAGTGCACCTGAGTGCGCGGAGCAGGCGCAGCGTACATTCTCATCTACCGTCGAGTGCACCTAAGTGCTCGGAACAGGCGCAGCATAAATTTCACATCTACCGTCGAATGCACCAGAGTGCGCGGAGCAGGCGCAGCGTACATTCTCATCTACCGTCGAGTGCACCTGAGTGCGCGGAGCAGGCGCAGCGTACATTCTCATCTACCGTCGAGTGCACCTGAGTGCGCGGAGAAGGCGCAGCGTACATTCTCATCTACCGTCGAGTGCACCTGAGTGCGCGGAGCAGGCGCAGCGTACATTATCATCTACCGTCGAGTGCACCTGAGTGCGCGGAGCAGGCGCAGCGTACATTCTCATCTACCATCGAGTGCACCTGAGTGCGCGGAACAGGCGCAGCGTACATTCTCATCTACCGTCGAGTGCACCTGAGTGCGCGGAGCAGGCGCAGCGTACATTCTCATCTACCGTCGAGTGCACCTGAGTGCGCGGAGCAGGCGCAGCGTACATTCTCATCTACCGTCGAGTGCACCTGAGTGCGCGGAGCAGGCGCAGCGTACATTCTCATCTACCGTCGAGTGCACCTGAGTGAGCGGAACAGGCGCAGCGTACATTTTCATCTACCGTCGAGTGCACCTGAGTGCGCGGAGCAGGCGCATCGTACATTCTCATCTACCGTCGAGTGCACCTGAGTGCGCGGAGCAGGCGCAGCGTACATTCTCATCTACTTTCGAGTGCACCTGTATGCGCGGAGCAGACGCAGCGTACATTCTCATCTACCGTCGAATGCACCTGAGCGCGCGGAGCAGGCGCAGCGTACATTCTCATCTACAGTCGAGTGCACCTGAGTGCGCGGAACAGGCGCAGCGTACATTCTCATCTACCGTCGAGTGCACCTGAGTGCGCGGAGCAGGCGCAGCGTTCATTCTCATCTACCGTCGAGTGCACCTGAGTGCGCGGAACAGGCGCAGCGTACATTCTCATCTACCGTCGAGTGCACCTGAGTGCGCGGAGCAGGCGCAGCGTACATTCTCATCTACCGTCGAGTGCACCTGAGTGCGCGGAGCAGGCGCAGCGTACATTCTCATCTAACGTCGAGTGCACCTGAGTGCGCGGAGCAGGCGCAGCGTACATTCTCATCTACCGTCGAGTGCACCTGAGTGCGCGGAGCAGGCGCAGCGTACATTCTCATCTACCGTCGAGTGCACCTGAGTGCGCGGAGCAGGCGCAGCGTACTTTCTCATCTACCGTCGAGTGCACCTGAGTGCGCGGAGCAGGCGCAGCGTACATTCTCATCTACCGTCGAGTGCTCCTGAGTGCGCGGAACAGGCGCAGCGTACATTCTCATCTACCGTCGAGTGCACCTGAGTGCGCGGAGCAGGCGCAGCGTACATTCTCATCTACCGTCGAGTACACCTGAGTGCGCGGAGCAGGCGCAGCTTACATTCTCATCTACCGTCGAGTGCACCTGAGTGCGCGGAGCAGGCGCAGCGTACATTCTCATCTACCGTCGAGTGCACCTGAGTGCGCGGAACAGGCGCAGCATAAATTTCACATCTACCGTCGAATGCACCAAAGTGCGCGGAGCAGGCGCAGCGTACATTCTCATCTACCGTCGAGTGCACCTGAGTGCGCGGAGCAGGCGCAGCGTACATTCTCATCTACCGTCGAGTGCACCTGAGTGCGCGGAGCAGGCGCAGCGTACATTCTCATCTACCGTCGAGTGCACCTGAGTGCGCGGAGCAGGCGCAGCGTACATTCTCATCTACTTTCGAGTGCACCTGTATGCGCGGAGCAGACGCAGCGTACATTCTCATCTACCGTCGAGTGCACCTGAGTGCGCGGAGCAGGCGCAGCGTACATTCTCATCTACCGTCGAGTGCACCTGAGTGCGCGGAGCAGGCGCATCGTACATTCTCATCTACCGTCGAGTGCACCTGAGTGCGCGGAGCAGGCGCAGCGTACATTCTTATCTACTTTCGAGTGCACCTGTATGCGCGGAGCAGACGCAGCGTACATTCTCATCTACCGTCGAGTGCACCTGAGTGCACGGAGCAGGCGCAGCGTACATTCTCATCTACCGTCGAGTGCAACTGAGTGCGCGGAACAGGCGCAGCGTACATTCTCATCTACCGTCGAGTGCACCTGAGTGCGCGGAGCAGGCGCAGCGTACATTCTCATCTACCGTCGAGTGCACCTGAGTGCGCGGAACAGGCGCAGCGTACATTCTCATCTACCGTCGAGTGCACCTGAGTGCGCGGAGCAGGCGCAGCGTACATTCTCATCTACCGTCGTGTGCACCTGAGTGCGCGGAGCAGGCGCAGCGTACATTCTCATCTACCGTCGAGTGCACCTGAGTGCGCGGAGCAGGCGCAGCGTACATTCTCATCTACCGTCGAGTGCACCTGAGTGCGCGGAGCAGGCGCAGCGTACATTCTCATCTACCGTCGAGTGCACCTGAGTGCGCGGAGCAGGCGCAGCATACATTCTCATCTACCGTCGAGTGCACCTGAGTGCGCGGAGCAGGCGCAGCGTACATTCTCATCTACCGTCGAGTGCACCTGAGTGCGAGGAACAGGCGCAGCGTACATTCTCATCTACCGTCGAGTGCACCTAAATTCGCGGAGCAGGCGCATCGTACATTCTCATCTACCGTCGAGTGCACCTGAGTGCGCGGAACAGGCGCAGCGTACATTCTCATCTACCGTCGAGTGCACCTGAGTGCGTGGAACAGGCGCAGCGTACATTCTCATCTACTGTCGAGTGCACCAAAGTGCGCGGAACAGGCGCAGCGTACATTCTCATCTACCGTCGAGTGCACCTGAGTGCGCGGAGCAGGCGCAGCGTACATTCTCATCTACCGTCGAGTGCACCTGAGTGCGCGGAACAGGGGCAGCGTACATTCTCATCTACCGTCGAGTGCACCTGAGTGCGCGGAGCAGGCGCAGCGTACATTCTCATCTACCGTCGAGTGCACCCGAGTGCGCGGAGCAGGCGCAACGTACATTCTCATCTACCGTCGAGTGCACCCGAGTGCGCGGAACTGGCGCAGCGTACATTCTCACTACCGTCGAGTGCACCCGAGTGCGCGGAACATGCGCAGCATACATTCTCACTACCGTCGTATGCACCCGAGTGCGCGGAACATGCGCAGCGTACATTCTCATCTACCGTCGAGTGTACCCGAGTGCGCGGAGCAGGCGCAGCGTACATTCTCATCTACCGTCGAGTGTACCCGAGTGCGCGGAGCAGGCGCAGCGTACATTCTCATCTACCGTCGAGTGCACCTGAGTGCGCGGAACAGGCGCAGCGTACATTCTCATCTACCGTCGAGTGTACCTGAGTGCGCCAGCAGGCGCAGCGTACATTCTCATCTACCGTCGAGTGCACCTGAGTGCGCGGAGCAGGCGCAGCGTACATTCTCATCTACCGTCGAGTGCACCTGAGTGCGCGGAGCAGGCGCAGCGTACATTCTCATCTACCGTCGAGTGCACCTGAGTGCGCGGAGCAGGCGCAGCGTACATTCTCATCTACCGTCGAGTGCACCTGAGTGCGCGGAGCAGGCGCAGCGTACATTCTCATCTACCGTCGAGTGCACCTGAGTGCGCGGAGCAGGCGCAGCGTACTTTCTCATCTACCGTCGAGTGCACCTGAGTGCGCGGAGCAGGCGCAGCGTACATTCTCATCTACCGTCGAGTGCTCCTGAGTGCGCGGAACAGGCACAGCGTACATTCTCATCTACCGTCGAGTGCACCTGAGTGCGCGGAGCAGGCGCAGCGTACATTCTCATCTACCGTCGAGTGCACCTGAGTGCGCGGAGCAGGCGCAGCTTACATTCTCATCTACCGTCGAGTGCACCTGAGTGCGCGGAGCAGGCGCAGCATACATTCTCATCTACCGTCGAGTGCACCTAAGTGCGCGGAACAGGCGCAGCATAAATTTCACATCTACCGTCGAATGCACCAGAGTGCGCGGAGCAGGCGCAGCGTACATTCTCATCTACCGTCGAGTGCACCTGAGTGCGCGGAGCAGGCGCAGCGTACATTCTCATCTACCGTCGAGTGCACCTGAGTGCGCGGAGCAGACGCAGCGTACATTCTCATCTACCGTCGAGTGCACCTGAGTGCGCGGAGCAGGCGCAGCGTACATTCTCATCTACCGTCGAGTGCACCTGAGTGCGCGGAACAGGCGCAGCGTACATTCTCATCTACCGTCGAGTGCACCTGAGTGCGCGGAACAGGCGCAGCGTACATTCTCATCTACCGTCGAGTGCACCTGAGTGCGCGGAGCAGGCGCAGCGTACATTCTCATCTACCGTCGAGTGCACCTGAGTGCGCGGAACAGGCGCAGCGTACATTCTCATCTACCGTCGAGTGCACCTGAGTGCGCGGAGCAGGCGCAGCGTACATTCTCATCTACCGTCGAGTGCACCTGAGTGCGCGGAGCAGGCGCAGCGTACATTCTCATCTACCGTCGAGTGCACCTGAGTGCGCGGAGCAGGCGCAGCGTACATTCTCATCTACCGTCGAGTGCACCTGAGTGAGCGGAACAGGCGCAGCGTACATTTTCATCTACCGTCGAGTGCACCTGAGTGCGCGGATTAGGCGCATCGTACATTCTCATCTACCGTCGAGTGCACCTGAGTGCGCGGAGCAGGCGCAGCGTACATTCTCATCTACTTTCGAGTGCACCTGTATGCGCGGAGCAGGCGCAGCGTACATTCTCATCTACCGTCGAGTGCAACTGAGTACACGGAACAGGCGCAGCGTACATTCTCATCTACCGTCGAGTGCACCTGAGTGCGCGGAGCAGGCGCAGCGTACATTCTCATCTACCGTCGAGTGCACCTGAGTTCGCGGAACAGGCGCAGCGTACATTCTCATCTACCGTCGAGTGCACCTGAGTGCGCGGAACAGGGGCAGCGTACATTCTCATCTACCGTCGAGTGCACCTGAGTGCGCGGAACAGGCGCAGCGTACATTCTCATCTACCGTCGAGTGCACCTGAGTGCGCGGAGCAGGCGCAGCGTACATTCTCATCTACCGTCGAGTGCACCTGAGTGCGCGGAACAGGCGCAGCGTACATTCTCATCTACCGTCGAGTGCACCTGAGTGCGCGGAGCAGGCGCAGCGTACATTCTCATCTACCGTCGAGTGCACCTGAGTGCGCGGAGCAGGCGCAGCGTACATTCTCATCTACCGTCGAGTGCACCTGAGTGCGCGGAGCAGGCGCAGCGTACATTCTCATCTACCGTCGAGTGCACCTGAGTGCGCGGAGCAGGCGCAGCGTACATTCTCATCTACCGTCGAGTGCACCTGAGTGCGCGGAACAGGCGCAGCGTACATTCTCATCTACCGTCGAGTGCACCTGAGTGCGCGGAACATGCGCAGCGTACATTCTCATCTACCGTCGAGTGCACCTGAGTGCGCGGAGCAGGCGCAGCGTACATTCTCATCTACCGTCGAGTGCACCTGAGTGCGCGGAGCAGGCGCAGCGTACATTCTCATCTACCGTCGAGTGCACCTGAGTGCGCGGAGCAGGCGCAGCGTACATTCTCATCTACTGTCGAGTGAACCTGAGTGCGCGGAGCAGGCGCAGCGTACATTCTCATCTACCGTCGAGTGAACCTGAGTGCGCGGAGCAGGCGCAGCGTACATTCTCATCTACCGTCGAGTGCACCTGAGTGCGCGGAGCAGGCGCAGCGTACATTCTCATCTACCGTCGAGTGCACCTGAGTGCGCGGAGCAGGCGCAGCGTAGATTCTCATCTACCGTCGAGTGCACCTGAGTGCGCGGAGCAGGCGCAGCGTACATTCTCATCTACCGTCGAGTGCACCTGAGTGCGCGGAGCAGGCGCAGCGTACATTCTCATCTACCTTCGAGTGCACCTGAGTGCGCGGAGCAGGCGCAGCGTACATTCTCATCTACCGTCGAGTGCACCTGAGTGCGCGGAGCAGGCGCAGCGTACATTCTCATCTACCGTCGAGTGCACCTGAGTGCGCGGAGCAGGCGCAGCGTACATTCTCATCTACCGTCGAGTGCACCTGAGTGCGCGGAGCAGGCGCAGCGTACATTCTCATCTACCGTCGAGTGCACCTGAGTGCGCGGAGCAGGCGCAGCGTACATTCTCATCTACCGTCGAGTGCACCTGAGTGCGCGGAGCAGGCGCAGCGTACATTCTCATCTACCGTCGAGTGCACCTGAGTGCGCGGAGCAAGCGCAGCGTAGATTCTCATCTACCGTCGAGTGCACCAGAGTGCGCGGAGCAGGCGCAGCGTACATTCTCATCTACCGTCGAGTGCACCTGAGTGCGCGGAGCAGGCGCAGCGTACATTCTCATCTACCGACGAGTGCACCTGAGTGCGCGGAACAGGCGCAGCGTACATTCTCATCTACCGACGAGTGCACCTGAGTGCGCGGAACATGGGCAGCGTACATTCTCATCTACCGTCGAGTGCACCTGAGTGCGCGGAGCAGGCGCAGCGTACATTCTCATCTACCGTCGAGTGCACCTGAGTGCGCGGAGCAGGCGCAGCGTACATTCTCATCTACCGTCGAGTGCACCTGAGTGCGCGGAGCAGGCGCAGCGTACATTCTCATCTACCGTCGAGTGCACCTGAGTGCGCGGAGCAGGCGCAGCGTACATTCTCATCTACCGTCGAGTGCACCTGAGTGCGCGGAGCAGGCGCAGCGTACATTCTCATCTACCGTCGAGTGCACCTGAGTGCGCGGTGCAGGCGCAGCGTAAATTCTCATCTACCGTCGAGTGCACCTGAGTGCGCGGAGCAGGCGCAGCGTACATTCTCATCTACCGTCGAGTGCACCTGAGTGCGCGGAGCAGGCGCAGCGTACATTCTCATCTACCGTCGAGTGCACCTGAGTGCGCGGAGCAGGCGCAGCGTACATTCTCATCTACCGTCGAGTGCACCTGAGTGCGCGGAACAGGCGCAGCGTACATTCTCATCTACCGTCGAGTGCACCTGAGTGCGCGGAGCAGGCGCAGCGTACATTCTCATCTACCGTCGAGTGCACCTGAGTGCGCGGAACAGGCGCAGCGTACATTCTCATCTACCGTCGAGTGCACCTGAGTGCGCGGAGCAGGCGCAGCGTACATTCTCATCTACCGTCGAGTGCACCTGAGTGCGCGGAGCAGGCGCAGCGTACATTCTCATCTACCGTCGAGTGCACCTGAGTGCGCGGAGCAGGCGCAGCGTACATTCTCATCTACCGTCGAGTGCACCTGAGTGCGCGGAACAGGCGCAGCGTACATTCTCATCTACCGTCGAGTGCACCTGAGTGCGCGGAGCAGGCGCAGCGTACATTCTCATCTACCGTCGAGTGCACCTGAGTGCGCGGAGCAGGCGCAGCGTACATTCTCATCTACTGTCGAGTGCACCTGAGTGCGCGGAACAGGCGCAGCGTACATTCTCATCTACCGTCGAGTGCACCTGAGTGCGCGGAACAGGCGCAGCGTACATTCTCATCTACCGTCGAGTGCACCTGAGTGCGCGGAGCAGGCGCAGCGTACATTCTCATCTACCGTCGAGTGCACCTGAGTGCGCGGAACAGGCGCAGCGTACATTCTCATCTACCGTCGAGTGCACCTGAGTGCGCGGAGCAGGCGCAGCGTACATTCTCATCTACCGTCGAGTGCACCTGAGTGCGCGGAACAGGCGCAGCGTACATTCTCATCTACCGTCGAGTGCACCTGAGTGCGCGGAGCAGGCGCAGCGTACATTCTCATCTACCGTCGAGTGCACCTGAGTGCGCGGAACAGGCGCAGCGTACATTCTCATCTACCGTCGAGTGCACCTGAGTGCGCGGAGCCGGCGCAGCGTACATTCTCATCTACCGTCGAGTGCACCTGAGTGCGGTGAACAGGCGCAGCGTACATTCTCATCTACCGTCGAGTGCACCTGAGTGCGCGGAGCAGGCGCAGCGTACATTCTCTACTACCGTCGAGTGCACCTGAGTGCGCGGAGCAGGCGCAGCGTACATTCTCATCTACCGTCGAGTGCACCTGAGTGCGCGGAACAGGCGCAGCGTACATTCTCATCTACCGTCGAGTGCACCTGAGTGCGCGGAGCAGGCGCAGCGTACATTCTCATCTACCGTCGAGTGCACCTGAGTGCGCGGAGCAGGCGCAGCGTATATTCTCATATAACGTCGAGTGCACCTGAGTGCGCGGAGCAGGCGCAGCGTACATTCTCATCTACCGTCGAGTGCACCTGAGTGCGCGGAGCAGGCGCAGCGTACATTCTCATCTACCGTCGAGTGCACCTGAGTGCGCGGAGCAGCCGTGGACGGGACGGGACGGGACGGGACGGGACGCGACGGGACGGGACGGTCCCCGCCGCTCGGAGCCAGGCTCGTTAGCTGCGCCGCTGTTTACGAGCGCGTAAACCCTGGGCGCGCCTTTATTGCGCCGACCGCCACTTATTGGCCGCAGGTACAGCGGTGGGCGTGGAATAAGAGCCGTGCTGTACACCATCGGGCTGCGAATGTGAGACGAGGCTCGGCGACCGGTGTGCAGAAACTGCTAAGTTTGTTCACGTCACATATGGGAAGTGATCTTGGGCTTTATCAAACTTCTTAGTTTAGAATAAAAACTGTACCGATAATACATTAAAACTGATTACATGCTGTTCAACTGAAAAAAAATTCAAAAGTAAACATTTAACTGTGATGAGAAGCTGCCCTGAGGTTCTCAATGATATATAGAT
This sequence comes from Bacillus rossius redtenbacheri, assembly GCF_032445375.1. Taxonomy (NCBI): domain Eukaryota; kingdom Metazoa; phylum Arthropoda; class Insecta; order Phasmatodea; family Bacillidae; genus Bacillus; species Bacillus rossius. Next base: position 34,840,325 of record NC_086339.1, on the reverse strand, counting down.
ACATTTAACCTATTTATTCAATAAATATGTTTTGATGATTTATACTTTGACCTAAAAAAATAAGAGTTAATTATTCACTATAGAAAAAGGCTGTGGAATAAGTGATGCAAATTTATAAATCCATGGCATGCAAAACTAAGGAATAAGTTCTAAGTCGGATAATTTCTCTCTTAGGATACCTTGTTTGTAGCGATTTCAATCAATATGTTCGTCAATTGTGGTATTGTAAGGATGAAATAGCATATTTGTTGTGTGATTAAGAGTAAATTTCATTAAGTGAAGCGGTATTTATTATTAAACATCGAAGTGTATTCCTAAAACAAAAAAAATATATTTTTGCACTAAACATGGACCGAACCAAACAAAGGCCAAAATCAATAGATGGATAAACAAATATTTTATCTTTTACTAATAGATTAGAATGTTTTAAAAAATGGTTTGGCCGATTGTAAGGTGTGATAGAGCAGAATAAGTGGCCTGATAAATTATTTTAAAAGTGTTCTTATTTGATTAGTAATTTCAGTATTATTCTCAATTGATGTATTTCTGGAAGATAAAAAAAGCAAACAACCAAATTGGTGTTATTTTTCTGTTACTGAAACCCTATGTGCAATTATTGTGGGAGCACAGTACCACTCGTTCGTGCAGAAACTTTGCGCTTGTGCAAACAGCTCGCCAAGCAATAGGAAAAGGTTTGAGTGATGGACATACGCAGTAATGTTTGCTCAGCTTTTGGCAAGGCAGAAGTTTGTCGCAAGATGTTTATTAGAACAATGATGAACTAAGAACTTCTCTCACAGCCACTTCGTCAATTCGCTCTGCACTACATTTGGAAGCAGTTCTGAGCCGTCATTGGTTGCCTGTCCTCGTGAGCTTGTCAGCACGTGAGCGAACAATATTCCGCAGCAATCAGTACTCCAGTAACAAACATAGCTCTGGAACAAATATTGGCATTTCAATTGCTTAGAATATTACAAGAAGTGATTAAAAATGATATCTATCACACAAATGTGTTATAATGGAGATAGCCTCCAATGTATGAAAAACGAACGTAAGTAACTACAATAAAAATCTTTTTATATCGGCCTTTTTTTGCCACAAGAATTGAGAAAAAAATTTTAAGCTTTATTTACGTATCGCGAACGAGATTAAAAGAGACAAGCTCAATAAAAACAACAAAAGAAGAAATGAGCCTGCCCTACGTTCAGTAAGCCATCCAGCATTAGCTCGCAGTAATTTCCAAAGAAACGAAAAAAAAAAAAAAAAATGGAAATATTGAAGCTGTGAACTAATCTGCGTCCTACAAAATAAGGTGACAATGTTAGATGGTTACGCCAGTTTGTCCAGCGGAAAAGATGAGTTGTAGCCAGCAGGGCATTAGGTAGCTAAGTTGTTGAGTCGAAGTTCAGACTGACATCTCAACAGCACTTGCACTCGTACTGCGCTCTTGTGTTGGATACGTCAGCACTCGAATTCATTTCAACATATTCCGGACTTTTATTGGGTGGTACATCTCCATTTTTCGTCTTTAAATTCTTCAAATGATATTAATATCTATACTAATATTATAAAGCTGAAGAGTTTGTTTGTTTGTTCGAACGCGCTAATCTCAGGAACCACTGGTCCGATTTGAAACATTCTTTCAGTGTTGGATAGTACATTTATCGAGGAAGACTATAGGCTATATTATATTATCAATAACATTAGGGATCCTTACTAAAAGTCCAATTTAGAATCAAATGCGTTGGAGGGTGTTAGATACAACATGCAGTACACGTACGAAGTGTGTGTTGACAATGCCGCAGGCGCTATAAGTTTATTTCCTATTGCCTATTAACATTGTTGCCACGCACTAGATGCCTTATCATTCTTAATTTTCCCATACAAGTAAAAAACACCCGTGTGATATTAACAACGAAGCAATCAGTACCCTCATAAGAGTTTAATTAGTATTTAAATACTTTTTATCATTTTAAATCGCAAACCTAAACTATTGTTTTTTCCTCTCTCCGTGTTTAATTTGTTTTTTATTGCCCTTTTTTTCAAGTATATAAATTTTACAGACTTGAAACTTCACAGTAATGTTCCTTATGTTACGCAGGATGACATTTTCCGAAAATTAGATCCCATGGGTGGTTAAAACCAGGCAACAGTGGGTACTTTGTCTGCATGAGAACAGGGTTTTGCATTGTTCATGCCTTCTGCGTCTCCATGGCAACGGGGCATGTATAATGAGCGGCGCAAGAGTGATCTGCCTGTAGACTGCCGTAGCGAAGTACGGGTACATCAGTTGTACGTTGCGTGCACGAGTAGGGAATCATTCGGTGCTATTCATTTTCTCTCCGGTACATTATACAGCATTGTAATAAATTTTTACTGAATTTTTTTAAATTTACCATTACTGTAAATGGGAGACGTGGCTTAATTTCTTTCCATTAGTATAGCCGTGTGAAGCCGGGTCGGGCAGCTAGTCTTATATATTCATACAGCGTTGACGTTATAGGCTTACCAAATATAGATTCCATATGATCACTTAGCGTTTTATATTTCAGACCAAACCACACAAATAATAAACACATTTATCCATAGTGAAATGAGAACATTATACGAGCATGCACATTATATAGAACTGGCCCTCATATGGAAGAGCTCTCTCTCTCTCTCTCTCTCTCTCTCTCTCTCTCTCTCTCTCTCTCCTCTTTTCTAACCTCTGATGGTAATTTACTTCGTGTGTGCACCAGTGTGAATATGTAGCTATTTGGAGCACATGATATACATATGTGCAACCACAGTTACATGGCGGGTCCTGGCAAATGCGATAGTTTTCGAAACGAGTTTCTTGGTTAAGTCTTGTAAAGGACATATTGTTTAATTCCGACAGTTAAGGTTCATAAAAACTATTTTCCTGTGGTTTTCTCAAGTTGAAAACGAAAGTTAAAATCAACTCTTTCATTCGAGGCTACTTTAATTTGTAACACTCGCGAACATGTATTAATGGGCACGTTATTTTTTCAAGCGAGAGATAGGAATAATCTTATCAGTGCACACGAGGAAGTGATGTTTGCGCCATCACAAGGCCAGTCTTATTCACGACAAAGCGCTTCTTGAGTGGCAGGTCGTGCATACGGTAGCTGATGACCTCAGAGTCCGCGTGATGGCTCGCCGCTATCAGTTCACCGGAAGTCGGGAGCAGAGATGCTGCCAGTGGGCGAGTGCGAGGCCACACTTCCTGGTGCGGAGCACGCAGTGGCGAGCTGCTCCAAGTGTCTAGATGCTTGAGCTCAGCAGCCAGTAGGAAACAGCGAGGCAACAGCCGGCACGGAAAGCTGTCACAGGAACAGCCGGCACGGGAAGCTGTCACAGGAACAGCCGGCACGGGAAGCTGTCACAGGAACAGCCGGCACGGGAAGCTGTCACAGGAACAGCCGGCACGGGAAGCTGTCACAGGAACAGCCGGCACGGGAAGCTGTCACAGGAACAGCCGGCACGGGAAGCTGTCTCAGGAACAGCCGGCACGGGAAGCTGTCACAGGAACAGCCGGCACGGGAAGCTGTCACAGGAACAGCCGGCACGGGAAGCTGTCACAGGAACAGCCGGCACGGGAAGCTGTCACAGGAACAGCCGGCACGGGAAGCTGTCACAGGAACAGCCGGCACGGGAAGCTGTCACAGGAACAGCCGGCACGGGAAGCTGTCACAGGAACAGCCGGCACGGGAAGCTGTCACAGTAACAGCCGGCACGGGAAGCTGTCACAGTAACAGCCGGCACGGGAAGCTGTCACAGGAACAGCCGGCACGGGAAGCTGTCACAGGAACAGCCGGTACGGGAAGCTGTCACAGGAACAGCCGGCACGGGAAGCTGTCACAGGAACAGCCGGTACGGGAAGCTGTCAAAGGAACAGCTGGAACGGGAAGCTGTCACAGGAACAGCCGGTACGGGAAGCTGTCACAGGAACAGCCGGCACGGGAAGCTGTCACAGGAACAGCCGGTACGGGAAGCTGTCAAAGGAACAGCTGGAACGGGAAGCTGTCACAGGAACAGCCGGCACGGGAAGCTGTCACAGGAACAGCCGGCACGGGAAGCTGTCAAAGGAACAGCTGGAACGGGAAGCTGTCACAGGAACAGCCGGCACGGGAAGCTGTCACAGGAACAGCCGGTACGGGAAGCTGTCACAGGAACAGCCGGCACGGGAAGCTGTCACAGGAACAGCCGGCACGGAAAGCTGTCACAGGAACAGCCGGCACGGGAAGCTGTCACAGGGACAGCCGGCACGGGAATCTGTCACAGGGACAGCCGGCACGGGAAGCTGTCACAGGAACAGCCGGCACGGGAAGCTGTCACAGGGACAGCCGGCACGGGAAGCTGTCACAGGAACAGCCGGTACGGGAAGCTGTCACAGGAAATGCCGGTACGGGAAGCTGTCACAGGAACAGCCGGCACGGGAAGCTGTCACAGGAACAGCCGGCACGGGAAGCTGTCACAGGAACAGCCGGCACGGAAAGCTGTCACAGGAACAGCCGGCACGGGAAGCTGTCACAGGGACAGCTGGGTCGCTGCTCAATGTTTAGTAACTGCACTTTGTCCACGCACTAGTGCCGCGCCATAATGCGTAAAGGCGATGAAGGATTTGTCTGACGCATCAGTGTCGTTTTAGCGTGACATGGATGTCACTAAAATACACAAGGCTACCTGAGAAACATGGTTCGCATCATTAGCCGTCAGTTCAATATATTGATAAGTAATTTTGAGCAAACCTTAGCTTGTACTAATAACTAGGAAAAAATGCAACATCACCAAAATGTTTACTAGCTATAAAAATGTGTTCTTTTAAACTTAGTTGAACATTAAAGTTCCTTAGTTAACACATGCCACTGAATAAAAAAAAAATATTTCTGTTATTCTTTAGTTAGTACATACAAAAAACTTTACATGTACCGCTAAAGAAGATATAATGACATACTGCAGATAATTAAAACCCTTAAAATTGTATTTAAGATGCTCAAAATAAATGTCTGATTTGCTTGTGAATATTTTTTTGTAGGCCAGCAAATTATACAGATAATCTTTCCAAGGAAGGGTTGTTACGAGTCCAAGCCTTCTAATTTAACAGCTACAGTAACTTGGGGGTAGGCAACCCGTGATTCATGCAAGAGCGACCTGTTATCGCACGCAGGCAACTAGGATTCCCTCGACAACATTTCTTTCGTGAGGAAAACTCCTGTCGTCGGACCATTCCACTCCTGGGAAAAATTCCAATGTTTTTGTCGTACGGCGTGGCAGTTCAATAAATAAAACCGAAAAACTTTAAATTAAAAAAAATAACAGCACTTTTAAGAACTAAACACCTTTAGCTCGGCCACTCTTGTGCATATAAACTTTCCCAATAAAGAAAAAACTTATCAAAAATGGCAGATAGCTACTGTTACACACACCGAAGATTGCCTACCTTCCTAACGTAAGACCCTGTCCAAGCGACTCCGTACAATTATTAAAAAATACTTATAATTCCAGATGTCGGGAGCTTCAAGCTTCCTAGCCAGAGGCTTTTAAAATATTTAAAAATGAATTTATGTAATATTTTGAGATTAACGGATTTTGTAAATAGTTTGGCAGATAAACCGTAAAAACCATTTGAACCTCTTTTTCCAAGAGGGCGGCCATGGGACAAGGGTTGCAACCCCACAAACTTGGATTTTACTTTACACTAACCTCCCCCCCCCCCTTCATAAATAAAAAAATAAAATTGCGTCCTCTGACAAACGCAACCCCAAATATAACTTTTCAATGGACTAAAATGATAGCAAACTTTTTTCAAGTTGAACATACAAAAAAATTAACTAATATTTATGGGACATTGGAGAGTTTCACATGTTAACTACGATTACATTACCATGCTTTAATTTCCATTTGTTAATTAAATTTGGTATTTATTTTTATAAAACATAACAAAATTAAATACTAGAACCAATTAACAAATTAAACATTAATCTTCAACACAAATTTAAAGATCAGAAGTATTTTTTTTTAAGTAGCATAAGAAATACTTATTAACAATAAAAAAACAGCCTAAAAAGATACCAGGAAAAAAAAATGCAACAAGGTTAGTGTGATCATTACCATTTCCATCCGCCAGCGCGAATTTTTTTTCCTGGTATTTCCTCATACTCGTATTGCACGCAGAGTGTGCTTTAGTAGAAGAGTTCGGGAGGTTATCAGAGCTACATGCCATTTTTAAAAATATGCGTGGACGTGACGTTGGCACGTATTTAAACGGTCCAGCGCTGGCGTCTGGCGCCGGCGTGTGTCGTCACCGCGGGAGCTAATTCCGAGGAACTGGGACATCGCCGGCACCTGGAGACCGTCCAGCTTGAAGTCAGGCCGAGACTGCCACCCGCTCCTTCACACGCGATACCCAACACACCGGAGACCAGCACCGGACAGCTGTGTACCAACAACACACGAGAGAGAGAGTGTGTGAAAAATAACATGCTGACAAGAAGTCTGACTACAACATCTTTTATAAATACACTTATATATAATGTTATACGTTTTCAAAACATGAACTTCTCTAAGGGGCCCGCCTACCTGGTCACACAGACGGTGTGCAGAGCTTCAGGAAAAACAACGCGATTTCAAAACTACTCAAGATATCCGAGTGGGGTGTGTTTACGAAAAGCATTTAAGAGTTCGCTGAGGCCCGAAAAGTACTTTTAATTTTGGATCATGTTTTGAAAATGTATTTCTAGAAGAGTTAAAATGGCTGAAACGCATGTTTTCAGAGTAATTTTTAGGTGTAAAACAAGTGGTACCGATTCTTGAAAGCACTTAAAGGGCTTGCATTACACCTTTATCTTCATTTCCCCGTAATATAAAAATACGGTCACCGCACAAATTTCAGAGTTATCAATTGACGACAAGAAGACTGCGCGCCAGTTCAGAGCCTTGAGCTTAGAGGCGATACCACGCTAGAAATACCATCGAGCGTCGCGCTTATCATCCCGCCTCACTAACACACATACACCCCTGACGAGGCGGGCCCCTTAATTCTTCCCCATAAATCTGTACCGTACACTGATATTTTTCTAACTGCAAAGAATTTTTTTTTTTCGTTCTTATAATGTTGGTACCATTTCATTAAACAATACTGACTGTCATCTGTCGGACTAACGTGACTACGCCAAATTTCAACGCAGAAAACACCGGAACTGTCCGGTATTAGTGTGTATGCAGTGTACTTGGCAGAAGTACTGCCCTCAGCAGTCCCGCCAGGCTACTGTTCCCTCGCCACAACTAAGATTAAACAGTATTGCAATTTTAATGAATTTAGGTTGTTATAACGGGGAATTAAATACCAATCTAAGCTGGTGCCAAAAATACCGTCATTTTATATGCATATTTAATTCTGTGTCGTAACATACAAATTAAATTACTTAAACTCAGTTGATGTTCTCTTAAATAATAATAATAATAATAATAAACAGTTTGTTATTGACTACCCCTTTCAATGCAAATACTCTGTAAAAAATATCACATTGATTAAAACAAAACAAGATGCCATAAATACTTTAAACGATTATTGCGTCTAAATTAATTGGGTTTTATACACCGTGCGAGATGTTATTTATATATATATTGGCTGGTGTGAAATCCTACAGGCATGAAGCTTCATACCTAGTACCTACCTGTGATAAAGACTTCACTGACGTACAATAAAAAGATCACGATATGGTAATACCTGAATAAGCAATGGTTAGGGACCGGAAAAATATGCGGGTTCAATGACTTCTAGGATGAACTCCATAATTCTACGTACACTCGGTCAAATGCCACCCACTCATTGGCTGCTGTCTTGTGAGACGTTCCAGCGTAGCAGCCTGTGATTCTTATAAAGCTTTGGTTGGGTGTTTCTCATTTGCCCTGAGTCATCCAGGTGAATTGTGAGCCAATAGCAGAGGCATCACTGAGGTATAACTATTTGTATTTTAGCCTGTCGCGAAATGAATTCGCGAATTTTTCCGGTCTCTAGCAATGGTATGTCACAATTTCGCAGGTTCATCGCACATTTAATTCCAGGTTTCCTGCACGTACAGTTCCGTGAAGTCCAGAACGCAAGCGCAATAAGGATTTACTGACGGCAGTCATCTTGGACGAAGGCTTTCGGCCTTCGCTGGCATTATTTTTCCCCGGCAATTACGGAGGTATTTCCAGCACGGAGCTCGCGAAGGAGGGGCTCCCAATTGGCTGCGATTGAGAGCGCGCGACTCGATGCGGCCAATGTCAAGGCTCGTTACGCAACCCGGAGCCGGCCGTAACTCTCGCGAGCCGCGGACAGCCCAGGGGTCGGCGGAGGTGAGCCTGCGAGTTGACCGCTAGCTTGCAAAACACTCTGGGAATCTAATACCAGAGGATGCGAGTTACAGAACACCCACTGCAATTATTACAACCAAAAATCCCTTTTTTCAAAATCGTTTGTACTTTTGCGAATCAAAGACCAGAGGATGCGAGTTACAGAACATCCACTGCAATTATTCCAATTAAAAATCCTTTTTTTCAAAATCGTTTGTACTTTTGATTAACTTAAACCACATAATAATAATAAAAAATTCCGCATTTGAAACTCAACCCCAATCAGTCCTTAGACACGCTCTGTTGAGAAGTTAGTTCCTACAGTGCTCGCGACAGCATGGCTGTCGACAACTCAAGTCGATTCATTTGTTTCATCGTAAAGACAATCTATAATCTAATGCTTCTGCCGGGAGGCTTCAATGCTATCGTAAGCTCTCTGACGCCCGAGGCTACATACGACCCGAGAAACAGAAGAGAGATACAGTCGCTGCCGAGACCGGCACACAGGATCACAACAGAAAACCATTTCTTATAAAGGTAGAGCGTAATAATTCGATTAATATGAAAAGTACAATGAACACCAACCTAATATTTTTTTGTACGAAGAGTTTTAAATAAGTGATTTATATTAAGAGTTTTTCAACTGGACTTCCGTTAGTAATTCGAAAATAAATATCTAAATATCTAATATATTTGTCAATTACAAATAATATTTGCTCTTTAACAGTATATATTTGTTGAACGTAGTTCATATCGAAAGGATAAAAGTTCTAATAATGCGCAGGAAAAAAAAGACCCCTTCCAGAGTTATGCAACTATACTGAAACCGTAAATATGCAGTTCCCTTAAACAAAAATGGAAAATTAGAATTGTATGGACGCAATTCCTTACATCAATGGGCCAAAGCTTTTGAAGCCGAGAAATAGTTTGATATAAACATGAAAGATAGTTAATTGCCAATAGTATCCAGAGTAAGCGTTTAAAACTAAAACTGCTTGCATCATAGTGCATAGTTATTTTGTCTGGCATGAAAACGGTTATTTTTCCTTTATTTTCAAAGAATAATTTATTGGTTGAAAGTGCTTATTATCAACCGACAACTGCGCCCGAGCAGTGCAGCGAGCCAGTGACGCCAACTCGCCGAAGCCATAAAGATGAGCTCAGTCTTGAAGCTGGTTAGGCAGATATCGAGCTGGAAAGTCTGTTTTTGCGAGTCACGGTCACCAGCTCTTGTAAGAGCGCGCGTATGTTGCGGTAGCTCGCCGCTCTCCACTCTCCACGCAACATGATGCTCGCAGATCTCCTGGCAAACTGTCTCGCCTGCTAGTAGCCGGAGCTCAACAAGAGACAGCTGAGATACAAGAGACGGGCGCGGGCAACAGCACAGCTATCTCGCCTGCGGGCAGCCGGAGCTCAACAAGAGACAGCTGAGATACAAGAGACGGGCGCGGGCAACAGCACAGCTGTCTCGCCTGCTAGTAGCCGGAGCTCAACAAGAGACAGCTGAGATACAAGAGACGGGCGCGGGCAACAGCACAGCTATCTCGCCTGCGGGCAGCCGGAGCTCAACAAGAGACAGCTGAGATACAAGAGACGGGCGCGGGCAACAGCACAGCTGTCTCGCCTGCTAGTAGCCGAAACTCAACAAGAGACAGCTGAGATACAAGAGACGGGCGCGGGCAACAGCACAGCTGTCTCGCCTGCGGGCAGCCGGAGCTCATCAAGAGACAGCTGAGATACAAGAGACGGGCGCGGGCAACAGCACAGCTATCTCGCCTGCTAGTAGCCGGAGCTCAACAAGAGACAGCTGAGATACAAGAGACGGGCGCGGGCAACAGCACAGCTGTCTCGCCTGCGGGCAGCCGGAGCTCATCAAGAGACAGCTGAGATACAAGAGACGGGCGCAGGCTAGAGCACAGCTGTCTCGCCTGCTAGTAGCCGAAGCTCATCAAGAGACAGCTGAGATACAAGAGACGGGTGCGGGCAACAGCACAGCTGTCTCGCCTGCTAGTAGCCGGAGCTCAACAAGAGACAGCTGAGATACAAGAGACGGGCGCAGGCAACAACAGCACAGCTGTCTCGCCTGCGGGTAGACGGAGCTCAATAAGAGACAGCTGAGATACAAGAGACGGGCGCAGGCATAAAAAGCTGTCTCGCATGCGGGCAGCCGGAGATCAACAAGAGACAGCTGAGATACAAGAGACGGGCGCAGGCAACAGCACAGCTGTCTCGTCTGCCGGTAGCCGGAGCTCATCAAGAGACAGCTAAGATACAAGAGACGGGCGCAGGCAACAACAGCACAGCTGTCTCGCCTGCGGGTAGCCGGAGCTTAAAGAGACAGCTTAGATACAAGAGACGGGCACGGGCAACAGCACAGCTATCTCGCCTGCGGGTAGCCGGAGCTCATCAAGAGACAGCTGAGATACAAGAGACGGGCGCAGGCAACAACAGCACAGCTGTCTCGCCTGCGGGTAGCCGGAGCTTAAAGAGACAGCTGATATACAAGAGACGGGCGCGGGCAACAGCACAGCTGTCTCGCCTGCGGGTAGCCGGAGCTCAACAAGAGACCGCTGAGATACAAGAAACGGGCGCAGGCAACAAACAGCTGTCTCGCATGCGGGCAGCCGGAGCTCAACAAGAGACAGCTAAGATACAAGAGACGGGCGCGGGCAACAGCACAGCTGTCTCGTCTGCCGGTAGCCGAAGCTCATCAAGAGACAGCTGAGATACAAGAGACGGGCGCAGGCAGTAACAACACAGCTGTCTCACCTGCGGGTAGCCGGAGCTCAACAAGAGACAGCTGAGATACAAGAGACGGGCGCGGGCAACAGCACAGCTGTCTCGCCTGCGGGTAGCCGTAGCTCAACAAGAGACAGCTGAGATACAAGAGAGGGGCGCGGGCAACAGCACAGCTGTCTCGTCTGCCGGTAGCCGAAGATCATCAAGAGACAGCTGAGATACAAGAGACGGGCGCGGGCAACAGCACAGCTGTCTCGCCTGCGGGTAGCCGGAGCTCAACAAGAGACAGCTGAGGTTCAAGAAACGGGCGCAGGCAACAAACAGCTGTCTCGCATGCGGGCAGCCGGAGCTCAACAAGAGACAGCTGAGATACAAGAGACGGGCGCGGGCAACAGCACAGCTGTCTCGCCTGCGGGCAGCCGAAGCTCATCAAGAGACAGCTGAGATACAAAAGACGGGCGCGGGCAACAGCACAGCTGACTCGCCTGCGGGCAGCCGGAGCTCAACAAGAGACAGCTGAGATACAAGAGACGGGCGCGGGCAACAGCACAGCTGTCTAGCCTGCGGGCAGCCGGAGCTTAACAAGAGACAGCTGAGATACAAGAGAGGGGCGCGGGCAACAGCACAGCTGTCTTGCCTGCTAGTAGCCGGAGCTCATCAAGAGACAGCTGAGATACAAGAGACGGGCGCAGGCAACAACAGCACAGCTGTCTCGCCTGCGGGTAGACGGAGCTCAATAAGAGACAGCTGAGACACAAGAGACGGGCGCGGGCAACAGCACAGCTGTCTCGACTGCTAGTAGCCGGAGCTCAACAAGAGACAGCTGAGATACAAGAGACGGGCGCAGGCAACAACAGCACAGCTGTGTCGTCTGCGGGTAGAAGGAGCTCAATAAGAGACAGCTGAGATACAAGAGACGGGCGCGGGCAACAGCACAGCTGTCTTGCCTGCTAGTAGCCGGAGCTCAACAAGAGACAGCTGAGATACAAGAGACGGGCGCAGGCAACAACAGCACAGCTGTCTCGCCTGCGGGCAGCCGGTGCTTAAAGAGACAGCAGAGATACAAGAGACGGGCGCAGGCAACAGCACAGCTGTCTCGTCTGCCGGTAGCCGGAGCTCATCAAGAGACAGCTGAGATACAAGAGACGGACGCAGGCAACAAACAGCTGTCTCGCCTGCGGGTAGCCGGAGCTCAATAAGAGACAGCTGAGATACAAGAGACGGGCGCGTGCAACAGCACAGCTGTCTCGCCTGCAGGCAGCCGGAGCTCAACAAGAGACAGCTGAGATACAATAGACGGGCGCAGGCAACAGCACAGCTGTCTTGCCTGCTAGTAGCCGGAGCTCAACAAGAGACAGCTGAGATACAAGAGACGGGCGCAGGCAACAACAGCACAGCTGTCTCGCCTGCGGGTAGACGGAGCTCTACAAGAGACAGCTGAGATACAAGAGACGGGCGCAGGCAACAGCACAGCTGTCTTGCCTGCTAGTAGCCGGAGGTCAACAAGAGACAGCTGAGATACAAGAGACGGGCGCAGGCAACAACAGCACAGCTGTCTCGCCTGCGGGTAGACGGAGCTCAACAAGAGACAGCTGAGATACAAGAGACGGGCGCAGGCAACAGCACAGCTGTCTCGCCTGCGGGTAGACGGAGCTCTACAAGAGACAGCTGAGATACAAGAGACGGGCGCAGGCAACAGCACAGCTGTCTTGCCTGCTAGTAGCCGGAGCTCAACAAGAGACAGCTGAGATACAAGAGACGGGCGCAGGCAACAACAGCACAGCTGTCTCGCCTGCGGGTAGACGGAGCTCAACAAGAGACAGCTGAGATACAAGAGACGGGCGCAGGCAACAGCACAGCTGTCTCGCCTGCGGGTAGACGGAGCTCAATAAGAGACAGCTGAGACACAAGAGACGGGCGCGGGCAACAGCACAGCTGTCTCGCCTGCTAGTAGCCGGAGCTCAACAAGAGACAGCTGAGATACAAGAGACGGGTGCGGGCAACAGCACAGCTGTCTCGCCTGCTAGTAGCCGGAGCTCAACAAGAGACAGCTGAGATACAAGAGACGGGCGCAGGCAACAACAGCACAGCTGTCTCGACTGCGGGCTGCCGGAGCTTAAAGAGACAGCTGTGATACAAGAGACGGGCGCGGGCAACAGCACAGCTGTCTTGCCTGCTAGTAGCCGGAGCTCAACAAGAGACAGCTGAGATACAAGAGACGGGCGCGGGCAACAGCACAGCTGTCTCGCCTGCTAGTAGCTGGAGCTCAACAAGAGACAGCTGAGATACAAGAGACGGGCTGGCAACAGCACAGCTGTCTCGCCTGCTAGTAGCCGGAGCTCAACAAGAGACAGCTGAGATACAAGAGACGGGCGCAGGCAACAACACAGCTGTCTCGCCTGCGGGCAGCTGGAGCTCAACAAGAGGCAGCTGAGATACAAGAGACGGGCGCGGGCAACAGCACAGCTGTCTCGCCTGCTAGTAGCTGGAGCTCAACAAGAGACAGCTGAGATACAAGAGACGGGCGCGGGCAACAGCACAGCTGTCTCGCCTGCAGGCAGTCGGAGCTCAACAAGAGACAGCTGAGATACAAGAGACGGGCGCAGGCAACAGCACAGCTGTCTCGCCTGCGGGCAGCCGGAGCTTAACAAGAGACAGCTGAGATACAAGAGACGGGCGCAGGCAACAACACAGCTGTCTCGCCTGCGGGCAGCTGGAGCTCAACAAGAGACAACTGAGATACAAGAGACGGGCGCGGGCAACAGCACAGCTGTCTCGCCTGCTAGTAGCTGGAGCTCAACAAGAGACAGCTGAGATACAAGAGACGGGCTGGCAACAGCACAGCTGTCTCGCCTGCTAGTAGCCGGAGCTCAACAAGAGACAGCTGAGATACAAGAGACGGGCGCAGGCAACAACACATCTGTCTCGCCTGCGGGCAGCTGGAGCTCAACAAGAGGCAGCTGAGATACAAGAGACGGGCGCGGGCAACAGCACAGCTGTCTCGCCTGCAGGCAGCCGGAGCTCAACAAGAGACAGCCGAGATACAAGAGACGGGCGCGGGCAACAACACAGCTGTCTCGCCTGCGGGCAGCCGGAGCTCAACAAGAGACAGCTGAGATACAAGAGACGGGCGCGGGCAACAGCACAGCTGTCTCGCCTGCGGGCAGCCGGAGCTCAACAAGAGACAGCTGAGATACAAGAGACGGGCGCGGGCAACAGCACAGCTGTCTCGCCTGCAGGCAGCCGGAGCTCAACAAGAGACAGCCGAGATACAAGAGACGGGCGCGGGCAACAACACAGCTGTCTCGCCTGCGGGCAGCCGGAGCTCAACAAGAGACAGCTGAGATACAAGAGACGGGCGCGGGCAACAGCACAGCTGTCTCGCCTGCGGGCAGCCGGAGCTCAACAAGAGACAGCTGAGATACAAGAGACGGGCGCGGGCAACAGCACAGCTGTCTCGCCTGCGGGCAGCCGGAGCTCAACAAGAGACAGCTGAGATACAAGAGACGGGCGCGGGCAACAGCACAGCTGTCTCGCCTGCGGGCACCCGGAGCTCAACAAGAGACAGCTGAGATACAAGAGACGGGCGCGGGCAACAGCACAGCTGTCTCGCCTGCGGGCAGCCGGAGCTCAACAAGAGACAGCTGAGATACAAGAGACGGGCGCGGGCAACAGCACAGCTGTCTCGCCTGCGGGCAGCCGGAGCTCAACAAGAGACAGCTGAGATACAAGAGACGGGCGCGGGCAACAGCACAGCTGTCTCGCAGCGGGCAGCCGGAGCTGTTCACTATCCCCGCCCCTGGACCGTGACGCACAGGAAGAAAGTGCGGCGAGGGCGGAGGAAGACATCTGCAGATCCGCCGGGTTACTTTCACCGCGGTGAGCGGCGGGCTTAAGGCAGGTCAATTATACCTGCAGGCCGGGTCAAGCGCTTCGCTGGGAGACAAGCCTGCAACCTCCTTGGGGAGCCATTCCGCCGACCTCCATGGTTCTGGGGTTCCGGGTTCGAGTCCCCGGCCCTCCAACCTGATCGTCAATTTCTTCTTATCGCCAATGTTCACGTTGTTGTGGGCTGCTACCAATCAACATGCTCCAACGTGTAAAATCGGGGAAGTAACAGTGAATTTTTTTACATCAGAAGTAATATTAATACACGGATATTTATTTTAACGAACTTGTAAGTTTAAAAATAGTTTCCCTGTGCCTTACAAGATACTATCTAACTCTTCTCGAAAGCTGTGATTGATATTATAAAACGCAATGTGGCCGACATAAATGTCCCTTGTAGAGTCTCGTGTTAACGTACTTTATAGTGATTCTAGTAGAGTAAATGCAAACGTATGGTTTTTCGTCGCACGATGGCACACAGTGCCTACGGACCGCATGGAGTATAGTCGGTTCTTATTAAAGCCTGCACGAGCCTTCTCGGAGCTGGGATCCAACCCGCATCACGCACTATCGAGCACAGCCGCTGAGGATCGAGTTCTCAATCACGTGATTGAACAAATTGTAAGGAACAACCCACCAACAAATTTATAAAACGTTTTCAGAGCACTCTATTCTTGGACGTCACACAATGTCATACATAATAAACTATCATTGTTTATTTAAATATCAATACCAAATTCGTCTCTAGGCTATTCTACAATTGGTCCATAACAAAATATTCACGCTATAAATATATATTTATATAAAACAACAGAAATATAAAACTATTAAAATATTAGGTTACTTAAATACCAAAACAATATAATTAAAACCACAAAAAATGCCCATGAAATAAAATTATTGCAGAAATGAACTTTAACATAACGTTTGATTAAACCGATTTTGCAATAGTCGGTCTTATAATTTTTTCCTGAACGAGATAAAGTAGGAAGATCATTCTAGATGTTACATGACGTGAAGATGTAAAAGTGCTTTGTAAACTGATGTGCCAAATCTGGGCACTTAAAAAGATATTTTTCTTATTTCTCGTATTGCTGTGATGAACGGAACCGAAGCTGAAAAGTTTTTTTTTTGTAAGACATTGTAGAGCTTTTTTACTTCTATTACTCCTGTAACACCCACCATGTCTTCAACTATTGGTTAATATTCTGTGAGCACAGCCTGGATCTGCTCGCTTCCTTGCTCAGCGCCCACCAGGGCGTAGCCGGGGGGGGGGGGGTTAGGGGTTAAACACCCCCCCTTAGAACTTAATCTTTATTTCAATTTCTTATTCATCACTCAAACTAGTTTCATATTAAAATTAATAAAATTTTTACCATTACAGTATTTAAATTTAAGTACCGAAAACTAATAAAATAGCACTATTTTACACCTTAAAATCCACATTTTCCCGGGGGAGAACCCCCGGACCCCCCGCTTTAATACGGGGGGGGGGGGCATGCTTCTTAACACCCCCCATACACAAATCCTGGCAACGCCACTGGCGCCCGCTGAGGAGCTGCGACGAAGGAGTGTCTGGCTGCACTCGCCGTGCGGCCGACCCGAACACCCGTCGAGCAAGTCTCTGAGGGAGTAGACGACCGGGAGTAGACGCTGCCCTGAACGCTGCTGCGAGTAGCTCGGGCGAGACTACTCAGCTGTCTCTCGCCCGGCCTGGCTCGCCACCCACGGCTCTGGGTAGTGTATCACTCTGCCTGCTGACGGAGTGATACACTTACACCCCGACTGCCATCTGGTCGACGAACGCAAACAGTAACTGATCCGTGTGAGATAATTAAAGAAAAATAAAGTCGGTTTACGGACGATAGTTTAACGTGACAACGTCATAGCAAAACATTGATGAAATGATTGCATACGTTTATGAATAAAATTGAATCATTTTTATTGAATTATCACTATTTTGTATGGAAACAAAGAAAGTGTGAAATGAAATCTACAATTTAATTGATAAATTTACTTTTATTTGAACTCATTAATTCAAATATGTTTATTACTTTAACGAAGAGATTATTTTAACTATAATTTTTATACATGTTTGCTATTTAACTTCTTCCAATCTGTGTTATTCTGTTAAGGATAGGACGATGATAGGAAAAGTAGGAAACGAATGGGAGTGTTTCAAGTTTAATGTGCCTGGAAAAAGTCAAATCGATGGTTGTTCCAATCGAGTGGAAGAGAGATAGATGCAGCGCAAGCGTACAATGAGCGTAACGGGACACAGCGTAACGGGACAATGTGCGTAACGGGACACTTTTTCGTGAGTGCAGCCGGCGTTCATCGATTTATTAGACGTTGTCACGTCAAAAATGGTATTCGTTCACTTGGGTGCTTCAAAAACGATCAAATCCCGAGGGACAACGGGCAATGGAGACGTTCTTCCACGAGCTGATCGAAGCGACATGGAGTTCACGCACCAAGAGACGGCGGCGACGCTAAAGCGACAGAGGCCAGGCCCCACGACGACATGCGGCCTCGGCTGATAAACAATACCGCTACTTGCCGCTCGTTCCAACACGCGCCTCCTGTTGAGCCGGCCGCTAACTAGCGAGCACACACCACGCCGTTACAACTGACAATCAGCTGTCATTAGTATTTAACGACATCCCAAAAAAAAATTGCCGGGGAGGGGGGTGTGTTTCCCCCAGTAATTAATTCAAAGAAAGTGCAAAGAGCAATTTGTGAAAAAACTAGTAAAATAACACGTTAAAGCGTAACATAAACGTATAGCAAATAAAAAAAAAGCACGTGGTTAATGTTTTAATTTTGTAAGAGTTCGATGATTACAATGATTGTAAAAATATATATTGTATATGAACAAGATTCGAATAATGGCATATAAATTTGTTGAACTAAGAGATCTATAGGATGGTTTATTTTGCTATTTTTCAGTTTTCTTAGCGGTATGGCATTCTCGACTGGGAAGGAATGAGCAAAACTCAATTAAACCACTCATTACAATTCAAAAACCTATTCTTCGTGTCATTTAAAAAAACACACATACCCATCCAAAAAACGTTTTAAACATTTAAGAGTTTTTATTTTATTTTAAAAGATTGTACGTTAGAGCTGTATTAATACGAATACCTATGTATCGAAGGGGAAATCAGTTAATTTATGTAGATCATAATTATTCTACAAGGCATACACAGAACATAAATATACCAATTCCTCAACTTTATAAAACAATTTCACAGAGATCTTTAGAATTTTTGCTTCCATATATTTTAATTATTCTTCCTGAAAAATTGAAAACAAAATTCTATTTTCAAATTAATAAACATGTCAATATTTGGCTGAATAATTTAACTGATGAAGATATTTCTGTAATATTTTAGTAATGTTTTATATACTGTATTAAATTGTGTACTTCTATTTTCATTTTTTTGTCTTTACTTATATATATATATATAATTTTTTGAAACAATGTTATACTTTTTTATTCAATTTAATTGCTGTTTTTAACTTTTAACTTTTATGAATACTTATGTAAAATTTCTTAAGTTATTTTTTTATTTATTTGACAATTGTAAAAGATTTTTAATATCTTCAAATTATTCAAAATACCGCAAATGTTTTTTAAGTGACTAGAAGCACTCACATAATCTTTGTGGGTGATACATTTTCCTGTTTCATTTAGTGAATTGTAATCAATGTGTAAAAAAAAGAGTAAAATAAATAATCTAAAACAATATAATTTGACTATGCTATAAATCATCATACGTATTTTTTTCCCATCAAAACAATATTTATGAATCTTTTGATATGCTTCATATATATATATATATAGGCCTAACTATTTATTTCAGGTAATATTTCAATTGACATGTTTATTGTATTCAAACAAATTAATGACTTTTCTTTCGCGGTTCGGTCCCGGCGAGGCCTGGCGCGGATTTCAAATATTTTTGTAGTGAATTTTAGACGATAACAAAGCCAACATATATCACAACCTACATTAGTGTCATCAAATGTCACGAATGAAGGAATCATTGAAAACGAGAAACGCTTGAGGCAAGAAGCAGGAATGAATGTGGCTTGAATATATTAACGTAGAATTTATTGAAATTTTACTCATTTATGTCCTTGTGGATTAATATTTTTAACACCGACTAATTCCATAGTTCGTGCGTGTAGAGCCACTCCCGGTGAAGCTTGTTTGCGGACTATCGGTTTGGAGGAACTCGCGACAGCCTACCTGTTTAGATATTCTTCAGTAATGAGAATACAATTGCTGCTTCTCCGAAGAAAATTAAGTATAAAAAAAATAAGTTATGGAGAAGGGAACTATGTCAAGTACTTCAATGAAGCGCCTATCCAACTGTGACACGAATTTTCATTAGGTAGCAAAAAAAAAAAAAGTCATGAAAAATACATTAAATTATTTTTAAAAATTTTTATTTATATAAAAAAATTATACGCGAAGAACATTTGACTGCCATGCACGTTAGCAAATTTTTGTTAGAGAATTAGCGAACAAGTTTTGGAACACTGACTTGATGTAGGCTTTTGGACATACGCCTTTGCTTAGCACATGTATGTCTGTAGAAGAAAACTACAAAAAAACACAAATGACAAAAAAACACAAATTAAGCAAAAAATTGCTGTTGTCAGGATTTAACGCCACACAATACTCCACAACAGGAATGTGGTCGACAAACAAACACTGGTCTTTCACTACCTCGTTGGCCACAGAATAAATTCTTATTTATCACTTGGTTCATCAGTGCCTACACTTAATTGGAGGTTTGCGCGACATGACATGAATGTCGGCACTGAACGTGATGGCGTGCCGGCATGAACCTGAGCTGGTCTGCGCCGGCGGACCGGGGCCGTGTGGCTGCGGCCGCGGGGAAGCGGGCGGCTCGCTCACCTCGACAGCGGCGGGTGTCTGGTGCTCCTCACTGCTGCTGCTGCTGCTGCTGTGACGGCGCTAGAAGCACTGGCGGCGGCGGCCCGCCGTCCCGGCGCGCATCCCCCTTCCGCCCCCTCCCTTCGCCCGGCGACCACGTGACCGCCAGCAGGGGCGGGGCTCTGTCGCCGGACTGCCAACCTACCGAGAAGCTGCCGAAGCTGCCTACCACGAACCACGGTCGCACCAACTCTTCACCTGCGGTCTCGTGATCGATACACCGGTGACTTCCCTCAAGTCTAGGGTTACACCGCTACGT
Source organism: Bacillus rossius redtenbacheri (assembly GCF_032445375.1). NCBI lineage: Eukaryota > Metazoa > Arthropoda > Insecta > Phasmatodea > Bacillidae > Bacillus > Bacillus rossius. The sequence continues at coordinate 34,820,124 of NC_086339.1, read as the reverse complement.
AGTCGAGGACGGGGACGTACCACAACGCCGAAATGCCAAATCGACCACAACGCCGACAGCTAGAAAACTGCTGTGTACCACAACGCCGAATTACCACAACGCCGAAATACACTAACGCCGAAAAATGTTATTGCAGGACTGCCACAAAGGTTAGGTTTGGTTAGACTAGGTTAGGTTAGACAAGGTTTGGTTAGGCTAGGTTTGGTTAGGCTAGGCTAGGTTAGGCTAGGCTAGGAGAGGCTAGGTTAAGTTAGGTTAGGTTATATTACGCTAGGTTTATTTTGCTTATTAGCCAATACCGAAGCCAGAGGCTTATCAAACTTGGTACTGGCTTTCACATGAATAAGGTCACGCTGCTTCTTTATTTTTATTACTCTCTGTGGGCTGTATAGGTTGTCAAAATACATATCGACGATTCATTGTGGTATTTCGGCGTTAAGGTACATTTAAGAAACACACACACAAATTCATTCAGTTGTTATTTCGGCGTTGTGGTACGCAGCAGTTTCCTAGCTGTCGGCGTTGTGGTCAATTTTGACATTCGGCGTTGTGGTATTTCGGCGTTGTGGTAACGACCCGCCGCGGACCTCTGTGCCTGCATCACCGGCCCCTTGAGGCATCCTGGTCGCGTCCAGTCACCCCCTGCGCACGGTCGCCACTTCCCTGCGACCTGGCGACCTGGCAGTTTTCTGACTCGCACGCGCGGCAAACAGGCGAGGGCTACCACCAGCCGGCGGGCTGTGTCTCGGCGCGCTCAAGTTTCCCTGCTGTTGATCCCCGCAGTGGCGGATTCATTGAGGGGAGCCCTTGACCGGGGTAGCCCAGCACCAAGCATGGTTCTCGGCAAGGGGAGGGCGCGCACCCGGCCGCCGATGTTATACAATACACATTCATACACTTACCTTTAACGACTTCATGTCTTGGAAACAGTTTGAATAAAGTTTTATCAAGCTTTGCATGTGACTAGAATCTTTAGTTTTTCTGTAGTGATTTTGACATTTGTATACTGCACAATTGGCCATTTTAACTACATATAGCACACAATTATGCACCAACAACAGCAAATATTCGGGCGAGACGTAAATGAAACGGATAGAGCTTGGAAAAAGATCTCTGGCTGCATCCAAGCAACCAAGGTGACGTAACAAGGGAGTGTGTGGAAGAGGTAGACCTGCGCCCCCCGCCCCCCCGAGATATTTCTGTATCCGCCACTGGATACTGGTCAGTAGCTCCCCGGTTCCAGTGACCTGTCGCTGACCCTGTGTGGGCGGAACGACTTGAGATTAAAAAACAAAACAACAACAAAATGTGCCATCCTTGTTCATGGTAATAATACAGTTATAATTATGAACACATCACATGCTTCTATCGCTGACCCTGTGTGGACGGAACGACTTGAGATAAACAAAAAAACAACAAAATGTGCCATACTTGTACATGGTAACAATACAGTTATAATTATGAACACATCAAATGCTTCTTTGTGAGAGTTTTTTTGTTACTAAAATTAATATTTCCGATTAAACAGAAAAATCAGTTTCGAATGACGTTAAGAGAAAGTTCAAATTGAACTAAAACAAATTGTTCTCTGGATAAAAAGAAAGATGTTTTAAAACTCACAAAACTATTATTTATTAATTGTTAGTACTTCAGAGTATGATGTTGCTATATTATGTTTAATGCGCATTTGATACCTATAGGAGTCAAGTGAAACTATTCTTAATCCCATTTATTTTACAACTTTTGATTTGTCCTTTTTCAAGAAATATTAATCACATCACAATCATTTACTTACAATTGACTGATAAATATTAATTTCTTACGACAATAACTATAATGATTTGAACCTCATTATCATATTCATTACTGCGCTAATTTTACGTCACCTATACCAACTATTCGAAATTAACATGATCCTCAGGAAGGAACAATAATTAGACATAAAAAAGAATATCGTTTTCAAAATTGTATATATTTTTTTCATTCGAAAAAGTTAATGTGTTCAATAATCACTCACAAATAATAATTTTTTTTTTCAGTGCCACGTGTACTGGAAGTTACACACGAAATATCGACACGAAAATGCAAACAAATAAAGAACATTATCTCAATCGTATAGCTTTCAAAGATGTTTTGACTGTTGGAAAACAGTTACTACTTATACCTAGGTTTGAATAGTTATTCAATAAGATATAAATTACAATAATCTGATTTATAATTATGGTGTATCCAAGTTTAGAAAAGGCAAAATCTTGTGGCTGGAAGTAGCCGTTAACTTAGTTCATTTGCGTTGGCAGGGGTTGGTTCTCATGTCATTGCAATATTCGCTTTATAGCTTCTTTTCAAAATGGCCTATGGCTTCACTCGCGTTTTCTTTCTTTTTTTCTCCCTTCGTTTTGAGTGTGCTGCAATTAATAAAAAAAAACACTTTTAAACATACAAATATAAAACAATTGAAATATACAGGAAATTTTTAACACAATAATTTATTTTTCTGTATAAGAATACGTAGGTTTTTTCATTGAAGCAGCCTAAATTTATATCACGGAAGATTACAGATACCTATAGTATAAATTTGAATTTTTGACTTACGTAAAAAAAAAAACTGTGGCACACGCAAAGTTTATCGTTGACTCGATAATATTTTTAATGATCGTCATTCAACAGTAAACACGTGTGTCATCATTCACTTTCAGTCGGGTCACCTCACCATCGCCATTTCCTGTCTTTCCGAACCGTCCGCAGTTGCCAAACTTATGTTGTGTTGCTATTGACGGATATCTTAATCCTCTGGCATTCATTTCTACCAAAAGAGGACGTTGCTGACGCCGTATGTGCAGGTCCCCGCAGCCTTACTTTGCCATGGAAGTCAGCAAGTCTTTGAAACCAGTACCGATCGAAGTAAACATACCTCATGCAACAGATACCTAGGGGCATGTATTTCTCACGAAAAGATTGAGAGATTAGCTGATAGTTAAAACAACGTAGTATGGTCTGTGTTCCGTGATTGGTCAAGTTTATTTTTGGTACATGTCAACTGTCAGCTCAACGATCGCAACAATCCAGAGCGGAAACAAACGCGTCCTGATTGGCCCGGCCAAATAAGGCAATGGCTTCTCCTGCAGACGGCCGCCTATCACAAGGAAGAAACAGCTCGCCCGGGCATACTGTACCATACTGCAGCCTGATGGGCGCTAAGATTTATTCGTGAAAAATGCCCACATCTACGAGATACATATTTGAGAATGTGTTGAAATGTTAACGTAGTGGGCGCTGTGAAATATTTGTGCCAATTTACAACTCCTAAATACTACGTGATAGTGTTTGGCAAATTGCCTGTGTGCTTTTGCTCCGCACACTGCGATGTTGCTCAGTCGTTGCCACAAACTCAGAAGCCGCGTTGTGGGTTAGGGCTTGCTTGGTTCAGGAAAAGCGAACACCTAGAGGTTATGTAACTTGGTTATCTAGGAGTGCCTTTTTCGACACTTCTTTGTCACGCTGGCTGCACTGAATAACGCCTAGTTTTATATTACTCGCTTACGTTACTGTATTAAAAAAAACTAATATTGAATTTAAATTGTAATAGTTTAAAAAAATATATTCTCTCGTTGCTGAAGTTTCCGTACAAAGCAGTACAAGCCGCCAAAGGCTGGTTGGCCGAGACAATGTTCTTTATACTGAAGCTCCTCCGACCATTGGCAGTCTATTCGCGCGGTCATTGGCCGAGAGCCAACTATTTGACCAGCTATTGGCTCCGCGGCCAGCATTAAGGGGCCCGCCTAGTCAGGGGAATATATGTGTCGGCGTGGCGGGATGTTAAGTGCGACGCTCGCTGGTGCTTCTAGCGCGGCATCGCCTTTAAGCGCTAGACTGTGGACCGGCGCAGTCTTCTCGTCGTGCGTAGGACAACTAAGAGATTTGAGTGACAACCATAACATTGAGTGGCTAACAAATGAAGATGAGTGCTTTGAAGAATCTATACCGTATGTTTTCACTCCTAAAAATGATTTTTAAACCACGCTTTTAAGCTATTTTCAATCTTTTAAAAAATACGGTTTAAAAATATCTCAAAAAAATACTCATTCACTCTCAGCGTACTCTTAAACGCTATTCGTAAACAGACAACGCTCTGATATCTCAAGCAGTTTACAAGCTCTGCACACCGTGTGTCGAGGTAGAAAGACCCCTTATCCACGTTCATCAAGGCAAGAGTTTTAAGTGTCGCATTAGAAGTCCGTATCAATAAGGAAAGGCATGATTGAAGGAACTAAATCTCAGTTCTCTTATTGATAAAACAAGTTGGAAGTTGGTACACCATAATACTTGGAACTTCAGTAAACTACGGGTAGCTAGCTTTGTTGTGGTGTGTCCGGAATTCAACACTAGAATCCTGAAACATGGTAAATTAGGTAATTATAGATATATTATAATTATGGCATAAATTGTATGCATTTTATGTAATTTTATTAACAATAACATTAACTGTTAAGCTTGTTAGAACATAATTGTTAGGAGTATTTGTAATGTTATTTCACCTTTGGAACGGAAACACGCAGTTGCCTTGCTGATGCGTAGAAAATGTTTGCACGGACATTGCGGACAAATGTGCTGATGTATCAACGGCCGTGTACACGAACCAGTTAAATTTGCACAACGCACCGAACAAACCAGTCGATGAATCTGCGTGTGTGCCCTTGGAGCAGAGGAAGTTTCCAGAAGCCCGGAAGTGCCCCGTGATCCAAGCTTGTGACCGGCTGAACTGTGATTGGGCGCGTGTCTGCTGGCAACATCGGCTAGCGAATCCAGGCCAAAAAAAGGACTTGATTCCAGACTCTCGCAGGATGTAGACACGTCCCGCCTGCAGTGGCTTGTAAAGCTGGTGAGAGCTGTGTAGTAAGAAGGATGAAGTTCATGTTAAATGGGTAATCTGCCAACCGAATACTGGATTTCCTTCTTTGGGGCAACTTTCCCCTCAAGTTCGGCAACCAGTTAGTATTCCGGTCGGTACTGGAACCCAAACTACTCGGAGGCGGGCTGCCTGGTCTCAATAGCAGCCCTGTTACAGGGCTATAGACCTGATCCTGCTCCTAATCCCAGCTGAGCGCCACAGCGCACAAGATCCAGGGCTCTTACTCATCATCACAACCCAGTCAATTAAAACCAGTAATGAACTCCCAACTCATGTTTTCTTCGCAAGTTAACTAATGAGTACTATACAAATGTATTTTCTTGCCCAGGCTTCATCAAGGCTTGGTGCCGATGGTGCCGAACGCAATCACCGACCGTGACGTCACGGCAGCTATTTTGGACTCAAAAATGACTCAAAATAACTCAAAATATCACTATTTCGGGGAAAAATACCCGTTTTGGAAATTTTCCGTTGTATTACTCAAAAATTCATAAATTCGGATTTCGATAAACTTCAAAAGATCGTTGCCTTAGAAAGAAAAAAAAATCCACAAAGAGGCTTTAATTCCCCGCCGACAAGCCGCCCTAAGCATCTGACGGCCATTTGGATGACCTTTAACTTGACCGTAAAATTCAAATTCTTTAATTTTTTGACAATATAATTCCGAAAAAACTCAAAAAATTTATTTAAAAAAATTGCTAACTTCAAATAAATGTTTAGTTTCTTAATCGATATCCGTCCTTGGTTCAATACCCGGCGATAGTAAATATAATTTAGTAATAATACCTATATTTAAAACATCTTAATAAATATAAAAAAGAGAAAATTTCTTACGTCATATCTAACATCTTGAATTAAAACGTAACCTCTGCAATTTTCGTTACGGCCGCCATCTTGCAAATCCGTAATTTTGATGCTAGGATTTTGGAAAAAGAATTAAAATATATAAAAAATAATAAAAATTTATAAAAATAATAAAAAATTATAAAAAGAATACAAATTTATATAATTTCTGCCATCTTGGATTATGATGTCACGGTCGCCATATTGAAAATCAATAATTATCAGATTTTAATGGAAACAAATTTATAAAAAATAATTAATCAAATTTTAACAAATTATTATTTTCAAAGCGCAATTACTTCCTCGGTTCGAACCTGGTGAGGGCAGAAATAAACAAAAATGGCGATATGTCCTTCCTCCACAGAAGCCACCGACAGACTCACCTACCACTAATGCCAAGGTGTAAATCGACAGCCAGTATGACTTCATGTCTGCCATCTTGTTTTCGTCTGCTGGAGGCCTCCATCTTATTTCCGTCTGCTAGAATGAATTACTACCACATTAGTTTAATTTTTATCCTCTAAAGTGCAGCAAGAATTTACTATTACTGTGGCGCCCACCATATTGAAATATGGACACCATCTTGAAAATTCGTAATTATTTAGCTACAAAAACGGGAAAAATTCCAAAATTCATTAAAAAAAAATTGCAATGAATATACTGATTGATTCTATCAGTTACTGTCCTCGGTTCGATCCAGGTACTGCTATTAATACAAAGATGCTAGGCGCAAATAAGATTTATGATATGTTCTGATCACTTTATTGCGTTAAAAATCCAGTTTACTTGTCTGTGCGGTAAATTAAAATAGTTTGAAACCATCATGTGCAAACAGTACAGCGTGTTTACAGCAGATAGTGTTAAGTGGAGGAAATTACGTGGTGAGTTCGTGACGATATTGCGACTATCAGGAGTGGGGCTCTCGATGGCATGTCTGCATTCCAGCACGCTTGCATATTTACGCACATTCACACTTGCATACTAGTTCAGACGCATACTGGCACGCATTCGCATGCGTGCTGCGTAGTTTCACTTCTAAGGCGCGTGAGGCCTTGCTCCAATCGCTGTAGTGCGCAGGTTACCAGGACTGGCTCCAAGGTCACCGACACGGATCCTGCACTCAGTCGAGTAGGGCCAGGAGGCGCCCGGCGCGCCAGCCAGAGTCGCCCTTACGGCCTCGCGGTCCGGGTCCAGTCTGCACTTGTCGCAAGCTCGTGGGACTTAGTGGATCCAGTGGCGGATCCAGAGGTTCACCTCGGAGGGGGCACTCTAGGATTTCAGAGTAGCCAGAGAAAAAAAATGTCCTAAAATTACTAGATTTGTATTTAATCTACTCACACTACACATAACATCCAACCACCAGATTTTATGATTCTACAAGAAATTCATTAATTATATTAAAATATTGTATTGGTTTCATAAACAATCATTTTTGTCGGCAATATTAATGCAGCAGACAGCTGGTTTTTTTTGGGGGGGGGGGTGGAACTTGCCCCTGGTGCCCCCCTTGGATCCGCCACTGAGTGGATCTCGTCTCCTTCCCTTATTCAGTCCTCCAAGGCTTTAATCATGTGGACGAGGCGTCAGGCTTCATCAGTCCACTTCAATTAGTTCTGTCGGTTCTAACCACAGAGTGGATGTAGACACACAGCGGGCCTAGGCTTCTTGGAGATATACGTCACTGAGAAAACAGTACTATTTTTTCCCCTAGTCCATTAATGTTAAAACCTGAGCCATAAACCTAATTCCATTGTTGGGTCATATGTTATTTTGCCGTTTATAAGTTCTATAAATATGTTCTGGCGATGAAATGCGAATATAATAAATATAGTAAAAACCAAATGCTACATCCGATTCTCTTGAAACTTCTTTCAGTCAACAGAGAATCTTTTATTTATTTTTTTATATGCAAATTACAGTGATTCAATTTGCGCTTCTCGAGTTATGCGGGAAACATCGAATTGAAATTCACACTCGTTGCACAATTTGTGTAGTGTGTCTGCGGTAATGGACTCAACTGCCTCTGTGATTTCTGCCTCAGCCCCGGAAAATACTGCGGCAGAGGTGGCTCAAACACTCGCATCTGACATAGCCCCACAGGAAGATATCGCATTGGCGATGTCTGTCGATCGCGGGGACCAATTGTCCCACACGTCACCATCGACACTTTCAAAACCATGCCATTTCCCAGGGAGATGTGTGTTTAGGTGTTCCCTTACAACTAAGTGGAAGTGAGACGGTGCACCATCTTTTTGGAAGATATTAATTTGAATCTTCTCCCATTTGAGGCATAAGCCACAAAGTAAGCATGTCGAGGTAGTGAGGACCTGTGACAGATTTTTGTATGAAAAAGAGGGCCCATAATATTTCTATATCGACATGGAACAGAATAAATTTTCGGGGAATCTCTCTCATGCTTGATAGTGGCATGAGGATTTTCTGTTTCCGAAAAAAACATACATTGTGCCCATTCACTGGGCCATTCGGGTAAAAATATGGCCTTGTCACTGAAAATTTATCTCATAGGCAGTTTTTTTTGGCGTTGTCAGTCCTGATAGAACCTCGGAGCAAAATGCGCAACTGAGCAGTAATCCTCCTGTTTGAGTTCTTGGTTCAACTGAAACCTGTATGGTTTCATGTGCAAATGCGTGCTCCAGATTTTCCTTACAGTTGTTTGAGGAATCTAACAAAAATTATTTATTTTAACACGGTCCACATCATCTTTGGGCACAAAGGGTCGACCACTAGAATTGCATTTGCAAATGCATCTCTTTCTACAAACGTCTTGTACCAAGCAAAAATGGATGCACAGGTAGGTGCTTTTGCGTTGAATGTGTGCGAAATTCACATTGCACAACAGTTACCAACTCCCTTTAGCTAACTGAAGCGTTCACAGACTTTTCTGATGAGTGGTAGGTGCCATTATAGACACAAGGTAGTCATGGCGACGGTGACCTGCAATAAGCGAATTCGAAACATTTATAAAAAACACTTCCAGATATTCTCTACTGATTTAAATATGGAAAATATAGGAAAACCGGCAGCACCGTTTGGTTTTATGATTTTATGAAAGTGTATGAATAGTTAATATGCGCTCATCCTGTATTAAGCTTAGAAGTAGTCAATATTAATGTAAAGTAACATTATTGTTATGTTTAAGTTATAACATTGTGACCTTTAGTGTAATAGGCTAATAGCATATTGATGCTAATTGGTGCAAGCAAACTTGTAAAGGATTTTAATCGCTGTATATGTTGGCCACAATATATGTATACTCTCCAGGCAGTGCATTCTAAACCTATATACATAATATGCAACTTATTCCCAACCCTTACACGACTTAAATGAACGAAAAACGAGTAGATAACAATTGAGATATGGGATGTCTCGACTCTGCATATACATGTAGCATAAAATACAACTATTTAATTTATAGTTGAATTTACAAACCAACCTCTAACTAGTGTGACACCTCCCAATTAATAGTAGGAAAAACCTCTAACACCTAACATAAACCCGGTTGTATCAATGTCAGTGGCAATGTTCGAGGGGAGACTCAAACCCAGAAAACTCCGCGATCCATAGACAACACTAGGTAAGCATTGAGGTGAGACTGCCAATCCACTAGTCTGATGGGCCTTAATCTCCAGTACAATGGAAGTAAGTAACCTTGTGAGGAGCGATGATAAGACCAAGAAGCATTGAGGTGAGTCTTCCACGCCACTAGTCTCTCTTGTAACATGGACGCCACTAGTCTCTCTTGTAACATGGACGCCACTAGTCTCTCTTGTAACATGGACGCCACTAGTCTCTCTTGTAACATGGACGCCGCTAGTCTCTCTTGTAACATGGACGCCGCTAGTCTCTCTTGTAACATGGACGCCGCTAGTCTCTCTTGTAACATGGACGCCAATAGTCTCTCTTGTAACATGGACGCCAATAGTCTCTCTTGTAACATGGACGCCGCTAGTCTCTCTTGTAACATGGACGCCGCTAGTCTCTCTTGTAACATGGACGCCGCTAGTCTCTCTTGTAACATGGACGCCGCTAGTCTAATTGTAACATGAACGCCGCTAGTCTCTCTTGTAACATGGAGGCGAGAAGCCTCGTGAGGAACAATGAGACGACCAAGAAGCCTCGAGGAATATGGAGCCTCCAGTAACCTCCATGTCTTCAAGCTGAGATCCTGCCGGCAAGAGTCTACCTTGCTGTAGCCGACTCCCCTCGCAGTGAAGTGCATACGAGGGAGTACTTCAGCCGAGCTTCATCTAACTTGCTCCATCGGCCGAGCGAGGCGGCGCCAGCTACAGGTAATGAAGGAGGCCCAGGTCATTAATTACCCATGCAGCATCTTGCCCTGCTGTCGCCCGTTCGACGGCGCAGTCTTAACATAGGCAAATGTGCCATTTTTGCACCACCGGTACACACGTTTAACTAAAATAAGAAACAAACTGGAAATCACTGTCAATGGTCACTTATTGAGTAGATAAACGCACAAATAATACATAAGTTTATTTGTCGTGACTAACCTCTTCTCAAACAGACAAAAATATGTATGTTTAAGTTAGAAAGGATTTCTGATCAAGGTTTTCATAAGGATTTCTGATTTTGTATTGGATGATTGAAAATAAATTCTTCCATGGGTCTATCACCACCGAAACAATATGATATTAATTGCTTATAATATTGGAGCTCCTCAAATTTGTATGCAAGATTTCTGGTTTCAACAACAACAAAAAAAGAAGTGATCACTAAGGGAATGTAATAAGCTAAGTTATTGTCACAAGTTTATTGTCTTCATAACTTTACTACGTACTGAATGATGTTTAAAAAATTTTTGTTTGTGTTTATTAAAAGAATGTGTTCAACACAATCTATTAAAAAGTAATATGTTAACAAATTAATAAAAAGTCACGAGGAAAGCGGCTTTCGAAGAAAATATAATTGATGAGAAAATTTTTGAACCCTCCCTGCTTTAAAGTTCCATTCCTTTGATAACAGGTACATTTGAAGTAGCTTGACTTCTGGGTTGTAGCCGCGTCCTTGGCGAATAATTCACTGACGTTTCGGTCGAAATTGCAGTCGCCATCATCAGAGAGCTGTTAACTACTGAGGTAACTGGTCCCTGATGATGGCGACTGCAATGCCGACCGAAACGTCGGTGAACTATTCGCCAAGGACGCGGCTACAACCCAGAAGCCAAGCTACTTCAGACAATGGCCGTGAAATACTGCGAACATTATTAACAGGTACATTTCTAATTTCTTGTCTCCTTCCCTGCAGGTGAAGTTTATTCCAATACGTGAGTGTGGACGCACGCACGTATTATGTAAATATTTAATAACCCAGCGTAGGAGAACACAACTGTCTCAAATAATAATTAGGTCTGCCATCTCCCGCGCGCGAGGGAATGACGCGTGAATGGCATGTGACGTCATCGAGCCTGCTGGCAGCTGCCTGTCATTCCCCGGGGCGTGTTTCGACGCGAGGACTCGACACTTGTTCGCTCTGCAGGGTTGCCGTCGCAAGGTTGCAAGTTGCCTGTTAGCGACGCGCGCGGTGCCTTAGCAACCACGGCCGCCAAACACCTTAAATGGATTTAGATTTCTCAGACGAAATGTGCATTAAATTTAAAAAAAAAAAAATGATTGTCTTTAAAGTTGGTTTACGGACGATAGTTTAACGTGACAACGTCATAACAAAACATTGATGAAATGTTTGCATACTTTTATGAATAAAATTGAATCATTTTTATTGAATATTACTATTTTGTTTGGATATAAAGAAGGATTGAAATAAAATCTACAATTTAATTGATAAATTTACTTTTATTTGCACTCATTAATTCAAATATGTTTATTACTTTAACGAACAGATTATTTTAACTATAACTTTTAGCTATACATGTTTGCTATTTAACTTCTTCTGTTATGGATTAGACGATGATAGGAAAAGTAGGAAACGAATGGGAGTGTTTCAAGTTTAATGTGCCTCCAAAAAGTTAAATCGATGGTTGTTCCAATCGAGTAGAAGAGAGATAGATGCGGCGCAAGCGTACAATGTGCGTAACGGGACACTTTTTCGTGCGTGCAGCCGGCGTTCATCGATTTATTAGACGTCACGTCAAAAAACACCATTTAACCTATTTGTTTAAGGGAATTTTAGATGCAAGGTTTTAATTACTTAAAAATTGTAATAATATGCTGTCATGTTTAATTATCTTTGATATTAACTCTAGAGAAGCAATATTTTGATGGTGGGAAGTCTCAAAAAACTTCAGATAGAGTATATAGTTTTGTCAACGCAACGCAAATATCTCTCAAATAATGTGAATAGAGACTAAAATGCAAGGCATCCCAACTGCCATGACTATTCCGATGGTCTCGTCGTGTCCAGAAACTTCTCAGCGTGATCAGTTGGTGACGAATACGGTACTAACTATATCATCGTCCAGACAAGATGGGCTGTAGAAGTGTGCACGTACTTAATCACTCGCGTTAGACGTCAACTTCTTTTTGACTAAGTAGGCTACACTAAACTATTTTGAAAATAATTCTTACGAAAAATTGTTTAAAATGTTGACATAAGTAGTTTTTTTGTAAGAGAAAAATATTTTACAGCACGATGGCTAGATAGTTATAAGTAGTATAGGAATGGGGCGCCGAGGACAGGCCTCAGGCGGTGGAGCCGAGAGCCGGCTCCGCCATCTTGGATTTGTGACGTCACGGCGGCAAAAATTCCTCAAAATTCCTCAAAAATGACTCAAAATGACTCAAAATTTCCCGTTTTAAGAAAAAATTTCCCGTTTTCGAGGGAAAAATTCCCGTTTCGAGGGAAAATTTCCCGTTTTAGTCCTTAAAAATCCCAGCGGCTAGAAATGTCCTGATAGAGGCTTAAGCATCCTTAACTCAAGCCTCAGTTAAGCCTCTATCAGGATGTGACCTTGACCTTTGACCTTGACCCCGACGTCCATCTTGGATCCACCATCTTGGATGACGTCATTTCGTTTTCTCGAACATTCCGGCATTGTGTTATCCGACATTTTGAATTATGACGTCACCGTTGCAATTTCCGTTACGGCCGCCATCTTTAAATTTATTATCCGATTTTAATGAAAAAAATTAAAAAATTATAAAAAAATTTAAATAACATAAATTTAATAAAATATTTATTAAAAACAAACATTAACGACACGGAGCTCGGAGTCCTCGGTTCGAACCCGACAGAAGCAAAAAAAATTAAAAAATGACGACCGATCCTTCCCCCGCGGTGGACGCAGGCATACTGACTCCCTCCACTTTTTTTTCAAAGCATATATATATCGTCAGGTAGTATGACGTCATGTCCGCCATCTTGTCCTCGTCTGCTGGAAGCCATCATCAGTGTATCGTCGGCGAGAGTGCGCTGACGCCATGTTAGTTTAATTCTTATCCGCTAGAGTGCAGTAATCATTTATTATTGCTGTGACACCCGACATCTTGTCATTTGGCCGCCATCTTGAAAATCCATAATTATTTAGCTAGAAATTCGGGAAAAATTCCAAAATTCATTAAATAAATTTGTAATCTATATACTGATCGATTAGGTCGACTAAGGTCCTTGGTACGATCTAGGACGATGCAAAAAAATTAAATATAACATCAATTTAACATAATAGTAACAGGTTCGAGGAATTAAACACCACAAGTTCTTTTACAAACATAATATTTATTACATAATTTCTATTCTACTACATGATCATTTGCGAAAGCCAGCAATCTTATAATCATTTAGTTCCGCAGCGGTGTGAAATGACTAATTCTTAGCTCCAATCGGTTTTTACTAGACAGAGTCCAGCCAGAACCTTTACAGACATAGTCCACCTCTTCTTGACAGAGTTTCTGGATACCGTTTTTAACAGTTTGCTTCACATCGTTAGAACTGTAAATTACTGCAGCCGATGTCTTGAATGCACACTTCTTCACTTTGTCATCGAACGGATATGGCTTTCCATATATACAGTCCAACCACAAGTTATATTTCAAAGGTCCGTTTGTTGCTACATCATCAGTAAGCTGATTGATTATGTCCTCTCTGATATCATCAAGAAAATTACAAACGTCCTTCGACTCACCTAACGTATTTAAATAATAGTAGTCTTTCAATGTTCCACGAAATGCAGACTGCGCCAAGTAGAAGCCATTATCGTTCACTTGTAATGCTCCGAACACAGTCTTAGGTTTAGTTCCATGTTCAGACGTCATACCAATCGGTTGCTGCACATCGGTTTTTTTGGTTGTACGCTTTCATGTCTCCAATCTAAAGCGAGGAGTCAAAATTTCTGCAGGTAGTTCAGCAGTAGGAGCACAGACTCCACCTTTACATTTTTTCGCATGATGTCGCAAACTGTCAATTCGAGTAAACCATTTAAGGCACTCATCACATCGAAACTTCATGCGAGAAGGATTCTTCGTGCATTTGCTCCGCTCATGTCTTCGTGCATCATGGGAAAATGCGAACGACGTATCACAGTAGCTGCAAGGATACCGTGGTGATGAAGACGATCCTTTCAGACCCGATCCAGATACTGACGTTGCCGCAGTTGCACCATCTCCAGGCATACTCTTATGAACATCAATGCATCGTTGTTGCGCCGAAACCTTTACTTTCTGCCGAACAGCAGGACCTTTGCATGCCTTCATGTGCGTTTTCATATTATCTTTTCTGGCAAACTGCTTATGACATTTCTCACAAACAAACATTTTACGATATAGGTTCTTGGCACATTCGCTCCTCTCGTGTCGCCGAGCATTGCTGTTGTTTGAGAAAATCTTGTCGCAGTAACAGCACCGATGTTCGCTAGTTGTCAAATCAGCATCCATTGAAGTCTCCATTGATGGCGAACCAGCGTTCGCCGAGTTTCCCTGTGCAGACAGCACTAGCGGCATTAAAGTCTCTTCTGCTGACGGTACCACGTCTGTTGAAGTCTCCTCCAGTGTTGACATCGACGTTGCCAACGGGATCTGCTCCACCATCGTCGACGCTGACGTCATGGTTCCCGCAGTCGATGGTACAACCTCCATCGAGTTCGTCGTTAAAGTCGGTAAAGATGCCATCGAGTTCGCAAGAACAGGTAATTACGTGATTAATGCACCAGAAGAAACAAACTAGGTGATCCTTACACCGACGACGTTAGTAACAAACTAAGCATCCTGTTGTCTAGAGCTCGCTTATATATACATGCACCGTATGGAACAATACGCTAGTCAAATCAAGAACCATTTACAATAATACTAGAGTCAAAACAACATTTAAAATAGAAGGACCATCAACGAAAAGGCAGCACATTTGGAAGCACCGACAACGAAAAGGCAGCACATTTGGAAGCACCGACAACGAAAAGGCAGCACATTTGGAAGCACCGACAACGAAATGGCAGCACATTTGGAAGCACCGACTACGAAAAGGTAGCACATTTGGAAGCACCGTCATCGAAAAGGCAGCACATTTGGAAGCACCGACAACGTAAAGGCAGCACATTTGGAAGCACCGACAACGAAAAGGCAGCACATTTGGAAGCACCGTCATTCAAAAGGCAGCACATTTGGAAGCACCGACAACGTAAAGGCAGCACATTTGGAAGCACCGACAACGTAAAGGCAGCACATTTGGAAGCACCGACAACGAAAAGGCAGCACATTTGGAAGCACCGACAACGAAAAGGCAGCACATTTGGAAGCACCGACTACGAAAAGGCAGCACATTTGGAAGCACTGACTACGAAAAGGCAGCACATTTGGAAGCACCGACAACGAAAAGACAGCACATTTGGAAGCACCGACAACGTAAAGGCAGCACATTTGGAAGCACCGACAACGTAAAGGCAGCTCATTTGGAAGCACCGACAACGAAAAGGCAGCACATTTGGAAGCACCGACAACGAAAGACAGCACATTTGGAAGCACCGACAACGAAAAGGCAGCACATTTGGAAGCACCGCCAACGAAAAGGCAGCACATTTTGGATGCATCATCGAATAAGGAAGCACATTTGGAAGCTCCATCAACTAAAAAAGGCAAAAAGGAAGCACAAGTTACGAGATATAAGTCTTAGTAAGAAATCATAATACAAGAAATAAAAACATTACATTCTTATAATTTAAATTATTTATTTTATTGCTTTACATTATACAAATGCAAGTAAAACAAGTCAATATTGTATGTAGCCAGCATTCCTCAGTTCCTTGAGTATGAAGGATATTTCTTTGATGCACAAATAGTTTCCTGCACAAAGCGAACCATGTAGAAGTCTTAGCTGGTCAACCAATATGTTTGGATCTTTCCATGATGTGTAATCATTCTCTTCTACCACCATCTTCCTTGCACCTTTATAATAAATATTATGATCTCTGGTGTCTTCCGTTTTACCACCAACCTCAGTGTAACTTTCATGTTGGAGACGGTGATCATCACAAGCTTGATCAGATTTATTTAATATATCACGTCGTTTCCATCGTTTCGATCTCAGGACACCGCCACATTCTTCGATCTTGGCAGCTTTAGGTGCTTCATCATAGTCTATGTCTTTGTCAACAGCCTCAGAGTCACTGTAACAATCACCGTAGAAGGAATCGTTTTCACCCAATTTACCGTAATAATTCGATGTTGATGATGTTGAAGTGTCTTCATCGTCTTCATGCTTCCTTTTTAGGAGTCCATTTTTTTTACAAAGTAGGAAAGATCTACTTGAATTCGGCTGGAATATATTCTCACTTTTCACGTTAAGGATTCTTCCACTGTCTTCATTCTTCCGTAAATCATCAACCTTCTTCAATTTAAGTTCTTTGTCGAGATCGGAAGAGCCAAGAAAATTATTGTCGTAATGCAGATCACTCTTCCTTAGGCTAGTAGATTCATCGTTGTCCTCTAGCTTGTACGCAGACTTGGCGCTACAAGTTCTGCCATGTCTTTTTAGGCTCTCTCTCCGCGTAAACGACTTGCTACATCGAACACAACTTATCATATTGCGCAGTGGATTTTTAACACAGTCATTCTTCTCGTGTTGTCTTTTATTTTTTCTCAAGATAAACTCTTTACTGCAAAACTTACACCTATGTTCTTTCGATACAGCGTCAGATCCCAAATCGGAATTCATATTAGTTACTGAGACTAATGCCAGATACCAATTGAGTGTTTTAAATTAGATTCAATACTTAAATAGAAATTTTTTCATATTTCATCAGCGAGAATTAATATATCTCATGCAAAAGTACTTTATGCATGTAGTTCTGCTTTTCAACAACAGATGTCGCCACATGTTGCTTGCAGGTAAATAATATTTAGTTATTTTATGCGGGATGCGGGATGCTCACTATCGATCGCAAAAGAAGGATGGCTTCGTTAGACTCCAAGGAAAAGGAAGTTCGTCTTGCATGTTGGTGCTCCACAGATGTCTCATGGCGTAATATTAATTTGACTGAGTAATGATATTTGTTAATTCCACCTGATAAAAATATTGCAAGTTTTGATTTAGTAGCAGAAATTATAGAATTAAATGTAACTCCAAATAAAATGACGTCTCATTAGAACAAAAAAAATCCATGCAGTGAGCGGTTTCTCAGAATAGTCAGAAACATTTGATGAAACCACAGGAATGATTGCAAGAACACGGGAAAAACCATCAAAATATTGTCAAGAATAATCAGGAGCACACTGAGGAAACCACCATAATATTAACAATAATAATCGGAAGCACACGGAGAAAACCATCATAATATTGACCAGTTTAATCGGAAGCACACAGAGAAAACCACCACATGTTTTCTTTGATATCATAAAATTAAAAGAAAAAATATTTAAAAATAAAAATAAATTAATAAAAAATTAAAAAAAATTTAAAAATGCATAAATTTCTGGCTTGTACAAGAACTCTATCTTTGCTCAACAATGATAAGTTTACAAGCTAGCAGAAACTGTTTATGCATTTTTTAATTTTTTTTAAATTTTTTATTAATTTATTTTTATTTTTAAATTTTTTTCTTGTAATTTTATGATATCAAAGAAAACATGTGGTGGTTTTCTCTGTGTGCTTCCGATTAAACTGGTCAATATTATGATGGTTTTCTCCGTGTGCTTCCGATTATTATTGTTAATATTATGGTGGTTTCCTCAGTGTGCTCCTGATTATTCTTGACCATATTTTGATGGTTTTTCCCGTGTTCTTGCAATCATTCCTGTGGTTTCATCAAGTGTTTCTGACTATTCTGAGAAACCGCTCTCTGCATGGATTTTTTTTTGTTCTAATGAGACATGTCATTTTATTTGGAGTTACATTTAATTCGATAATTTCTGCTACTAAATCAAAACTTGCAATATTTTTATCAGGTGGAATTAACAAATATCATTACTCAGTCAAATTAATATTACGCCATGAGACATCTGTGGAGCACCAACATGCAAGACGAACTTCCTTTTCCTTGGAGTCTAACGAAGCCATCCTTCTTTTGCGATCGATAGTGAGCATCCCGCATCCCGCATAAAATAACTAAATATTATTTACCTGCAAGCAACATGTGGCGACATCTGTTGTTGAAAAGCAGAACTACATGCATAAAGTACTTTTGCATGAGATATATTAATTCTCGCTGATGAAATATGAAAAAATTTCTATTTAAGTATTGAATCTAATTTAAAACACTCAATTGGTATCTGGCATTAGTCTCAGTAACTAATATGAATTCCGATTTGGGATCTGACGCTGTATCGAAAGAACATAGGTGTAAGTTTTGCAGTAAAGAGTTTATCTTGAGAAAGAATAAAAGACAACACGAGAAGAATGACTGTGTTAAAAATCCACTGCGCAATATGATAAGTTGTGTTCGATGTAGCAAGTCTTTTACGCGGAGAGAGAGCCTAAAAAGACATGGCAGAACTTGTAGCGCCAAGTCTGCGTACAAGCTAGAGGACAACGATGAATCTACTAGCCTAAGGAAGAGTGATCTGCATTACGACAATAATTTTCTTGGCTCTTCCGATCTCGACAAAGAACTTAAATTGAAGAAGGTTGATGATTTACGGAAGAATTAAGACAGTGGAAGAATCCTTAACGTGAAAAGTGAGAATATATTCCAGCCGAATTCAAGTAGATCTTTCCTACTTTGTAAAAAAAATGGACTCCTAAAAAGGAAGCATGAAGACGATGAAGACACTTCAACATCATCAACATCGAATTATTACGGTAAATTGGGTGAAAACGATTCCTTCTACGGTGATTGTTACAGTGACTCTGAGGCTGTTGACAAAGACATAGACTATGATGAAGCACCTAAAGCTGCCAAGATCGAAGAATGTGGCGGTGTCCTGAGACCGAAACGGTGGAAACGACGTGATATATTAAATAAATCTGATCAAGCTTGTGATGATCACCGTCTCCAACATGAAAGTTACCCTGCGGTTGGTGGTAAAACGGAAGACACCATAGATCATAATATTTATTATAAAGGTGCAAGGAAGATGGTGGTAGAAGAGAATTATTACACATCGTGGAAAGATCCAAACATATTGTTTGACCGGCTAAGACTTCTACATGGTTCGCTTTGTGCAGGAAACTATTCGTGCATCAAAGAAATATCCTTCATACTCAAGGAACTGAGGAATGCTGGCTACATACAATATTGACTTGTTTTACTTGCATTTGTATAATGTAAAGCAATAAAATAAATAATTTAAATTATAAGAATGTAATGTTTTTATTTGTTGTATTATGATTTCTTACTAAGACTTATATCTCGTAACTTGTGCTTCCTTTTTGCCTTTTTTAGTTGATGGAGCTTCCAAATGTGCTTCCTTATTCGATGATGCATCCAAAATGTGCTGCCTTTTCGTTGGCGGTGCTTCCAAATGTGCTGCCTTTTCGTTGTCGGTGCTTCCAAATGTGCTGTCTTTCGTTGTCGGTGCTTCCAAATGTGCTGCCTTTTCGTTGTCGGTGCTTCCAAATGTGCTGCCTTTACGTTGTCGGTGCTTCCAAATGTGCTGCCTTTACGTTGTCGGTGCTTCCAAATGTGCTGCCTTTTCGTTGTCGGTGCTTCCAAATGTGCTGCCTTTTCGTAGTCGGTGCTTCCAAATGTGCTGCCTTTTCGTAGTCGGTGCTTCCAAATGTGCTGCCTTTTCGTTGTCGGTGCTTCCAAATGTGCTGCCTTTTCGTTGTCGGTGCTTCCAAATGTGCTGCCTTTTCGTTGTCGGTGCTTCCAAATGTGCTGCCTTTTCGTTGTCGGTGCTTCCAAATGTGCTGCCTTTTCGTTGTCGGTGCTTCCAAATGTGCTGCCTTTTCGTTGTCGGTGCTTCCAAATGTGCTGCCTATACGTTGTCGGTGCTTCCAAATGTGCTGCCTTTTCGATGACGGTGCTTCCAAATGTGCTGCCTTTTCGTAGTCGGTGCTTCCAAATGTGCTGCCATTTCGTTGTCGGTGCTTCCAAATGTGCTGCCTTTTCGTTGTCGGTGCTTCCAAATGTGCTGCCTTTTCGTTGTCGGTGCTTCCAAATGTGCTGCCTTTTCGTTGATGGTCCTTCTATTTTTAATGTTGTTTTGACTCTAGTATTATTGTAAATGGTTCTTGATTTGACTAGCGTATTGTTCCATACGGTGCATGTATATATAAGCGAGCTCTAGACAACAGGATGCTTAGTTTGTTACTGACGTCGTCGGTGTAAGGATCACCTAGTTTGTTTCTTTTGGTGCATTAATCACGTAATTACCTGTTCTTGCGAACTCGATGGCATCTTTACCGACTTTAACGACGAACTCGATGGAGGTTGTACCATCGACTGCGGGAACCATGACGTCAGCGTCGACGATGGTGGAGCAGATCCCGTTGGCAACGTCGATGTCAACACTGGAGGAGACTTCAACAGACGTGGTACCGCCAGCAGAAGAGACTTTAATGCCGCTAGTGCTGTCTGCACAGGGAAACTCGGCGAACGCTGGTTCGCCATCAATGGAGACTTCAATGGATGCTGATTTGACAACTAGCGAACATCGGTGCTGTTACTGCGACAAGATTTTCTCAAACAACAGCAATGCTCGGCGACACGAGAGGAGCGAATGTGCCAAGAACCTATATCGTAAAATGTTTGTTTGTGAGAAATGTCATAAGCAGTTTGCCAGAAAAGATAATATGAAAACGCACATGAAGGCATGCAAAGGTCCTGCTGTTCGGCAGAAAGTAAAGGTTTCGGCGCAACAACGATGCATTGATGTTCATAAGAGTATGCCTGGAGATGGTGCAACTGCGGCAACGTCAGTATCTGGATCGGGTCTGAAAGGATCGTCTTCATCACCACGGTATCCTTGCAGCTACTGTGATACGTCGTTCGCATTTTCCCATGATGCACGAAGACATGAGCGGAGCAAATGCACGAAGAATCCTTCTCGCATGAAGTTTCGATGTGATGAGTGCCTTAAATGGTTTACTCGAATTGACAGTTTGCGACATCATGCGAAAAAATGTAAAGGTGGAGTCTGTGCTCCTACTGCTGAACTACCTGCAGAAATTTTGACTCCTCGCTTTAGATTGGAGACATGAAAGCGTACAACCAAAAAAACCGATGTGCAGCAACCGATTGGTATGACGTCTGAACATGGAACTAAACCTAAGACTGTGTTCGGAGCATTACAAGTGAACGATAATGGCTTCTACTTGGCGCAGTCTGCATTTCGTGGAACATTGAAAGACTACTATTATTTAAATACGTTAGGTGAGTCGAAGGACGTTTGTATTTTCTTGATGATATCAGAGAGGACATAATCAATCAGCTTACTGATGATGTAGCAACAAACGGACCTTTGAAATATAACTTGTGGTTGGACTGTATATATGGAAAGCCATATCCGTTCGATGACAAAGTGAAGAAGTGTGCATTCAAGACATCGGCTGCAGTAATTTACAGTTCTAACGATGTGAAGCAAACTGTTAAAAACGGTATCCAGAAACTCTGTCAAGAAGAGGTGGACTATGTCTGTAAAGGTTCTGGCTGGACTCTGTCTAGTATAAACCGATTGGAGCTAAGAATTAGTCATTTCACACCGCTGCGGAACTAAATGATTATAAGATTGCTGGCTTTCGTAAGTGATCCTGTAGTAGAATAGAAATTATGTAATAAATATTATGTTTGTAAAAGAACTTGTGGTGTTTAATTCCTCGAACCTGTTACTATTATGTTAAATTGATGTTATATTTAATTTTTTTGCATCGTCCTAGATCGTACCAAGGACCTTAGTCGACCTAATCGATCAGTATATAGATTACAAATTTATTTAATGAATTTTGGAATTTTTCCCGAATTTCTAGCTAAATAATTATGGATTTTCAAGATGGCGGCCAAATGACAAGATGTCGGGTGTCACAGCAATAATAAATGATTACTGCACTCTAGCGGATAAGAATTAAACTAACATGGCGT
The DNA here is from genome assembly GCF_032445375.1 of Bacillus rossius redtenbacheri. Taxonomy (NCBI): domain Eukaryota; kingdom Metazoa; phylum Arthropoda; class Insecta; order Phasmatodea; family Bacillidae; genus Bacillus; species Bacillus rossius. The sequence goes on along the minus strand of NC_086339.1, from coordinate 34,797,937 downwards.
CAGCGCACTCTCGCCGACGATACACTGATGATGGCTTCCAGCAGACGAGGACAAGATGGCGGACATGACGTCATACTACCTGACGATATATATATGCTTTGAAAAAAAAGTGGAGGGAGTCAGTATGCCTGCGTCCACCGCGGGGGAAGGATCGGTCGTCATTTTTTAATTTTTTTTGCTTCTGTCGGGTTCGAACCGAGGACTCCGAGCTCCGTGTCGTTAATGTTTGTTTTTAATAAATATTTTATTAAATTTATGTTATTTAAATTTTTTTATAATTTTTTAATTTTTTCCATTAAAATCGGATAATAAATTTAAAGATGGCGGCCGTAACGGAAATTGCAACGGTGACGTCATAATTCAAAATGTCGGATAACACAATGCCGGAATGTTCGAGAAAACGAAATGACGTCATCCAAGATGGTGGATCCAAGATGGCCGTCGGGGTCAAGGTCAAAGGTCAAGGTCACATCCTGATAGAGGCTTAACTGAGGCTTGAGTTAAGGATGCTTAAGCCTCTATCAGGACATTTCTAGCCGCTGGGATTTTTAAGGACTAAAACGGGAAATTTTCCCTCGAAACGGGAATTTTTCCCTCGAAAACGGGAATTTTTTTCTTAAAACGGGAAATTTTGAGTCATTTTGAGTCATTTTTGAGGAATTTTGAGGAATTTTTGCCGCCGTGACGTCACAAATCCAAGATGGCGGAGCCGGCTCTCGGCTCCACCGCCTGAGGCCTGTCCTCGGCGCCCCATTCCTATACTACTGTTATATATACATATAATGTATTTGTTTTGTAACCATGTGTAGTTGTGTAATTGTGGTGGTTGTTGTTGTTGTAGTTGTAGTTGTTGGTGTAAGGGCAAGCGCCAAGGAGAGGTTCAGGACAACACATATGACATCCATGTCTTACCCGGAACTCGAACCCGCAGCCCGGTGGCTTGCTGGCGTCGCTACGGAGGCCCACCCTACTGAACTTAAAATACCCAATAACATTGATTGGAAAATATTGGTTATTTGCTTATAATTTTTTTTAAAACTTGTGTTTATATATCTTTGTGATTATTAAATTTATCAAAAATTATTCCCGGAATAGCATTCTGTCAAACATATATTCATTTTGCACACCGAAATGCTTGTCAAGTCCTCTGATGTTCACGTGAGCGAATAAACACAGGCTAATGCTGCCACGCGAGATCCGATTGGCTGTCCGGACTTTGTTCGTCTCGTGGGTACAGCAGAAAGGTGCATGTGCTTTAGTCTTCACCAAGTTCAACTTCCTTCCATGCATTTCCGCTGCTAATTAAAATTTCACCTTTAACACGTCTAAAAAGTGTAACTTCAAAAAAAATCACGGTATAATATAAACCGTTAAATTTATATGTTACAGAAACTTACAGATATGATAATGTTGTTACGAGTATAACGTGGGGGAACTGGGTACGTAATTGATAACCCGATTAAGTTTAATTACAGTTTTGTTAATTACTAATAATTACATTACTAATAAATTACTGTACTTAAAAATGTCTGATCACCAATCACTTGCACTTAAAAAATGTTTATTCGCAAGTCACTCAACGTCTGTCAAGTTCCGCAGTTCGCACTCCTCACTGGAGCTAGGCCAGACAGTGGTCCGCCCCTCACCTCTCGCCTGTGACGTGTAGCGTCATCCCGGGCTGACCCGACACAAGAAATACCCAGAACAGCGACGCTTATTCACGCCACTCCTCGCGGCGGCCTCTGCATGCCCGGGATTCCCAGGCCGCTAAAGGAGACAATAGCCCGAGGCATGAAGGTGCGCGGGGAGCGGAGGAGGAGGGGGCTGGGCAGCGAGGACCCTTGTAATCAGGCCAGGCACACGTGGCATGCCTTAAGTCGATGGACGGTGCGTGACCTCAGTGGCCGTGCGTGGCCGCCAGCCAGCTCCGAACCTGGCGCGCATCGTGGTCTTGTCTCTCGCGTTTGAAACAATATAACATAGACGAATGAACTACAACTATTTAACTAGCGATGAGTTTATTTGCAATAAGATTCACTTGCAAGCGAATGCCAGAAAATATTCCGATGGACTATGAAAAAATGTCAACTCTACTAGGGGAAATGTCATACATTAGAAAGTATTTAAAAGACCGAAACAAAGCAAAGTGTATTATTAAATTTAGGTACTTTCAAATACGTCTGAAGTTTCTACAGCGTCTTGTACGTAACACAAAACTATAAACATAATAATATATAACCTTGTCACTCAAAACATTCAATTGAGGCCAGTTGTATCTGTTTTAATGCTAAGGAAAAAAAACATATTTCATAGGTTTGAACTCCTACCTTGGCTGGCAGAAGAACGAAGATATATGGCTCAATTCTCGCTCTTTAATCGGTTTTGAAGTACACCGGTATAAATAGCCTTGTTGATTTTCACAATTTAAGTTCATAAATTATTTTCATCAAAGATAATCACAAAGCATACTTCACGATATGTGATAACAGAGATAAAGAGATAATATTTATGCCAACTCTGTTTAAACTGATTGCATCGCACCACATATATTAATTGTATGTTTAGAATTATATGGGAAAAATACTAGGAAGTTATTAGATTTAATATATTTTAAGTAATTTAAGTTTGCAGAGCGGGAAAAGACAAACTCAAACATACAGGAAATAGGTTTGGCTGAAACTCCTGTTTGCCTCTTTAAAAGTAATTTGTTCCTACTGAATAGTGTTCATTATTGGAAAATTTTATAATATTTGCCGTAAGCAAACGAGCTTACAAAACAATCTGAAACATTTTTTTATACATTTCAAGCATTATTAATTCCTTTTTCATACGCCTTACAGTGTGACATTTTCATGGCTCTTTGCTAACCAGTTTCTCTTGGCATGCTGCCAAATCCGTGGAGCGAAGAGAATATTTTGATTTACATTTTAAATTTCTACAACTAAGAGAAAACCTGTATTTTAGTACTGAGATTTGTATTGTCAGTATTTTATATTTAATTTGCGGCATTTTACGTAAGATTAAAGTTTTAAATGTATAGTGATAAGTTTTAATTCTGTGTATTGTATTCAGAAGTTTAAATTTTAACATTGTTATAAGATTGTTAAATGTATAAACATACTTTGCCGCTTGCATGGCGGCATATGGTCTTATTTGGACGAGGTCAATAGTTTCAGCAATTTTCAATGCTATTAGCGAACCGTGGCTTAATTTGCCACGTCTCAGCCGCTGACGTGTCTCAGTGTTAAACGCTATAAGTTTATGTGGGGCTATTTGAGTCGTAGGGCTATTGAGCCGAAATAAGATTCTATAGTACGGCGCATAAATTCTGCACACCATCGCTACGGACTGGACGAAGACTGCCTGGACCATTAAAGGGGCTTTTTGAGTCATTTGTACACTGTTTGTTGAAATGCATGTATATATATTTAACATCATTTATCACATTCACTCGTAGTTTTGATCAGTTTGGGCTATACTATTTTGCACCAGGAATTCACGGCACCCAATAATTAATTTTATTCGCATAATTATAAATGTCAATAAATTTATATTAAATTTTATTAGTTTGTAGGATTTATGTTATATGCTAGTAAATTAAACGCGAAAAAATCTATGATATAAATAAATTACACTTAGCCTGTGGTAAAACAAGTTATAATTTTTTATTTGTGTGTTTCAATAAATATCATTCTGATAAGTATCCCTTTTTTCCCCCGAGATGATTCACACGTACAAACGCACTGGTGTGGATGTTAGCAACACAGGCTGCCATAGAGTGCAGTTTGCGTGTTATAGCTGCAGCAACTCATTTCGGCGTACCATACTGAACGTGTTTCCAGAGAGGCTACGACGCTCATACGCCCTGCCTCACACGCGAGATCCTCTTTCAGCGAAGAAAACAGTCGGTCAATCCAAAACTGTCAAGTGAGGTCTTGTTTGGAGACTGATCAGCTTAACAAACCATGGTCTATGCTGTGATTCCGAAGGAGTGCGTCGGGTTGTTTACATCTGCGTCGACTCTCCTTGAGACAATCAGGTTGGTTTTCTTCTCTCCTGAAAGGGCATTCTAATCCATCATTGAGAAACCCGAAGGACCCTCAAAGACAAGAGCTGCAAGGGGGGGAAAAATATGTGACTAATTAATATTAATTTTTGCTGCAAAATGTTAAGTATCAAGATTCGAGCAAACAGTTATTTTTAATGTGGACGAAAGTTATGTAGGTACCTATGAACAACAGATCTCGCGAAAGCCATTTAGCCCAGAGGGAAAAGAGAAGTGACATCTATAACAAACTTAGTATGAGGTGAAAATGTTACAAATGTTGCAGAATGCAATGCAGGGGTTCATTTTATTCATCCGATGGTGATATTCAAGTGCATTCGGTAACGACAAGATTACTGCCGAAATATGCTAACAGGGTCAATTGTTAAAATTTCAGAGTCGGGACATATCAGCGAAGTCGTATTGTTTTCTTTGTTACACAATTTTCCAAGAAAATGTCTTCTTGTAATCCACGGACATTCTTCCTATTGCTCTCTTGAAATGTTTGAATTTTTGAACGACATGACACAGAACTTCTTCGTCTACCGCCTCACCCGACTCACGTGTTTCAGCCACTGGACAGAACCGTTTATGAAACAATCTAAAACTACTACCTCTCCGAAGCTACAAAGTACATGCGCAACCAACCAAGTGGAAGAAGTTCCAAGTTCACATTTGGGGAACTGTTCGTAAAGGCTTGGCCCAGAACAGCAATACTGCTCGTGCAGAAAAGGGATTTGAGTGCACGGGGATATTTCCCTACAATCCTATCGCCATTCCTCAAAAGGAATTTTTGCCATCGGCAGTAATCTATCCACAGGAAAAAAAAAACATCAGTGCCAGTTTCTGGGTGACGCTTTAACGCCCACAAAAGTGGCTTCCTGCCAGACTACTTCTGAAGGCTATGAAAAAGCTTCTTGTTCTGGTCGCCAAATGTTTTTAAAAATACTTTCAACGCTAGTTAAATCTGGTATTATTAGACCTAATATCGGATGAAACGGGGAACAATAATCTCGCTTATTGACATCGAATAAAAACATTTCTGCATGCAGAGCAAAAAGGCGGGTTAAAACATTAAATGGGCTTCAATGCAAATAAAACACACACACAAATAAAACTACAGAGCAGGAAATTTTTACACTGTTCCACATGAAGCAGAACACGAAAGTTGGTCTGCTGAAGATGACACATGTGAATTGTCAGTGAACTGTGAAGATGAGACAGTACGCAGTAGTTGTGGGCTGCCTTACATTCCCGTGGGAATAGATCAAGAGAAGTGACTGAATAGTGCACGGTGACAGAGTTGGGAATAATATCAGAAATAGATAAAGTATGTATTAATTACTCTGTTATTTATTTAGTGAATATAATAAGATAGGGTGCCAATGATACCATACCCTCTAAGAACATCAACAACGCGAGACTGAATAATCAATGGTACGCTATAGCTAACTACTGTCTTAATTTTGTACTAAATTGTGGTAAATAAAAAAAAAATTACGTTCGATAATAACCAATTAATACACAAATCCCTCATCGGGATTACTATTTATAAAAATAGGTTAATAAGAAATATTTTTTGTTAATATAGCAGTTGCAAACTTTATAAGAATTGGTTGTAATAACCATAGGATTTAAATACATATATAGGAACATAAATAATTTGGTATGCAAAATAATACTTAAGACAATAAGTCATAACCTTTGATAAGTCTAATTCAATGCATCATAATAACTACATTAAGTCTACCAATAACAATTGTACTGGTTTAGCTTACTAAAAGTCAGGAAATTATGTCGGGCGCGTTTTAAGATATACAAAAGTTCTGCTGCAAAATAAACAGTATTCAAATAATCCAGAAACTGTGTAATCATAGATAAGTTAGCGGTGTAACCCAATTTCATCGCAACAGATGTCTGAAGCAGAGCCCCCACATGGCCGGTGCTACCGTTGCTACGGCAACGGGGACCGTGGGTCTATGGGGCCCGAGAAGGAAAGAATAAACAAATTAAAACAAAAAAAAAAGATAATTTTAAAATAAATCATAGAAAACAATTAAACAATCAGGCCTAATTTTAGTTACCGACGAAATATCACATCAGAGTAATATGATTCTGAATATGCTGTGCGTACATAACGTGTCTGAATCTACTACGACTGTGAGTAACCAAAACCACCACCATCCGACGTGACACCATGTTACACTCATTTGTTTGCCATTATCCAACATAAATTTACGTTGACAATCTGAACACCGACTTAAAACTAGTTTCAATGTGTGTTTGAAAAATAATTGTGATTAAAGTTAAGAATTAATATAACTAAAACATATACATAGAACCCAAAAAATTTTTAAAATCTTTTTAGTATAAAAAATGGGGGGGGGGGGGGGGGAGGGAAATCTTTATGACCTCTAGCAACGGGGCCCACAGAATGATGTGGGGGGCCTGGTCTGAAGGCATATCACGAAGTTGTGTGAGGTGATCCTGGGCGAGGTCCAGGCAGAGCCGTGCGCGCCGACTATAAGTGTAGGTAATGTTCTATGGTGGGACGATGACGTCACGCCGAAGGCGACCTCGCTAAAGGATCGGCCTGGCGTCACCGCAGGAACCTGCTCTCTGGGCGTCGAGATCCGTACCTGCCGGCGGGGGTGACGTCATGCGGGCGTCGCGCGGGCGGCCTGCCTCCCAGGCGGAGGCTCGATACCTGTCATCCCAGGTTCACATGCTTTACAGAAGATTCTTCCCAGCGTTGCTCGACATCCTCTGGCTTGTAACAGTCGGGAAAAATTAACTGCTTCATGCGACAACAAAAAATCTAGTTTCCTTTAAGTACAGGCTGAAAAAAAACATCTTTGTAACAACTGCTTACCATTACCACTTCGCCGCTACCCTACTGCTTGAATCTGTGTGTGAATGTGCGAGTGGCTGGTTTTAATATAGCAGCACCTTTTTTTTCCGGTTTGATATTGTTTTATGTATGTTTAATTACTTTCCTTTGTATGTATGTCTATGCTTAATTTTTAATTCCTTTAAATTAGTTGTGGTTGAATTTTTTGTAATAGTTAATATTTAAACATTAAGTTAAAATTTTAATTTGTTCTCTTAATATTTAGTCAACATCTGGTTATATCATGCTTAATTTTTAATATTCCACTATTTGATGTAATTGCAGAAAAGTGGTTAAGTGTAAGAAAAGGCGTACCGCCGTAACTTCGCCACCAATAAAGACGATAAATAAATAAAAAAATAAAAAAATAAATAAATTCTCAGCCACTTGCGTAGCGCATTCTGTTAGCTAGTTCTTGGTGACTGGGATAAACAACAAGGTTCTTTTTACAGACCCACGCAGAATTTCACTCAAACCTTAAATTAAGAGATAATGTATGCAGTAGGTGCAATATATAATATATAATAATATCACTACATAGTATAAAACAAAATCGCTTCCCGCTGTCTGTCCCTATGCATGGTTAGATCTTTAAAACTACGCAACGGATTTTGATGCGGTTTTTTTAATAGATAGAGTGATTCAAGAGGAAGGTTTATATGTATAATAGATGCATAATATAGTAGAGAAACACTGACAATTTGAGAGGTGTCTAATATGATGAATAGAATATGTATCTTTTGTTGTGGATAATTGTTGATTATCTTTTGTTTTTAGTCGAACGAATAGTAAGTAAATATGTTTTACTGCAGCACATACTAATTATATGGCAATTTATTCATAATCATTCGTATAGTTTAAATGCGTGAGTTCAATAAAAACTGTGAACGTTGTATATAAAGACATTCTGTAGTATATTTAGTATCAGCATTGCACCCGTGCGAAGCCGAGGCGGGTCGCTAGTGTATGTATATATATATAGTTTCAAGAGTGAATATATATATATATTCACTCTTGAAACTATCTGGTAATATGGACCATTTGTTACGTTTTAACTAACAAATATTATTTTTTTTAAAGTTCGTATTTTATAGCTGCAATGTAAAAATTTCAAATCTCAAATAGTATTTATCGCACTTGTTCAAGAATAACTTCAACCAAACCAGGATTTCTATGATTACTTACAGTATAGGTAGTAAAAGTTTAGCTATATTAATAAATGTGAGGGTTTGTCTATCTTCCCGTATAGCGAGGAGACTGCAAGGCTTAGTTAGACACGTGACATTTGATACGAATATACTGATGGAGGAGTAAGTTTTCACCTTAGACGTTTCTGAAAAAAAAAATCGCTTTAAATACTGAATAAAATTTTGGTTCAGACTTTCTCGACTAAATTTTCCCCAAAATCTCTACGGCATCGGCTATTGCATTGTTGATGACGCTTCCTTCATATCATGGCCACGACTATTATTATTTTTTTCAATATTTTATTCACATTCGGATTTCAATTTTTCTTTCTTTCATTCTGTAATATCTTTGCCTCTAAACTGACACAGCATTGGTTAAGTAAATGTGAGTTTGAAGGCCTTTAAAAAAATGGGTTCATTGATTTATATTCCTTCCAATTTATTTTAGGTCTAACGATTTTTGTTTCATTAGTTGTTTTTCAAAATTAGTTAAAAAAAATTCGTTCGAGTGCTGCAGTGGCGTACTCACGAGGAGGGGCATGTGTAATAAACAGAGCGATAGTGTTCAGCTTGCAGACTGGCGCAGTGCAGCACGGGTGTATTGGCTGGTGATCTTTAGTAAATGTGTCCCTCTTTAGAGGTGCTGAACGCAAGACCACAACTCCAGACTTCCAATGAAAGTCAGCTCGCCACTGGCTACTAACGGGGACGCACCACAACGCCGAAATGCCAAATTGACCACAACGCCGACAGCTAGAAAACTGTTGTGTACCACAACGCCGAATTACCACAACGCCGAAGTACACTAACGCTGAAAAATGTCATTGCAGGACTGCCACAAAGGTTAGGTTAGGTTAGACTAGGTTAGGTTAGACTAGGTTATGTTAGGTTTGATTGTGGTATTTCGGCGTTAAGGTACATTTAAGAAACACACACAAATTCATTCAGTTGTTATTTCGGCGTTGTGGTACACAGCAGTTTTCTAGCTGTCGGCGTTGTGGTCAATTTTGACATTCGGCGTTGTGGTATTTCGGCGTTGTGGTAACGACCCGCTACTAACCACCTGGCTTCACTGGCCCACCGGCCCACCACGAGCCGCTCCAGGGGGAGTGGGCTGCCGTTGTGCTCGCACACCCGTCGGTGGGCCGCACTCGCTGACGTCAGCAGGAGTCACCCGAGACTTCGACATTCGTCGACACGTAGCCAGCGAAATGTTTTTGCTAAAGTTTCAAACAAACTCAATAAAGGGTTTCGTAAGTGATATGTTTGTATTCTAGAAATTTACCCTCAATTATTATATAAATATAAGATTAAATCAGAATATCTTAAACTTTGTTGTAGGTCATATGCTCAGTTTAGCCAAATATTCAGCTTCATTAACGTTGTGGCATCCAGTATATGTAGAGTGCAATATTGGGATATTTGCGAATTTATCTAAATATTGAAATAATTTAATTTTTTGTTTACATTTAATTTCACGCACACATTCAGTGCATAGTAATACTTAGGGGCTACTTAAGTAATTTTAAATGGAATTAGTCGGTTTTTCCACGAAGAAAATTATACAGAACCTGTTCATAAGTCATTCTAAAATCAGCAAGAAATAAATTACAGTTGTCGAAAACATTTTTTTAACCAACTGACGATATATTACATTGTTTTTTTATTCTGTATATAAATATTTTATCCAATAAATAATGTCGAATGAAAATTATGCAAATACAGTGTAAACTATTAATAAAGTCACTCGATTTAACGACAAACTCTTTAAAATGTCGAAATTGCTTGACTTTGGTTGGTTGACCTTGTTTTCTGTAGCGTCACGCTCACTCTATTTAACAACAACAATACTGCATTATAAATCATTAATCGGTACTTTCTAATTTGCCGAACTTGATAAGAACTGCAGCTTTGTACGTTCTTTTGTTTGCTGTTTTGTTGCTGTATTATCTAGCACGTGTTTTCTTTGACGTACCGGAGATTCTAAGATATTTTGTCTCTTGTTTTTGTATGATGAACTTGCACATGTTTACCTCGGTCACTAGGCTTATGTCAAGTTGTTACACGCTATCATTATCGCAGTTGCTTACACACTTTCGAACTATAAACATGGCGAGTAAACGAAAATCTTTGTGTATTGACTAAAAAGTCTTATTAAGCACTTGATGCAGCGAAACTATTAGAAAAATACTTTTTTATTTAATCAAGGTGATTCGGAAGTATATCAAGATATCAGTAAAATACATAAGAAAAAACAATTAAAATATTGGAGCGGCAAAAAACATCCTACTGAGATAACAGACTAAACGCACTAAGTGTTGTTATTTGCATGAATATTAATGTTCGTGTGTAAAATATGTACTATATTAGTAAAAACATATTATTATAGAATAGTTGACATGATATATTTTATTTCTCTCCATTTAACGACCACTCTATATAACGCCGAAAAATGCTCAGTCCGTTAAGTGTCGTCGTATAGAGTTTACACTGTAATTTATATGTTTAATATGATTTAATTTTTTTTTAAAGTTTTGCCAGCCAAAACAATGTAAAAGGTTTTAAAAATTTAACTGACTTTTAACATAAAATATTCAATCATCACTCATATGTTATTGATAATAGGCACCTTTTTAAGATAACAATCTGCAAAACTGTATGTGAACACTTTGATATAAATTAAAAGAAATAAGACTGCATGGACAGGACTCTGTTATCGCCACAGAGAACAGTAACATAAACTGTGACAAAGGCATGCAAAAAACATCAACAGAAGCACATCACGTGATACCTGGAGCTAGACCAGTCGATCTACTAGTGTGTGAGAGGGCATGTTCTGACGTCTAGCAGAGCAGGGAGGTGACAAGAAGTGATAGGAAGCTTTCATGGGCGAATACGTTAGAAGAATGGCAAGATCGATGCAAGCGCGGCTCCAGAAGAGGGCGGTGGGGGCGGTAGCCCCTCCCGATACCAATTTTATTGATTAGTGTATATTTATGTTTGCTTAAATATATAATTTCATATATTAAACTTTTATCTCATCAAAAGTTTCATGGAGCTACTAAGGTTCTGTATTTTACACCTGTAATTTGTAAATAATATTCCAAGGCCAATATCTGATCACTTTCATTTTTTGCAACTACGACCTTTCTTTGTGCGATAGCCCCTCCTGAAAAGTCATCCTGAAGCCGCCATTGGGTCAATGGGGTGCTTTTTTACTAGGAGAGACATACATACACTATTTTTCCTGGCATCGGGAGAATGAAGTGTAAATGTCTAAATATTGATAGTTATATTTCTCAATACTTGTTCGGGCATGGAAATTTCAAGAAGAAACTTCACCAATTAAGACAAGTTTAATTTCCTCTTTGCCCTGTGTTTGATTAAGGTTAAACTGTATCGCATGTGTTAAATATGTGCACTAAAACCTACGATATTCAGAATATATATGATAATATCACCTCAATTAATTTGAATATAAGGTATAAAGTTGTACATGAATATAAGGAAGATTACCAAATATGGAAGAATATGATTCATTAACTTGGACGTAGTTAGGAGGAATTTGACTGCTGGTAAATTGTCCGCAACAATGAGGCCGACGAAGAATATGAGACAGAAGACTGAAGACTGCAATTTACTTTGATAGTTTCGAGGATTTAAATCGCTAAATGTCATGTCGCTCAAAATATGGTCTTCGTATGCATCCATGCTTAAGATTTAGGTCGTCCATTTTGAATAAAATAATAACATTGCCATTGTTTCAGTTAAGATGTTTCGGTATTTTTGATTATGTTTGACACAAATATAAAAAATCTACGTACGAATGCCAACCCATCGAAAATTATCTTTGAATAGTTCATTGCCTTTCACTAGAGTAGTATAGGGATGTATTTCCGGGCACAGGCTTCAGGCTGAGGTGCGAGGTGCCGAGCCACATCTCTGATTGTGACGTCACGGCGGCCATCTTGGATGAGTGTAACGGGACACCGCGTAACGGGACATAACGTAACGGGACAAGTAGATCACGGCGGTCATTTTGGATCCGCCATCTTCGATCCGCCATCTTCGATCCGCCATCATGGATCCGCCATTTTGGTTGACGTAATTGTGTGTTCTCGAAAATTCCGGCGATGTGTTTCCGCCATTTTGAATTATGACGTCACCGTTGCAATTTCCGTTACGACCGCCATCTTTAACTTTTCTATTTATTATCCGATTTTAATGAATTTTTTTTAAATTATAAAAAAAAATTAAATAATAGAATTTTAATAAAAAATATTTAAAAAACAAACATTTACGACACGGAGTTCGGAGTCCTCGGTTCGAACCCGACTAGTGCAAAAAAAATTAAAAATGGCGACAGATCCTTCCTCAATGGTGGTTGCAGGCAGACTGACTCCCACCACTTTTTTCAAAGCATATATATCGTCACCTAGTATGACGTCATGTACGCCATCTTGAAATTTGGACGCCATCTTGAAAATATTTATTTATTATCCGATTTTAATGAAAAAAATTCCAAAATTCATCAAAAAATAAATGTATTTGAATTCTGTTTGATTATATCGATGTACGTCCTTGGTTCGATTCCCGACGAGAGTAAACGGTCGATCCTTCCTCCATGAAAGCTACCTAGACTGATCTATCACCACCAATACCAAGGTATATATCGTCAACTGGTATGACATCATGTCCGCCATCTTGTCTTCATCCGCTGGAGACCACCATCTTGTTTTCGTCTGCTAGAGTGTGCCGATACCATGTAGTATAATTATCTGGTCACCACACTTTTGTCCTCAACTGTTGACATTGAACATTGACCTTGGCCTTTGACCTTGACCTTTAAATTTGACCTTGACCTTGAAATTTGACCTTGACCTTGAAATTTGACCTTGACCTTGAAATTTGACTTTGTCCTTGAAATTTGACTTTGTCCTTGTCGAACATCATGGATCCGACATTTTATGTTCAGTACATGCTACCAGGAGCTACCACCTGCTGGAGTACGCCATATTGTGTGTGTACTTGTATTATAGAGTACATTTCCATCTGGATAATTTTATTCTAACCCGCTACAGTGCAGTAATCATTTATTTTGGAGGTGCCCCCCCGCCATCTTGAAATTCGGTCGCCATCTTGAAATCATGTAATAATGTAGCTAGAAAAGCGGGAAAAGATCCAAAATTCATTAAATAATTCACTCATTAAAGTTTTGATTGATTAGATCGACTAAGGTCCTTGGCTCGATCCCTGGCCGATACAAAACAACTTTAATTAAAAAAAATACTAAAAAAGTGTTAAGTTTGAGAAAATAAAAACACCACAAGTTCTTTTAAAAAAAAATTATTACATAAATTCAATACACTACTACAAGTACAAAAAAATACACAGACAAATTACCAAAGCCTTTTGGATTCCTCGATTCAAACAGTCTTCTTATTGTACGGACTAAGCCTTTTACATGACTTTAAATGTCTATCTGATCCGTTCATCACCACAGCCAGAGACGGACTGAAGTTCATAGCACTTATATATAGTCTTATTAGCCGGTACAACACATGAGTCAAATCAATAACCATGTTCATTATACGTCTCGGAGCATTTTTTATAATGACGATGTAAACTATCGAGACGCGAAATTAGTTTATTGCACTTATTGCACTGAAATTGTATTCTTTGAACATTATTAGAACAACCGCTTCTTTCATGTCTGCGAGCATTTGAGGTGATAGTAAATGATGCTCCACAGTATTTGCACTGATGCGAAGTACGCTCTTCATTAATTGAAGTATTCAATGCTGATGAAACTTCAGCTGATGGTGGAACAGCACATATCGAAGTCTCCTCCAGTGTTGTCAGAGGCGTTGCCAACGGGATCTGCTCCAACATCGTCGGCGCCGAGGTCATGATTCCCGTAGTCGATGGTACATCCTCCATCGAGTACGACATTAAAGTCGGTAAAGATGCCATCGAAGTCTCAAGAACAGGCAATTACGCGACTTATGCACCAGAAGAAACAAACTAGGTGATCCGTACACCGTCGACGACAGTAACAAACTGAGCGTCCTGCTGTCTAGGACTCGTTTATATACATTAACCGGTTTGAATAATACGCTAGTCAAATCAAGAACAATTTACTAAAATACTAGAGTCAAAACAACATTAAAAAAATAGAAGCACCATCAAAAAAAAAGGAAGCACATTTGGAAGCACCGACAGTAAAAGGCAGCACATTTGGAAGCACCGACTACGAAAAAACAGCACATTTGGAAGCACCGTCATCGAAAAGGCAGCACATTTGGAAGCACCGACTACGAAAAAACAGCACATTTGTAAGCACAGTCATCGTAAAGGCAGCACATTTGGAAGCACCGTCATCGAAAAGGCAGCATATTTGGAAGCACCGACTACGAAAAGGCAGCACATTTGGAAGCACCGACTACGAAAAGGCAGCACATTTGGAAGCACCGACAACGAAAAGGCAGCACATTTGGAAGCACCGACTACGAAAAGGCAGCACATTTGGCAGCACCGACAACGAAAAGGCAGCACATTTGGAAGCACCGACTACGAAAAGGCAGCACATTTGGAAGCACCGACAACGAAAAGGCCGCACATTTGGAAGCACCGACTACGAAAAGGCAGCACATTTGGCTGCCCCGACAACGAAAAGGCAGCACATTTGGCAGCACCGACTACGAAAAGGCAGCACATTTGGAAGCACCGACAACGAAAAGGCAGCACATTTGGCAGCACCGACAACGAAAAGGCAGCACATTTGGAAGCACCGACTACGAAAAGGCAGCACATTTGGAAGCACCGACTACGAAAAGGCAGCACATTTGGAAGCACCGACAACGAAAAGGCAGCACATTTGGAAGCACCATCATCGAAAAGGCAGCACATTTGGAAGCTCCATCAACAAAAAAAAGGCAAAAAGGAAGCACAAGTTACGAGATCTAAGTCTTAGTTAGAAATCAGAATACAAGAAATAAAAAAATTAAATTCTAATAATTTAAATTATTTATTTTATTGCTTTACATTATACAAATGCAAGTAAAACAAGCCATTATTGTATGTAGCCAGCATTCCTCAGTTCCTTGAGTATGAAGGATATTTCTTTGATGCACGAATAGTTTCCTGCACAAAGCGAACCATGTAGAAGTCTTAGCCGGTCAACCAATATGTTTGGATCTTTCCACGATGTGTAATCATTCTCTTCTACCACCATCTTCCTTGCACCTTTATAATAAATATTATGATCTCTGGGGTCTTCCGTTTTACCACCAACCTCAGGGTAACTTTCATGTTTGAGACGGTGATCATCACAAGCTTGATCAGATTTATTTAATATATCACGTCATTTCCACCGTTTCGGTCTCAGGACACCGCCACATTCTTCGATCTTGGCAGCTTTAGGTGCTTCATCATAGTCTATGTCTTTGTCAACAGCCTCAGAGTTACTGTAACAATCACCGTAGAAGTAATCGTCTTCACCCAATTTACCGTAATAATTCGATGTTGATGATGTTGAAGTGTCTTCATCGTCTTCATGCTTCCTTTTTAGGAGTCCATCAATTTTACAAAGTAGGAAAGATCTACTTGAATTTGGCTGGAATATATTCTCACTTTTCACGTTAAGGATTCTTCCATTGTCTTCATTCTTCCGTAAATCATCAACCTCCTTCAATTTAAGTTATTTGTCAAGATCGGAAGAGCCAAGAAAATTATTGTCGTAATGCAGATCACTCTTCCTTAGGCTAGTAGATTCATCGTTGTCCTCTAGCTTGTACGCAGGCTTGGCGCTACAAGTTCTGCCATGTCTTTTTAGGCTCTCTCTCCGCGTAAACGACTTGCTACATCGAACACAATTTATCATATTGCGCAGTGGATTTTTAACACAGTCATTCTTCTCGTGTTGTGTTTTATTCTTTCTCAAGATAAACTCTTTACTGCAAAACTTACACCTATGTTCTTTCGATACAGCGTCAGATCCCAAATCAGAATTCATATTAGTTACTGAGACTAATGCCAGATACCAATTGAGTGTTTTAAATTAGATCCAATACTTAAATAGAAATTTTTTCATATTTCATCAGCGAGAATTAATATATCTCATGCAAAAGTACTTTATGCATGTAGTTCTGCTTTTCAACAACAGATGTCGCCACATGTTGCTTGCAGGTAAATAATATTTAGTTATTTTATGCGGGATGCGGGATGCTCACTAACGATCGCAAAAGAAGGATGGCTTCGCTAGACTCCAAGGAAAAGGAAGTTCGTCTTGCATGTTGGTGCTCCACAGATGTCTCATGGAATAATATTAATTTGACTGAGTAATGATATGTGTTAATTCCACCTGATAAAAATATTGCAAGTTTTGATTTAGTAACAGAAATTATCGAATTAAATGTAACTCCAAATAAAATGACATGTCTCATTAGAAAAAAAAAATCCATGCAGAGAGCGGGATCTCAGAATAGTCAGAAACACTTGAAGAAACCACAGGAATGATTACAAGAACACGGGAAAAACCATCAAAATATTGAAAAGAATAATCAGGAGCACACGGAGAAAACCACCATAATATTGACAAGTATAATCGGAAGCACACGGAGAAAACCGCCACAAGTTTTCTTTGTTATCATAAAATTACAGAAAAAAATTAATAAAAAAAACACAACAAATTCAAAAACTGATTATGCTAGCTTGTAAACTTCTCATTGTTGAGCAATGATAGAGTTCTAGTCCATGCCAGAATCAGTTTTTGAATTTGTTGTGTTTTTTTTTATTAATTTTTTTCTGTAATTTTATGATAACAAAGAAAACTTGTGGCGGTTTTCTCCGTGTGCTTCCGATTATACTTGTCAATATTATGGTGGTTTTCTCCGTGTGCTCCTGATTATTCTTGTCAATATTTTGATGGTTTTTCCCGTGTTCTTGTAATCATTCCTGTGGTTTCTTCAAGTGTTTCTGACTATTCTGAGATCCCGCTCTCTGCATGGAATTTTTTTCCACAAAGGAGACATGTCATTTTATTTGGAGTTACATTTAATTCGATAATTTCTGTTACTAAATCAAAACTTGCAATATTTTTATCAGGTGGAATTAACACATATCATTACTCAGTCAAATTAATATTATTCCATGAGACATCTGTGGAGCACCAACATGCAAGACGAACTTCCTTTTCCTTGGAGTCTAGCGAAGCCATCCTTCTTTTGCGATCGTTAGTGAGCATCCCGCATCCCGAATAAAAGAACTAAATATTATTTACCTGCAAGCAACATGTGGCGACATCTGTTGTTGAAAAGCAGAACTACATGCATAAAGTACTTTTGCATGAGATATATTAATTCTCGCTGATGATATATGAAAAAATTTCTATTTAAGTATTGGATCTAATTTAAAACACTCAATTGGTATCTGGCATTAGTCTCAGTAACTAATATGAATTCTGATTTGGGATCTGACGCTGTATCGAAAGAACATAGGTGTAAGTTTTGCAGTAAAGAGTTTATCTTGAGAAAGAATAAAAGACAACACGAGAAGAATGACTGTGTTAAAAATCCACTGCGCAATATGATAAGTTGTGTTCGATGTAGCAAGTCGTTTACGCGGAGAGAGAGCCTAAAAAGACATGGCAGAACTTGTAGCGCCAAGCCTGCGTACAAGCTAGAGGACAACAATGAATCTACTAGCCTAAGGAAGAGTGATCTGCATTACGACAATAATTTTCTTGGCTCTTCCGATCTTGACAAATAACTTAAATTGAAGGAGGTTGATGATTTACGGAAGAATGAAGACAATGGAAGAATCCTTAACGTGAAAAGTGAGAATATATTCCAGCCGAATTCAAGTAGATCTTTCCTACTTTGTAAAATTGATGGACTCCTAAAAAGGAAGCATGAAGACGATGAAGATACTTCAACATCATCAACATCGAATTATTACGGTAAATTGGGTGAAGACGATTACTTCTACGGTGATTGTTACAGTGACTCTGAGGCTGTTGACAAAGACATAGACTATGATGAAGCACCTAAAGCTGCCAAGATCGAAGAATGTGGCGGTGTCCTGAGACCGAAACGGTGGAAACGACGTGATATATTAAATAAATCTGATCAAGCTTGTGATGATCACCGTCTCAAACATGAAAGTTACCCTGAGGTTGGTGGTCAAACGGAAAACACCTGAAATCATAATGTTTATAAAGGTGCAAGGAAGATGGTGGTAGAAGAGAATGATTACACATCGTGGAAAGATCCAAACATATTGGTTGACCGGCTAAGACTTCTACATGGTTCGCTTTGTGCAGGAAACTATTCGTGCATCAAAGAAATATCCTTCATACTCAAGGAACTGAGGAATGCTGGCTACATACAATAATGGCTTGTTTTACTTGCATTTGTATAATGTAAAGCAATAAAATAAATAATTTAAATTATTAGAATTTAATTTTTTTATTTCTTGTATTCTGATTTCTAACTAAGACTTAGATCTCGTAACTTGTGCTTCCTTTTTGCCTTTTTTTTTGTTGATGGAGCTTCCAAATGTGCTGCCTTTTCGATGATGGTGCTTCCAAATGTGCTGCCTTTTCGTTGTCGGTGCTTCCAAATGTGCTGCCTTTTCGTAGTCGGTGCTTCCAAATGTGCTGCCTTTTCGTAGTCGGTGCTTCAAAATGTGCTGCCTTTTCGTTGTCGGTGCTTCCAAATGTGCTTCCTTTTTTTTGATGGTGCTTCTATTTTTTTAATGTTGTTTTGACTCTAGTATTTTAGTAAATTGTTCTTGATTTGACTAGCGTATTATTCAAACCGGTTAATGTATATAAACGAGTCCTAGACAGCAGGACGCTCAGTTTGTTACTGTCGTCGACGGTGTACGGATCACCTAGTTTGTTTCTTCTGGTGCATAAGTCGCGTAATTTCCTGTTCTTGAGACTTCGATGGCATCTTTACCGACTTTAATGCCGTACTCGATGGAGGATGTACCATCGACTACGGGAATCATGACCTCGGCGCCGACGATGTTGGAGCAGATCCCGTTGGCAACGCCTCTGACAACACTGGAGGAGACTTCGATATGTGCTGTTCCACCATCAGCTGAAGTTTCATCAGCATTGAATACTTCAATTAATGAAGAGCGTACTTCGCATCAGTGCAAATACTGTGGAGCATCATTTACTATCACCTCAAATGCTCGCAGACATGAAAGAAGCGGTTGTTCTAATAATGTTCAAAGAATACAATTTCAGTGCAATAAGTGCAATAAACTAATTTCGCGTCTCGATAGTTTACATCGTCATTATAAAAAATGCTCCGAGACGTATATTGAACATGGTTATTGATTTGACTCATGTGTTGTACCGGTTAATATGACTATATATAAGTGCTATGAACTTCAGTCCGTCTCTGGCTGTGGTGATGAACGGATCGGATATTCATTTAAAGTCATGTAAAAGGCTTAGTCCGTACAATAAGAAGACTGTTTAAATCGAGGAATCCAAAAGGCTTTGGTAATTTGTCTGTGTATTTTTTTGTACTTGTAGTAGTGTATTGAATTTATGTAATAATTTTTTTTAAAAAGAACTTGTGGTGTTTTTATTTTCTCAAACTTAACACTTTTTTAGTATTTTTTTTAATTAAAGTTGTTTTGTATCGGCCAGGGATCGAGCCAAGGACCTTAGTCGATCTAATCAATCAAAACTTTAATGAGTGAATTATTTAATGAATTTTGGATCTTTTCCCGCTTTTCTAGCTACATTATTACATGATTTCAAGATGGCGACCGAATTTCAAGATGGCGGGGGGGCACCTCCAAAATAAATGATTACTGCACTGTAGCGGGTTAGAATAAAATTATCCAGATGGAAATGTACTCTATAATACAAGTACACACACAATATGGCGTACTCCAGCAGGTGGTAGCTCCTGGTAGCATGTACTGAACATAAAATGTCGGATCCATGATGTTCGACAAGGACAAAGTCAAATTTCAAGGACAAAGTCAAATTTCAAGGTCAAGGTCAAATTTCAAGGTCAAGGTCAAATTTCAAGGTCAAGGTCAAATTTCAAGGTCAAGGTCAAATTTCAAAGTCAAGGTCAAATTTCAAGGTCAAGGTCAAATTTCAAGGTCAAGGTCAAATTTCAAGGTCAAGGTCAAAGTCCAAGGTCAATGTTCAATGTCAACAGTTGAGGACAAGTGTGGTGACCAGATAATTATACTACATGGTATCGGCACACTCTAGCAGACGAAAACAAGATGGTGGTCTCCAGCGGATGAAGACAAGATGGCGGACATGATGTCATACCAGTTGACGATATATACCTTGGTACTGGTGGTGGTAGATCAGTCTAGGTAGCTTTCATGGAGGAAGGATCGACCGTTTACTCTCGTTGGGAATCGAACCAAGGACGTACATCGATATAATCAAACAGAATTCAAATACATTAATTTTTTGATGAATTTTGGAATTTTTTTCATTAAAATCGGATAATAAATAAAGATTTTCAAGATGGCGTCCAATTTTCAAGATGGCGTACATGACGTCATACTAGGTGACGTATATATGCTTTGAAAAAAGTGGTGGGAGTCAGTCTGCCTGCAACCACCATTGAGGAATGATCTGTCGCCATTTTTAATTTTTTTTTGCACTAGTCGGGTTCGAACCGATGACTCCGAACTCCGTGTCGTAAATGTTTGTTTTTAAAATATTTTTTATTAAAATTTTATTATTTAATTTTTTTTATAATTTAAAATTTTTTTATTAAAATCGGATAATAAATAGAAAAGTTAAAGATGGCGGTCGTAACGGAAATTGCAACGGTGACGTCATAATTCAAAATGGCGGAAACACATCGCCGGAATTTTCGAGAACACACAATTACGTCAACCAAAATGGCGGATCCATGATGGCGGATCGAAGATGGCGGATCCAAAATGGCGGCCGTGATCTACTTGTCCCGTTACGTTATGTCCCGTTACGCGGTGTCCCGTTACACTCATCCAAGATGGCCGCCGTGACGTCACAATCAGAGATGTGGCTCGGCACCTCGCACCTCAGCCTGAAGCATGTGCCCGGAAATACATTCCTATACTACTCACTAGCAACATCAACAAATATAAACACAGAATAATGTTTAGCTTCTTCGGGAGGTATGCCTGCATCATTATCACTATAAGGATAGTATCCCATACCATCTATGCATTTTAGTATGTAACTAAGTCGCACGTATTTTGGCTCTTGCAGGGATTTTCAGTAAAGGAAAATGTTTTCAAAACACAAACAATTCGCATGTTCAAGCAAGTTCACACACAGTGGGCCTTGCAAATGATACATCTTGCAGTATTCGGTAGCAAACTACCATTTCTACATTCTATAGCATTATAATTTTTGTTAACTTCCGATATTTTCACTGATAAAGATAAATTAGGTTTCATAATTTTCATGCCATACCCATTTACTTCATTTTTTTTTTCATTACCTCCTCTCAAGTATGGATTTATGTTTGAAATATTTGGATTATGTGGATTAATGTTTGAAATACATGTTTCAGTGTTTGAAATACGTGGATTACTTTGATTAATGTTGGAAATATGTATTAGCGTTTGAAATATGTGGATAATATGGATTAATGTTTTAAATGTATGTGTCAGTGTTTGAAATATATTGATTTTCTTTGAAATATGTGGATTTGTGTATTAGTATTTTAAATATGTGTATTAGTGTTTGAAATATTGTCTTGTTTTTCCTACATACTAGGCATGCAAGTACTAGTATGTCTTTTCATGCTATCAACTCTCTTGAATGCCCGGAAACAGTTGGGACAATGAAATCTCTGATTGGAATAATTCTTTATACACACGTGATTTTCATGATGAAAAGCAATCTGTTTTAAACTAAAACTTTTCTTGCAGTATTTAAACAAGTACAGCATTCTGACTCAAGTGACTTATGGATGTTACTATTTCAATATTCTGTTTGCAACTTAACTGCTTAGCTATATAAAAAGCTGTATTTGTGTTTCCCCCTCAGTAAGCTCCAATTACTTATGAGATTAAGTCTAAACGTGGCTGTGGATTAGTAAATAGTTTAATAAACAAATTTCCATTAGAATTACATATTCAAGAACATTAATTTTGCGAACCAGGTACGAAATTAGCTACGAGACCTAAGCAGGGGGCTAAAGCATAAATAAACTTTATGGTATTTTGCAAAAACCACGATCTCGTTTATAGTAAAAGTTTCTATATAAAAGACAGACACGAGGCAGACAAAATCATGTCGCAGGCAGCAGAGAATTTGTACAAGGCAGGAGATACTAAAATAGGTGAAAAGCTAGCTTCATTTGCCATTTAAAAAGCCACAAATTAAAAGTGAAACTAGGTATGGGACTCAAGAGAAAACACAAAGTCAAGAAAACTACTGAAACGAGTCAAGAAGGGCGGCTTCCTTCCCCTTCCCCCTGCTTTTGCCGCACTCGCAGGATTGGTCGGTGCAGGAAGTGATGTAATTAGAGCAGTTAATTAGCAAAGACCAATAAAAATAACTTGGAAGAACCAAGACGTCACAACGAAGAGATGGAGGTACTAGCTAAAGGTAAACGGAAAAAGGTATGTTTCTGCGTCCATATCAGGCCAAAGGGACTGGAAAAATAATGAAACAAAAGAGACAGTGGTAAAACAAGGAATAATAAATGCAATGCCATTTTTAGCGTTATCAAACACGGAATTATTAAAATATGGCCATAAACTAAAAATCAAGAGTTTTAGACAGTGTTCTGGACAGCACATGTGGAACGAGGTAAACATGCACTTTACGTTGATAGTTTCGGGGATTTAAAACCTCCTAGAGAACTCGTAAATTAATTGAAAGGTGTTACAATTTCATGCAATTACAACAAAGAACAAAATTGTAACTCTCAAAATTGTGTGAAAACTATGTTTAATATTTCTGTCGAAGTATTCGTGAAATACTTCTGCTAGCAGCTAGCTTATTTCCACAAGCAGTCAGTCGACTGATTGTCATGATAGTGTGTTTGGACACAGAATGTTTGCACCTGGCATGAAACATCCGCGCGACTAATGACATTCTGTCTCCAGTTTGACGCACTTTCCTCAGCGCTGACGCACGGACTTTGACTCACTAATTGATTCACTAATTCTAATGACATTCTGTCTCCTCAGTTTGCACGCGCATTCCACACCGGTGACGAACTTTATTTCCTAACGATCTGTAGCACTTTTGAAATTCAACACGATAAAACTTACAGCCAACATTTTCCTCGTGTAAACAAAGTGACGCTACAAGAAATATTCAGCTCACCGCTGACTAGATTATGGAAAAACTACGACTCATGTTTACATAGTGTTTGGGAAACCCTAATTTTCAATTTTTTTGAATGAAATATTGAAAATAAAGAATTTCAAGACAAATGCTACTGTATACCACATGATTTTATGAATTTAGTACATGCTAGAAATTACATAGGAATTTACCTTTAAGTTTATAAAACATTAACTAAGGAAATGTGGCAGAAAAAGCCTTTTATAAACATTGAATGTGAATATATTAGAAATCATTTTAAAATGTAAGCAAAACATATTAGAAATAAGCGATTACATTGACAACTGCAGAACATGCCCTGGTGGATCACAATATCCGTAATCATATTGTTACGATTTACCGCGGGTTCGTAAAGGATAGCCCAATTAAAGATTTTTATCACACACACAGTTTTATTTATTGCCACTACTTATGTCACTTACAAATAACCTTCTAAAATGGCAAATAATTAATTACGCTTAAAGAAAGGTCTATTCCCCAGTCACTCGTTCCACACACCTCGCTGGGCCGCATCTCTGGCGCAACTCTCGCCGCAGCACCCCTCGTGGGTCTCCACCGCGGGACTCCGTCGTCGCACTCCGCCGCCGCCGACGCACTTGCCTTCGCCGAAGATCCGCTTGACGCCTCGCTCGCAACTTCTCTCGGGATCCCGCCGCGCCCACGAAACTATCGCCCGGAACTGAACTCTTCGCCATGGAACCTTCGTCCAAGGACTTCGCCACTCTGCCGCACCCGCGGCACTATCGCCCGGAAACTCCGCAGCGGGAAGGCTCCCGCCTGAACTCTCTCTCAACTCTCTCTGAACTCCGACTCACTCCCTCGAGGCGGCCGTCCTCGTTTTATCTATCAGCCGCAATTTCCAGAACTTGCGAGCGCGGCCGGGGCCAGTCGCGTCATTCCGTGCCGACCCGACGGCAGAAATCTCTCGAAACACGTGTCTGCGGCTCGCGTAACTCCGCAGCTGGCAGGTTTCAGTTACGTGTCAAAGGCAGGGCGCCGCGCGGGGTTTGGGGGGAAGGAGGGGGGAAAGCGACAATCCTTGTTATCTTCCAGGCGCGCGCGACGCATATCATGTTTCGGCAGCCGCCAACCAACTCTGCACCTGCACGTGTCCCGGCCTTGCTCTCGTTCGTAACACTATGTATAGTTACGCTCATCGCCGACTCATTGACTCAGTAACACCAAAGAACTATGTATACTTTCGAGACAAGCACATCATGAAGCACAAATATTATCCCAAATCATTGAGATGAGCATAAAATATAAAATGGAAGTGTAACAATAGAGTAACATTTGAAATACAGCTACATAAGTGGAACATGCCGTGTTATTGAATTAAAGTGTTTGTTGTATTCATTATTTTTCAATGGGCGCATTTGGCATTAACTATAATTATAATTACTAAAAAGTCTTATATATCGGAGTCTTATATCTCAAAAAGTTTAGCTATAAACGAAAAAAAAAATTTTTCCCCCCTCCTTTATGAAATTTCAATTTCCGTAACAGAGAATCTTTAGATGATAGTTTGAATTTTGTACTTATGCCCTTTCGTATTTTTTTTATTTGGGTTTTTAAATATGCTTATATCTTTTGAAGTTTACAATTTCATTAAAAAAAGCCGTTTTCGTCTTTTATGTGTACAATATAAGTTATGTTTGTATACCCGAAAATGTTTTGGTAGAATTGCCTTTTTGTAGTCACCAGTGGCGAGGCGTGAGGTTTACATGAGGGAAAGCAACAACTCCGTGCACCCCAAAACACGGTGGAGGAGGGGGGGGGGGGGGTCCGGGGGACCTCCCCCGGGAAAATATGGATTTAAAGGTAAAAAAGGGTGCTATTTAAGTAGTTTTCTTAACTGAACATTGACTATTCCACAGGTAGAAAAATTTACATTTTTTTTAAATTATAAATTATTTTTGAAAAATAATAATGTTTGGCATACATTATTCTGATAATAAAATACCTACTCTACATTATTTATATACTAAGTGAGAGTGTAGTATCATCGATATCTCGTACAAAATATATAAACAGACAACACATGGCAAAGTAAGTACTTAAAATAAAGAGAAGAAGCTCATAAAAATGTACTAGAATAGTAAAAATTAAATGTTGGTATTTTTGGTACCAACACAAAAAAAACTATCTTCATACGTGATCAGAAACTGTTAACTGGTACGTAGTTATTCACAGTCACTCCAGCGAGATTGCAACTCTCAAGCTGGGATCCCGTATCCGCTACCCGCGGGACGCGGTCGGTAGCAGTTGGCGCTGCTAGGCCGCCCCCAGCACGCACACAAATCCCGCACGCACTGCCAGCCTTCGGTTACCCAATAGGGCGCAGGGAACTCCCAGCCAACAGCCCGCGAGAGAGATTTTTTTTTTCCTAACCTAACTAAAACTAAGTGTTTTTTGGAGGGGTCCGGGTTACGGAGGGACCTAGGTGCGTCTCAGGCCGAAGCCTATACGCCTAGTCATGCTGGGATTAGCCATGCAAGGAGAGGGTCGCATGCATCATGTGCTAGGAGGGGATTGGCCAGCCATGGCAGCGATTGGCGCCATGACTAACTCCCCTCACTCTTAAATCTAGACTATAACTAGAGATAGGTTGGGCCCAGATAAAACCTGCATAGACACAGAGAAAACCCTGGGCACATTCATGCGGGATGCAAATTGGCATGCATTACGTGTAGGAATTTACAGGAGACAGAGGATGGTCTGGATGAAGTGTTGTACAGAGTAGAAAATAGTCTACCATGCGGGGATTGGGCACTTGGACTCGTGGTCCGCTTTTCCAGTTGTTCAGTACTGGATTTAGTGACCAGGGACGCAAGCGCCCCTGGTGGTGAGTGGTTGCACTGACCACTCACTCCGCCGCCAGTCAGCACCTAAAAAACTAAGAAACTAAAACAGAAAAAAGGTAAATGACTTACAAACTAGGCATTTCGTTACAAAATATGCAAACACCCAACTCAGGGATGGACGTGCAGTGCTTAAGATAAAACTAAAATAAGAACTAAAAATGTATATTTTTTTAAATTTTTTTTTAGATTTTTTTACTATTATTTTAGAAATATATATTTTTGATGACTATTACTAAGTATCTAGGACTTGTTACTAATTTACAAATCTCTAATATCTACTACTATATTACTAGTTAAATATATAGGAACTGTCGGTGTATAAAGTTACAGGTGAATTAAGTCAAGACCTATTCGCATTCTGGCATTGTTGCAAGCTTGTAATTCAAAATCCCATGTATTTCAGAAACACAACCGGCACTGGAGGTGAAGCCTGCCAGGCGGGCCATGCCCATCGTGCATAGGGAGTCAGCCCTAACACAACAGGCAGTGAACCCAGAGGTCGGTTAGTACATACACCTGCGTGCTTCGGACCATTTTGAATTAGCTAATTATCATTAATGTCTATATTTAAGTTTCAACTCGCGGGAGACTGATTGGCCGATCGCTCAGCCAGCCACAGCACACTACGGAGGTCTGTGAGCCAAGATTGAATTTGGCATTTTATATTTTCCATGCAACTCTGGATCTTGTTCGCCCAGTGATGAAATATATGGGTTTCTGCTTATGGCACATTTATCATAGAATTTTTGCGCAGTTCGGAAATAATAATGTTTTAAAAGTTCGAGTTTGAGCTCTCTGTGCATAGCCCTTACGGGGCAATACACAGGCGCATCTGTCGCAATACGAATACTCTTATTCTGAATTCTCTGTAGCTTGATTAAGTGAGATTTCGCTGCTGTTGCCCACACCGGCGCTGCATACGTGATTATTGGTTTTATTAGTGCGTTATAAATTATTATTCCGTTTTTAACAGAGCTACCTAAACGTCTGCTCATGACGGGGTAGAGGGCCATGAGCCTAGTGAAAGCTGTTTTTCTTTTCGCCTCTATGTGATCGCGCCATAGTAGTTTCCTATCTATGTGCACGCCTAAATATTTAACAACATTTTTGTGAGGAATTTGCTCATTGAAAAGTATTAGTCGTGGTCTATCTTCGAGTGGCGGGAGATGTTTACGCGTAAAAACTATAGCTTCTGATTTAGTAGGGTTTACCTTAATTCGCCATTTTGTGCACCACTGTTCTATTGAATTTAGCGCGGTTTGCAATCTGTCTGCTGCGAGTTCTAGAATACTAGATCTGCTAAACAATACCGTATCGTCCGCGTAGCAGCCAAACTGAACTGATCGGTGTGCGGGCTTAGGCATATCATGGATATAAATATTGAATAAAACCGGCACCAAAATGCTGCCTTGTGGGACTCCTGCTTTGATTATTTTTAAATCGGACTGTGCTCCTTCTGTCGTGACTCTAAACGATCGATTGCGAGAGAGATGCGCGCTCCCTGAGAGACGACCGCCGACTGAAACGCCACGATTTCATTATTTTTTTTTTTTTTTTTCCTAACCTAACTAAAACTAAGTGTATTTTGGAGGGGTCCGGGTTAGGGAGGGACCTTGGTGCGTCTCAGGCCGAAGCCTATACGCCTAGTCATGCTGGGATTAGCCATGCAAGGAGAGGGTCGCATGCATCATGTGCTAGGAGGGGATTGGCCAGCCATGGCAGCGATTGGCGCCATGACTAACTCCCCTCACTCTTAAATCTAGACTATAACTAGAGATAGGTTGGGCCCAGGTAAAACCTGCATAGACACAGGGAAAACCCTGGGCACATTCATGCGGGATGCAAATTGGCATGCATTACGTGTAGGAGTTTACAGGAGACAGAGGATGGTCTGGATGAAGTGTTGGACAGAGTAGAAAAGAGTCTACCATGCGGGGGTTGGGAACTTGGACTCGTAGTCCGCTTTGCTTTTTATCCAGGACTGGATTTAGTGACCAGGGACGCAAGCGCCCCTGGTGGTGAGTGGTTGCACTGACCACTCACTCCGCCGCCAGTCAGCACCTAAAAAACTAAGAAACTAAAACAGAAAAAAGATAAATGACTTACAAACTAGGCATTTCGTTACGAAATATGCAAACACCCAACTCAGGGATGGACGTACAGTGCTTAAGATAAAACTAAAATAAGAACTAAAAATATATATATATATATTTTTTAGATTTTTTATTATTATTTTAGAAATATATATTTTTGGAAACGCCACCTCGCCACCTGCCCTGCCGAACTTTAGCGGACATAGCCGAAGCAGTCGGCGGAAGAATTCCACCGTCTTCTTCGGCCATGTTCGCTTGAGTTCGGCAAGAAAGCAGCACATGATGCATGCGAGTCGGTGGTCGTCTCTCGGGGCGTGCGCATCTCTCTCGCGGGCTGTTGGCTGGGAGTTCCCTGCGCCCTATTGGGTAACCGAAGGCTGGCAGTGCGTGTTGGTTTTGTGTGCGTGCTGGGGGCGGCCTAGCAGCGCCAACTGCTACCGACCGCGTCCCGCGGGTGGCGGATACGGGAGCCCAGCTCGAGAGTTGCAATCTCGCTGGGGTGGCTGTGAATAACCAATAGCAGTCCGCGGACCAATGGCCGGCCTGTGGAGTCGTTATCACGGCTGTCGGGGAGAAAGGTAGCCTGAATGTAGCTCGGCGCGTGGCAGGGAGCAGCTTCGTCGGCGAAGGCCCGCAGGGGAGCTCGAGGTGCTGAAAAAATGCGAAGTGTAGACGAACTGCGGGCTGGAACTTGCGGAGCTGTGAACTGCTGCGCGCGCAACGGAATCGAAATGCATCGGAACTCTGAAGGAAGACATCAGGAACCTTCAGCTGGGGCTACTGTAGGTCTGGCAGTAGTAGCCTCGAGCGGCGCGACCTTCAACCGTCTCGGGGATTTTGGGTGGCGAGGTTGGTTCCCTCCCCCCACCCTGGCTTGAAAAGTACTGCTGTTGACCTGAAGAAGGAAGATGAAGATGGCGCAACGTCAGGCTGCCTTTCGCTCCGTGCGCCCGCAGTTCGAGCCGGTTTACTGGCTCGTCTGCCCACTTCTGTTTTAACTGTGGCTGCCTGGGCAGCTGTGGCTGGGCTGACGAGTGAAGTCGCCCGCCCCTGGGGGCGCTTGCGCCCCTGGTTAATAACAACCCAGGAGTTCCCAAACTTTAAATGCGGGCCGCAAGGCCCAAGCACCCAACTCCAGCATGGTTGATTTTTCAGCCCCTCCAACTCTTCTTACCTGGACCCTTCTTCCCTCTTGTCCAGTAGCTACCTGCCTGTTTAATGCATGATAATGGATCCCCGCATGACCCGGCCCAGGGTTTTCCCTGTGTCTATGCAGGTTTTACCTGGGTCACATTTAGCTAGCTTTTAAGCTAGGCGACCAATGGGGCGTCAGTCATGGCGCCAATTGCAGCCATGGCTGGCCAGTAAACCCCACTACGCACACGATTGCACGCGCCCTTGTCCTGCATGGTTCGAAACCCGCATGGTAGTGTGTATAGGCTTCGGCCTGAGACACACCTAGGTCCTCCCCTAACCTAGACCCTCCCCTTCACACTTAGAATTAACTTAGGCTAGGAAAAAAAAAATTGATGCATGCATCCTTAAGCACTGCACGTCCATCCCTGAGTTGGGTGTTTGCATATTTTGTAACGAAATGCCTAGTTTGTAAGTCATTTATCTTTTTTCTGTTTTAGTTTCTTAGTTTTTTAGGTGCTGACTGGCGGCGGAGTGAGTGGTCAGTGCAACCACTCACCACCAGGGGCGCTTGCGTCCCTGGTCACTAAATCCAGTACTGGACAACTAGAAAAGCGGACCACGAGTCCAAGTGCCCAATCCCCGCATGGTAGACTCTTTTCTACTCTGTCCAACACTTCATCCAGACCATCCTCTATCTCCTGTAAATTCCTACACGTAATGCATGCCAATTTGCATCCCGCATGAATGTGCCCAGGGTTTTCCCTGTGTCTATGCAGGTTTTACCTGGGCCCAACCTATCTCTAGTTATAGTCTAGATTTAAGAGTGAGGGGAGTTAGTCATGGCGCCAATCGCTGCCATGGCTGGCCAATCCCCTCCTAGCACATGATGCATGCGACCCTCTCCTTGCATGGCTAATCCCAGCATGACTAGGCGTATAGGCTTCGGCCTGAGACGCACCTAGGTCCCTCCGTAACCCGGACCCCTCCAAAAAACACTTAGTTTTAGTTAGGTTAGGAAAAAAAAAATCGTAGTTTCTACCACGTGTTTTTACAGCCAATCCCCTCCTCGAATCTTTGTACCATGCCACCCCCCTTCCGAAAGGAAACTACTGTGGCAGCCTTCCTGCTGAAAGCGGTCCTACCAGCGCTTCTAAATCTAGCAACGCTTCTAAAACAGCATGTTTTGTGTGTCAACGAGTTCTTTTCTTATAGCGCACAGCAAACAGTATTGGGTCCTAAGAAGATAGTGTAAAAAATACGTACACCTAACTGCACGAGCCAAAGTAAAATACTATTCTGAATAAAATATTTATTTAAAAAATACATTGTCTGCAAACTGCCTGGGCAAGCACTGCTTGCCTTGCTTGCCCTGACGAGACGCCACTGGTAGTCACACCATTTTGAATTTTTATAATATATTATTCTTTTGTGGTCACTTAATTTCTGCTGCCAAAAATATCGTCGGTAAATAGAACAGATGAAATTAATGCATACAATTTTTTATCGTATATTTTTTATAATTTTATATATATTCATACAAATAAGAAATCATTTTAATTTGCACAATAATAAAATTAATTTTAAACTGTCGTGTAAATTAAATATAACCTTCTAGTTTAATAATAATATTACTAAATTTATTACTTTAATAAATGTCCCTGTCTCTTCAGTTGTTTCCGTAGTGTAGTGGTTATCACGTGCGCCTCACACGCGCAAGGTCCCCGGTTCGATCCCGGGCGGAAATAGGTTTAATTTTTATTTTTTATTTCAGGAATATTAGCTACTGAATTTATAGTTCCCCGAACCCATAAAGCTTGTAGCTAGCGAAACATAATCACCGAGAAGAGTGAATGAAACGAATGTTTTGCTTGTAAAAATTGCTTGTTAAATTTAGCACTTATTCAAAACCAGTGAAAAAAATATTTTCTTAACCTACGGAAGAACTGCTTCGCTCGAAAAAGAGATGAAGAACTTAATTTACTAAGTCAATGAAATTTAAGAACGTTCTAGGCGAAGTATTTTCTTTTTGGAATATAGATTTCAAGCAAGAGCTTATATAATTTGGTTTCTAGTTGAGTTATTGTCTCTCCCATATCACTAAACAAACATGTGCTGGTTGTGACAGTTTTCTTTTTATTAATTTTTAATAATAATATATATGTTTTAGATAAATAACTTATATTTAAATAAATATTAAACAAATTTTGTATTCAAACACTTTTGCTAAATACGAAATTAAAAAGACAAATGACGTAATAGGCCTAAGGATCACCAAAAAAACTTATTGTACTATTAAATAAATATACAATAAAGTTATAGAAAACTGAAAACAAAAAACTATAACTTGTTATTTGTTCCATTTTTAGCGCAAACTAAGTTATTAATGAAACAATCTCTTGGTAATCCAACGGCAGTTGATGGAAAAAGATATATGATATTACTATTAAAAAAGAAATATACATAAATAAAAAACAACTATTAATAAGAACAACATTTCTTATTGTAACAGGAATACATGAAAGAAAAACAAACAAATGGTGAGCTTATTGAGGTTGCGTGTAGAGAAGTGGGATTATTAACACAGGTAATCGGGAATAAACTACAAAATTATAAATAGTTATTATAAGCAGAACTATTTAATAGATGTATGTACATTGTGGCACCTTTGAAAGTCCACAAAAGTTAAAAGATTTAGACTTGACCTAATACACGGCATGTGAGTACCAGATAATGTGAAGACTGTATTCGATATACCGCAAGATCTCCCGAACGGTGTCTGCAGTTACAGTTGCAATAGCTTCAGCGACCCTCTCTGTTAGGTGATGAATGTTCGTTATCTACTCAGTCTACACGATGGTTCTAATTTATACCTAGGAAAGAGAGCAAGGTCTCCAAATAACCGTGTGAAAGCTAGAGTGTAGCTTTCGTAATATATGGCTAACATAGCTTCACCGGTTGTGAGATGTAATGCATGAGGTATTATCAGGTAAACAAACCAGTGAAACTCAATTTACTATATTTTGTTAACCACATATTTTGTGGTGTAGCATACCAGAATATTTTAATCTCCTACTAAATTAAATAAAACAGTTTTTTTATTACAAAACAGCATTAAGTATTTCTCGCACAGTTTACTTTCTAGGCTGGCTGGCAGCCTGGCGGGAAACGACAAAAAGTCGCCCTCGAAACAACCAGTGCCACCTAAAGTAATGCGAACAGCAATGTCCAAGCTCCCGACCTTTGTTTAGTAGTTCATTTCTACTCTGTCCAACTTTTCTTCTGGAATCATCTTTCTGTTTCCTGTAATCAACCTGCTTGTTATTAATGCATGAAATTTTGCAACCCGCATGTAAGTGCCCAGGGTTTTTCCCTGTGTCTATGCAGATTTTACCTGAGCCCACCTTATCTAGTTTTAGTCTAGGATAGTCAGTGAGGGGAGTTAGTCATGGCAAAATCACAGCCATGGCTGGCCAATACCCTCCTAGCACATGATGCATGTTATCTCTCCTGCATGGTGATTACAGCGTATAGGCTTTGGCCTGATACGCACCAAGGGCCGAATGCACAGACCATACTATTACTAAATTTGAGTATTAAGTTGTACTAAATTGCAATTTCGGTATGCACAGGTTGTGAAGTATTAGTGGTGCTTATTTGTTAAGTGTTTTCGTGCAGCGAATATTTAGTCGCCGGTTGACCTTACTAAATTGCTATTTAGTGCTACTTTTCGCATCATGGAAGCTGTACGACGCATTGTGGGTGACGAGTTTGTGGAATTTATGCGATATGCTAGGGATGATCCCTACAATCCGCCGCCTAGAAAATATCTTCGAGATGGGGATAATCCGTTGGAATTTTTTAGTGATGAGGAGTTTGTGAAACTTTTTCGTTTTACTAAAGAAACTGTAATTGGTACCATCGTTCCGCTTGTTGCGGCTGATAAAGGAGATAAATGTGGTTTGCCGGTGCCAGCAATTGTTAAAGTTACCACTGCATTACGCTTTTATGGCAGTAACAGTTTTCAATTATGTGAGAATAAAATTTAAAGTGTGAACTAAGTTTGACGATACCTATGTTGGTTGTAGTTGTAAACAACTGTTAGAAATAAAATTTATTTACTGTCGGTTTTCTTCGTAACGCTGTCATGAACATCCATTTATTATATTTATTTATAGTCCGTTAACCTGTGTCCTGTGTTTGTTATTTTTAAGATTGTTTGTAGTGACCTTATTCACTTGAATCAAGCAACAGTAAGCAGGATTATCAAGGTTAGAGTTGCTTTAAGTTTAGGTTCTGTACCTACATCATCAGTAGTTTTGTGCCCTTTATTTGACATATTAATTTTAATAAAAAAACGGAAGCAGGTCATATTTGAGGGGGGAAAATGGTACAGGTTCTATATTACTATTGTGTATCCAGATATACTTTTGATCCTGATGGCATGATCCTGTACACCTGATCCTGTGTACATGATGCTTATTTTGTTATGCAGGGGGAAGGCGCGTAGCGCCGATGCGTTTTGCGCTACAGTGTGAAACCTGATGTAAAAAATATACTACCTACGTATAAGTTAACTTACGTCAGGTTTCGCGCATCAGGTGTACAAGATCATGCCATCAGGATCATATCATCAGGATCACATGGTTAACTTGGATAAGCAATACAGAACTTTTACCTCCACAAAGTAAAATTTCAAAAATACCATTTCTGTACTTACCCTGAAAACAGCGTCCATAAATACGTAATAGTTTATGAGAAATAACACGTCAAAACTTAAGTTTACAATACTTGTATTTTGCTGCTGCCATAGCCGCCTTTAACGTATATTACAGTACCTGTGCATTGTTGCTGCCACCGCAATTATTTTACTAGCATCGATTTGTTTGTTTTAGAGAACTTCAGTCAATGGATGTATTTGTTTTATTATCAGAGTTATTTAATACGTTATGTGTTACTTTAAAAAATTTGGGTTATGGTTACATTATCAACATAAACAATGCTTGAAAATACTCTGGACAGTTAGTTGGGGAGAATAAGTAGCGACATTAAAAATAAAATACTGTGGAATTATGTAATGTAATGTTAGTGATGTTGAAAATACTTAAAAAATATTGTGGACAGTTTGTTGGATTGGTATATAGCTACATTAAAATTACAGTGTAATCATGTGAACAGTTGATTAGATCAGAGTAGCTACCTCTTAAATTGGTTATTCCTTATCAGTCGTATGAAATATTTTATAGTATTTTTAATGAAGCTATATCAAAATGACCATCCACAATTTTTGGAAGTACCTACTGTATTTTGCCAATCTTGCCTAATCAACCATTTACTATATTGGGATAAAGTTCTTCAAAACAAACACAAACCAACACTGCTAAACAATTAATATCTGTGACAGCGGTAATGCACATGATTTAAATGTGAGCTATAAACTGAAATTTCTCAGTAACAGTAGGAATTAAGAAATGCTGTATTCAGGGTAAATACAGGAATGTTTTTTGTTTTGGAAGATGGTATTTATGACATTTTCTTTTTACTTTATGGAAAAGCAGCATTGTGTTACATTTACCTCCAAAATTCTTTGTTATAAGCAAAATCTTTCAATATTCATCAGGACAAAGTTATAAACTTGGATAAATGATAAGAGCATAATAGTAGTATATAATAGGGCAAGCTGGGACAGGCCTCAGGCGGTGGATTGAAGATTGTCGGTCCGCCATCTTGGATTGTAACGTCACGGCGGCCATCTTGGATAAGCGTAACGGGACACAGCGTAACGGGACACAGTGTAACGGGACATAACGTAACGGGACAAGTAGATCACGGCGGCCATTTTGGATCCGCCATCTTGGATCCGCCATTTTGGATGACGTCATTGCGTTCTCGAAAATTCCGGTGATGTGTTTTCCGCCATATTGGATGATGACGTCACCGTTGCAATTTTCGTTACGGCCGCCATCTTTAACTTTTTTATTATTCGATTTTAACGAATTTTTTTTTTAAATTTATAAAAAAAATTAAATAATAAAATTTTAATAAAATACTTATAAAAATTGTACTTTTTCGACACGGAGCTCGGAGTCCTCGGTTCGAACCCGACGAGGTCAAAAAAAAATAAAAAATGGCGACCGATCCTTCCCCCTAGGTGACTGCAGGCAGACTGACTCCCACCACTTTTTTTCAAAGCATATATATCGTCACCTAGTATGACGTCATGTCCGCCATCTTGTCTTCGATGCTGGAGACCACCATCTTGTTTTCGGCCGCTAGAGTACGCTGACGCCATGTTAGTTTAACTCTTACCCGCTAGAGTGCAGTAATCATTTATTACGGAGGTGCCCCCCCGCCATCTTGAAATTCGGCCGCCATCTTGAAATCATGTAATAATGTAGCTAGAAATTCGGGAAAAGTTCCAAAATTCATTAAATAAATCACTCATTAATTTACATATTGATTCGATGGATTCCTGTCCTCGGTTCGATACCCGATCGATGCAATAATGTTTAATTTTATGAAAAAATAATAATTTCAATAAACCATGTTCAACATTCTTAAAGAGACTTTTAATCCTCTACTACCATCATCCTATAAGCCATCAAGACCAACATATCGGAAATTCGTTATTTTAATGCTAGAGATTCGGGAAAAAGTTCAAAATTCATTAAATAAATTTGTAATCTATATACTGATTGAATAGATCGACTAAGCTCCTTGGTTCGATCCCTGGATGATACAAAACAACTTTAATTTTAAAAAAGTACCACTAATGTGCAAGGTTTGAGAAAATAAAAACACCGCAAGTTCTATTAAAAAAAACTTTTATTACATACATACTACACTACTACAAGTACAAAAAAAATACACAGACAAATTACTAAAGCCTTGTGGATTTCTCGATTGAAACAGTCTTCTTACTATACAGACTAAGTCCTTTACATGACTTTAAATGTCTATTCAGTTTATCAGGTCGACATATTGGTACACCACAATTTGCACACAAAGCAGAATTATCGACTTCATTAAAAGGACAGTGATATATTTCATGTTGTTTTGCACTTCGAATAGTTGCTAATGTTTTGTTACAAAATATACAGCTTGATTCTGATGAATGTACAGCCAGTCTATTACAATTCCTGAGGTGTCGTTTTAATCTTCCATATTGTACAAACTTACTTAAACATCTGTTGCACTGATATTTAATGCGTTCAGAGTTATCACTACAATTGTGTATTACATAATCACGTAATTTCAAGTTTTTGATCTTCTCGCAGTACGTGCAGCCGGATGATGGAACACCGTTGGATGCACCTTCCTTCATCAATGCCACTGGAACTGTTGACAACCATTGTAACACTGCTGACATGTTAACTTCTGAAGCCGTTGAGGTCTGCTCTGCGGAAGATGTTGCACGCGTCGAAATCTCCTGCTGTGCTGAGAGAGCAGGTGTAGCTGTAGACGTCGATGTCATCGTGCTCTGCACTGATGATGGTAGACCTTCGATCCAGGTTGGTGTTGATACTGGTAATGATGCCATCGAGTTCTCAAGAATAGCTAGATACTGGTCTATTAATCAAGTCTAACTATCCGAGCCGTTCATCACCGCAGTCAGAGACAGACTGAAGTACATATCACCTGGGGTCTCACTTATATAGTCTCATTTGCTTGTTCAACACATGAGTCAAATCAATAACCATGTTCATTATACTTCTCGGAGCATTTTTTATAATGTAGATGTAAGCTATCAAGACGTGAAATTAGTTTTTTGCACTTATTGCACTGAAACAGTATTCTTTGAGCATTATTCTGACAGCTGCTTCTTTCATGTCTGCGCGCATTTGAAGTTCTAGTAAATGATGCACCACAATATTTGCATTGATGCGATGTATGCTCTTCATTAATTGAAGTCTGGAATGCAGATGGTGAAACTTCAGCTGATGATGGAACAGCACGTATCGTTGTCTCCTCTGCAGCAGGTATCGGGATCTTCACAGCTGTCGTCACCTCAGCCATTGAGCCCTCCGCTGCCATGGTCTCCTCTGCTAATGGTATCGGGATCTCCGACTCCATCATCGTTGCTGCCATCGAGTTCCCAGCTGCTGTCGGTAAACATTCTATTCCGCTCGACATAACTAAATCTCACGAAACTTAATGGAGAGAGCACGTCCGTACTGCACCGCGACCAGAGGTGAACTGCGGGTCCAGTCGTCCGAACCTCGCTTATATACCCGCGGTCTACTGGTATACCTCATGAGTCAAAATAATGTCTGTATTTAAAATTATTTCTTTATTAGGTACCTAAAAATTGTAGAAATAAAAAGCATACGAGTTCAAGTTTTACACATTTATTTATAAAGAGTACACAAATACATATTAGGTTAAGGAATCAAGCATTTTCACAAGCAAAGTCTTTAATGCCGCACGAACTGACACGTCGACTCCGGTTCCAACTGGTTCGTTGACTCCGGTTCCAACTGGTTCGCAGGCCACAGGATCAGGAACACAGGTTTCCAGCTGGTCATCTTCTGTGACGTTGACAACTCCGACAAGACATGGTCGATGACGTCTGTGACCACGTCTACGCCTGGGCTTTGGCTCAGTGCTAGTTGGGACAGATTCACTGCCTGAACTGCGACGACGAGACGCACACCGTTTGGACGTCTGCGTAGAAGCATCACAGGTCGCAACAGGTTGCAACACGTCCATGTTTGGTGTTGCACATGCAGACGAGGCGACAACCTCAGCGATGCTGGCAGGAAGGATTGTGTGTGGTCTCATGTGATAGACGGCACAGTTTCCAGGTTCGCAACAATCTACCAGCTGCGGGGTCGGTTCGTAGGACACAGGAAAGTGCGCAAACCGCCAATGCTGAGCGCCTCCATCACAGGTTTCTGTATATGTACGTAGATACCCGGAATCCCAGTAGCTGTACTCGACACTGCTGAAGCTAGGTCTTGCGCTCACGTACACGTTAGCAGGATGAAACGTAAACATTTTCTTGCAGGTCGAACGACAACTGAAGGCACGTACGTATGTACGCCATTTATATATGCAGGCTCCTACTAACACTGTGTGTGCCATTTCTGCATTAACTGCGAGTTTGTACAGGCACAGACACGTTCAAACTTGTCACGTAGCTGCACGGTGTATATTGCACTAAGCTTGCGCAGGGAAGGACAGCCGTAGTCGGTCTGTATATCCACAATTTCAGCTGCTCCGACGTCACACAGTTCTCGTAGCCATTTCTTCTGTTCAGGTCCAGCGACGTAGATTATTTCGTTTTGCAGTAGTAAATCTTCAATAGTGTTTTTCACTTGGTGGTACGGAATTTTTCCTTCGTCCCACTCTAGTCCATGATAATATTTACATAACCATTCATTCGACCGTTTACTTTTTTCGTCTAGTAGTTTCCACGGATACGGAGGTCGGAAGCTGCGGGTTCGAGTCTTGTCTCCAGAGGTGACGCTAATTTCCTTGAGCACGAATCCGTTTTGGCTCTGGAAACCTTGCAGGTTGCAGTACATCTTGTCGCTAGCAATGCTCGGTCGTAACTAAATTATCATAGAAAACGAAACGGTATTTATGTCAGAATTTTCACAAGTTTGTCTCGACAATTGTACGAAGCAAGCCGATCGTGAAGTATCAGACAAAAAGCATAGGTGTTTGGTGGAATATTTCCGCTAGTCGTTATCTCGATCCTACAGTCGATGATGTTTGAATTTATTCGATCATCCTGTTTGGAAACGTCAAACACCATTAACGGTGCCTTGTTCTTGAAACTGTCGGGACTCAGTATCGGTGACTGTCTCCGCCCATAGTAAGCTTGCTGAAACTTGGCATACATTTGATATGCTAGAAGAAATCTTCCACTTTCAAAATCCATGTTCATGTCAACGTACGGATAACTTTCGCTGTTTAAAAATATTTTTACATTACGTATTTGACAGTTATCGAATATGGAGCGACTTACTCCTGCATTAAGCTGTCTTCCGGTCTGAAGTCCGACGATGATGTATCTTGGTTTTTCCGTAGCGAAGCTGGACTTTACTATCCAATTGATACGCTGACTATGAGGCAAGCCAGGATAAGTTTCCAGGCTCCAGGATCGGAATGGCACATCGAAGTTCTTGCCATTTTCTATGTTCTTCAACATCTTGACTCGCTCAACGGTGCTCACTTGGATGTGGGGCAGCATCCACTCAAAAGACTGAAGTGTTAGCGAAACATCTTGAGGGTTTTCAGCAGCGGCGACAATTGCATTAATGTGCGTGTTGGCTAGAAGCAGTACGAGCTCTTGTTTCGAATTAATGATTATATGCTTGTAGTCCTCAGCGAATCCGAGAAGCATGGACAGAGGAACACAAACTTCGAACTTTCCTTCGGCATAAACCGGAAGCTTATATTCATCCTCGAGAGCCCAACCGGCCATCTTTGCAGCAGACAGTTCATTTGGCGTGAGCGAAAGGTAATTTTTCATAGCAGATGTTATGCCTACATCTCTCGTCTGGTCTACCTCGACACCATTGAGTACATAAGTAATGCGCTCGATTAGGTGAAGAATACCATTGCAGGATATTGATGTCGTTGTCGGATGCGTACCATCCGCTTTTGTAAGCGTGCCTCTTATACGTAGAAATGACTGCGAAGGTAAAGTACAAATATCTTGGTGCTGTACAGCAATGCGTACTTCCGATGGTAGTGCGTACGGTCCGAGCAGGAAAGGCTGGTACTCGTGCAATTCCATTTTCGTAATGCTGTCATCAAAAATGACCGGATCTTCCACGTTGAGGATTTCGTCTTCCATATTTATTCGGCACTTGTCCAATACTGAGAAGATACTTTATGTTGTCAGGTGTTAATGCACCGATGTCTGGTAGAGAACTGTTCTTATTCACGACAATACGATTTCTTTTATAACTGTTCGGTGTTACGAACTTTATGCCCATCGCTTCAAGTGCAGACGTAATGTAATTTCTTCGTCTTGAAAATTCACCAATCGTCCTCGCTGGTCAACGATTCTGACGACGACTTCGTGTGCGCACTTCACGACGACTGGAACGTAAATGATACTTTGCGGTACTTCTACCAGTTTATATCCTGGCGGGACCATCGGCGAAAACTCGTGCAGCATGTTGCTTAGTCTTCCGTTGAGATACGTTCCACTTGCCAAATTACAGTTTATTCTTATGACATTCACAGGCAAAATGTTTACTGCGCGCGTAGATTCGTACGTTCTTCCTGTACCATACACCTTTGATTCGAATCCGAGCATCGTACCTATGGTCCCAGGTTTCGTAAAGTCGACATTTTCACTGCATGTTAGAATGCTTTTTTGAGTGTTTGGATTTCCACGCAGTTGAAAGTCTACATCCTGTGGTAACATATCCCTGATGTAATTTGCAATGTCATCTATTTCGTAAGAGCCAACAGGTAACTGTATTTCATGAGCGGTCCCATCGCTTTTCAGGAAGCAGATCTTGCAGTTTTCCTCGTCGATGTTCGGTATGGCATTATACGTTTGAAAATCTACGAGTCCGATACACCATTCTCCGTCTAAATCCAGAGGCGGGAAATGAACCGCCCGCAGCTCAGATGCGTGACCTGTCAAGGTAAGTGTTATCGACATGACTAATAAATAATCGTCACTGCACAACCTTTAAGTAGCAATTTTTATTGGTCAGCTAATTTTTGTTTGTTAAAAAGCGAAGACACAAGTGTCCGCAGTTTGTTTGATTAGGCCTCTGTTCCGTTTCGTAATTGTAAAACAACGTAGTGGACCGGCCCAGGTACAACCTAAGTTCTGGCGGAGGGCGTAAATTACCGAAACTGTCGTAGTACTCGGCCATGTTTCCAGTCTTTACATAGGCTACCCAGTGCGTGCCTCGACCCGCCGACGTGTCTAAATTAATGATGGCACGTTCGTGCGTTTTTGGCTTGCTGGGCAAAGTGTCTCGCATAAACACGCCACGGAAATTTGGTATTTTAAGTTTGCGTGCGTACTTTATTAAATCTACGTTGGTGAGCGGTCGTTTCGGCAGGGAACTTAGGATTTTCTCTTTACTCGTTTCTTTTTCATGCCTCGGCCTGTCTTGTGAGGTCGTAAGTACAGTCCTGCGCCGTTTTTTTTACCGATGGCAATGGCTTCCATGCTTGAATTATGTCTACGTGCTTCCTCCAACTGCTTGCGCTCATTCTTCGAAGTGTTGACTGCCCGCACTATACCGCTCGTTGCACCGATGAGGCCGCCGAGAACACCCAATGCAGGCAAAAGCAAAGGAAGAAATCCTCCTATAATCTTCTTGTCGAGAGTCTGTAATTTTTGCTTGGCTTTTTGCACACCTGCACCGATCTTGCGTTTGGTCTTGCGTGAGTTAGTCTTTGACTTGATGGAGCCGGCTCGACGAGCGCCCAGTCCTAATTTCGTCTTTGCCTTCATGATCTTAGATACGCCCCACGCTGCGATTTTCTCTCCTAGTCCCGCGTTCGACGATTTACTTATATCTTCGGCTTCCTGTGCCAATGTCTCGTCGGCCCGGTGCCTGGATTCCAGATCCTTGCTTAATGAATATGCGATATCGTGCTGCTTGCACTTTTCGTCGAGAGAATTAATGCCCACGTCACCGCGAGCTAACCTTTTCGCTAGTTTATTGCCGGGGCCGCAGAATCTGTAGCCGGGAATGTGTAGCTCGAATGGTAGGTTGTTTATCAGCGAGTTTACGAGTCCCGCACCGATGTGTTTTTTGTTCTTACCTCTTCGAGTCATTACGCACAACTGACCAGAAAGTATAAATGTGTTTGATTTTATACAATTACTTTAGTACAATGCAGGTCGTCAAGCAAGATGTTTGTTTGCCCGTGCGCATTACGCAAGACGATGTATTTAGTGCGCGTGAATCACGACATGGCTTACTGTTGCCTTCTGCTGTACGATGCATAATGGCGGGACCGTCAAACTGCGGCAAGACGTGTGTTTTACTGAGTTTACTGGAGGAGCCAAACGGTCTTCGGTTCGAGAACGTTTACTTGTATTCCAAGTCGTTGCAACAGCCAAAGTACCAGCGCCTAGCAACTGTTCTTCGCTCGGTGGATGGTCTGGAGTATTTTCCGTTTAGCGATAATACCGATGTGGTGTCTACCGACGAAGCAAAAGCCAATTCCGTGTTTGTTTTCGACGATGTAATGTGCGAGAAACAAGGCATAATACAAGAGTACTTTTCCATGGGCAGACACGCCAAGGTAGACTGCGTTTACCTGTGTCAGACGTACAGTCGTATTCCAAAACATCTCCTACGAG
This sequence comes from Bacillus rossius redtenbacheri, assembly GCF_032445375.1. NCBI lineage: Eukaryota > Metazoa > Arthropoda > Insecta > Phasmatodea > Bacillidae > Bacillus > Bacillus rossius. The sequence goes on along the minus strand of NC_086339.1, from coordinate 34,755,078 downwards.
ACAACGCAAATGTCATAGTTTTGTTTCGCATGGACGAACTTAATTTACGCCACGCTTATGATGATCACGTAAACACCGACATGACATTCCAGGAATTCAAAGACATGTGCTCCTTGTGTTGGAAAGAAGAACACGGATTCCTAGTTATAGTCAAAGACTGGCCTCTATATAAGGGCAGGTACAGACGAGGTTTCGATCAGTTTATCACCAAACATGAGTCATAGCATTTCGAAATTCGGTCGTAGCAGTCGAGACTTACGTACTGCTCTCAAGTCTCATGACGACGTTATCCGCAAATACATTTCGCTACTGGCTCAAAAAGTAGACGGGGTGAAAAAGGAATTTCTTGAGTACCTTGTAGCCATAGACCAGCGCGTGGAAGCTTCGGATTCTCGCATTCGCGACATGATCGAAGTATCGAATGCACAAAGACGTGACGATCTGAGGACTTTTCAAAGTAGTCTGAAAGCATCACTATCTCAATCGTCAACAAATTCAGATTTGGCCAAACACAAGAAAGAAGTTTCTGCGAACGAATAAAAAAGTATATAAGGAGGTCTTGCAATAAGTTTTCAGCCAGTACAATGTCGGACCTGGCCAGTGACCTTCATCGAGCTATACAGTCTGTTCGTGAAAAATATTTACTTGCTAGACGAACCAGACTTGCACGTGAGATGGAAAATGAGGTTATATTTAAACCAATCACTAGTCGCCTCGACGAACTTCAAAACAAGGAAGAACCAGCCTTCATTGTGAAGACAGTAGTTGAAGATGAAATTCCGACTGTAAAGAAGAGAAAGTATGAACCAGATCGAGAAGAAGAGGACTTAACAAGTACAGAGTCCATGCACAAGAAAAAAATACCGAAAAAGGGACATCAAGTTAATGCAATGGTCCGATCATACCTGACATCGTTTACGAGCCGGAATAATGACACGACCTACGGAGTGTACAGAAAACATAATAAGTGGTTCCTCGGTGCTAAAGAAATAGACTTTCTACCAGGAAACATCGTGCGCGTAGCAGAGTTCAAAACGCGCGGGACTCCGGGTCTGTACGAATTGCTGTTTCGCAGGGAACCTAAAGGATATTCTCACAACGACTTACAAGAGTACAAAAAACTGCTAGAGCTAACCAATGCACATTTTCGCGATAACGATCCAGATAGTGGTGTATATAAAGATGTAGATCATGAAAAAATGGACATTCTCGCTAATCTCTTCAGTGAACTAACAATACACGGAGAAGGTTTAAAAAGGCTAGAAAGTGGTCAGACATTTGACTATGTATATTGGGACGACCCTAATGAATTAGTTGATCGCCTTAGAATTCTACATGCTTCGCTTAGTGTAGGAAACTATTCGCACATCAACGAAATAGTCTCCATACTTGAAGAACTGAAGGAAGCCGGCTACATACAATGAGTCGAACCGGAATCGCTCGCGAACTTCATGCTCCTGCTAGACGAAAATACCTTCGTCGCAAAGTCATAGTTCGTGGAATTGATGATTTATTCCAGGCGGACCTTGTTGAGATGGTACCATATTCCCGATTGAATAAAGGTTTCAAGTACATGTTGACAGTCATCGATGTTTATAGCAAGTTCGCTTGGGCTAGACCTGTAAAATCAAAGACTGCAACTGACGTAACCAAGGCCATGAACAATATTTTGCGTGATGGACGTGTACCGTCGCACCTGCAAACGGACCTCGGGAAAGAATTCTACAATGCAACCTTCAAGGCTTTGATGAAGAAGTATGGCATCAAACACTACTCTACATTTAGTAACGTCAAGGCCTCCGTTATCGAAAGGTTTAACAGAACTTTGCGTTCCAAGATGTGGCGACAGTTCACGGCTAACGGAAATTACAAATGGCTTGACATCTTGTCGAAACTAATAAGCGAGTATAATTCCAATGTGCATTCTACCACGAAAATGAAGCCAAAGGACGTAACGGACAATCGCCTGCTTCAAACAGTGTTTTCCAACACGAAGAAGAAAGATCCACGAAAGCGTAAAGCTAACGTCGGTGACATTGTGCGAATCTCCAAGCAGAAAGGTATCTTCGAGAAAGGTTTCACTGCAAACTGGAGTCCCGAACTTTTCCGTGTGACACATGTTCGTGAATCAGAGCCTAGGACCTACTACCTCGAAGATTTGGACCACAAACCTATCCATGGAGGCTTCTATGCCGAAGAGATTCAGCCTACGTTGTATCCCGATACGTACTTGGTGGAGAAGATTATAAAACGAAGAAATGGACGGTCCTACGTCAAGTGGTGGGGCTTTCCACCTCGCTTTAATTCGTGGGTGGCAGATGCAGATGTCGAGAAATCCACAAGGCTTTAGTAATTTGTCTGTGTATTTTTTTTTGTACTTGTAGTAGTGTAGTATGTATGTAATAAAAGTTTTTTTTAATAGAACTTGCGGTGTTTTTATTTTCTCAAACCTTGCACATTAGTGGTACTTTTTTAAAATTAAAGTTGTTTTGTATCATCCAGGGATCGAACCAAGGAGCTTAGTCGATCTATTCAATCAGTATATAGATTACAAATTTATTTAATGAATTTTGAACTTTTTCCCGAATCTCTAGCATTAAAATAACGAATTTCCGATATGTTGGTCTTGATGGCTTATAGGATGATGGTAGTAGAGGATTTAAAGTCTCTTTAAGAATGTTGAACATGGTTTATTGAAATTATTATTTTTTCATAAAATTAAACATTATTGCATCGATCGGGTATCGAACCGAGGACAGGAATCCATCGAATCAATATGTAAATTAATGAGTGATTTATTTAATGAATTTTGGAACTTTTCCCGAATTTCTAGCTAAATAATTACGGATTTTCAAGATGGCGGCCAAATGACAAGATGGCGGGTGTCACAGCAATAATAAATGATTACTGCACTCTAGCAGGTAAGAGTTAAACTAACATGGCGTCAGCGTACTCTAGCGGCCGAAAACAAGATGGTGGTCTCCAGCATCGAAGACAAGATGGCGGACATGACGTCATACTAGGTGACGATATATATGCTTTGAAAAAAAGTGGTGGGAGTCAGTCTGCCTGCAGTCACCTAGGGGGAAGGATCGGTCGCCATTTTTTATTTTTTTTTGACCTCGTCGGGTTCGAACCGAGGACTCCGAGCTCCGTCTCGAAAAAGTACAATTTTTATAAGTATTTTATTAAAATTTTATTATTTAATTTTTTTTATAAATTTAAAAAAAAAATTCGTTAAAATCGAATAATAAAAAAGTTAAAGATGGCGGCCGTAACGAAAATTGCAACGGTGACGTCATCATCCAATATGGCGGAAAACACATCACCGGAATTTTCGAGAACGCAATGACGTCATCCAAAATGGCGGATCCAAGATGGCGGATCCAAAATGGCCGCCGTGATCTACTTGTCCCGTTACGTTATGTCCCGTTACACTGTGTCCCGTTACGCTGTGTCCCGTTACGCTTATCCAAGATGGCCGCCGTGACATTACAATCCAAGATGGCGGACCGACAATCTTCAATCCACCGCCTGAGGCCTGTCCCAGCTTGCCCTATTATATACTACTCATAATTACAGAGTTTTTAATATCTGCAGTTGCCAAATTGTCTGTCTGATAACAGTTTGGTATTAAGTTTTCTGGAAAAATTGTAGGTGGATGTTTGTTTACATGCAAAGGTAACTGGTAAATTAGTGGTCAACACAACTGACAATGCATGGTGCTGCCCTTACGATGTTTGTAATGACTGCAATAAATATAAAGTTATAAATCATTTAAATTATGAAGCATTTACCTACACTTAGAAGTTTGGAGTGAGTTAGTAATTTATATTTGAATTAAATGTGAAACATTTGTACAGGTAACCTCAAATGAGCTGGCAGGACATTTGCTGCAGTATGCACACTTCCCAGGAGCAGAAGGTATTCGCAGTAACCAGAGGAAGTTCTACGATTTGGGTGAATTTCCTGGAGTAACTGGTTGCATTGACTGCACACACACATGCATTAGTAATCCTGGTGGCCAGTTTGCAGAGTTGTACCGTAACAGGAAACAGTACATGTCTTTGAATGTTCAGGTTTGTGTTGGTACTTATTTTTGTGTCATGAAAATAATTCATTGGTGTGTTGATATATATATATATATATATATATATATATATATACACACACACACACACATACTATCTAAATTAAGAATTAATTTTTAATATTCTACTTCTGTATTAACAACGTAAAACAAATTTTAAATAAAATTAAACAGTTATCATTGATTCTTTAGTATTTTATTTTTTCTGACGGAAAAACATCTAAAAGTGACACTCATACTAGATGAAAAATTACTAGATGGAAGTGTTTGGATGATTTAACAAATGTATGCACATCAGGTTGTTGCAGGTCCGAACCTTGAGATCATGTACATTGTAACACGATAGCCTGGTAGTACCCATGATGCCCGGATATTTAGTAACAGTAGGGTAATGGTTAGGTTTGAAAATCAAGGACTACCAGGAATACTTCTAAGAGATAATGGGTATCCACAGTTGACATTCCTGTACACCCCAGTACTGGTTCCAACAACAGCAGCGGATATGCGTTACAATGTTGCTCACAGAAGGACGAGAAACGTTGTGGAACGATTATTTGGCGTGTGGAAGAGACGGTTCGCATGCCTTGGACAAAAGCTGCGAACAAAACTGGCAACTTCAAACAAGGTGATTCTTGCATGTGCTGTGCTGCACAACATTGCGGTTCAGCATGAAATGCCATTGCCACCTCCAGTTGATGAGCTTCGTGTCTTACCTGTAGTTCCCGTTGCAAATTTGCATCCACGCAACAACAGAGGAGCTGCAATGAGGGCAATGTTCATTGAACGTCATTTCACCTGAATAGGTTAGTTTTTGTGGTTTTCTGTGAATGTATATAACAGTTTCAAATTATCATTGTATAATTAATAACAGTTTGACTGGTGAATTCACAACTTTTTTCTTTTCCAGGTGCAGTCCAGAACATGGAATGCAATAGGCCTCTTGGGGAATCTCGCCATGTATAAAAAAATTGGAGATAACGCATTGAGCACTATACCTCCGGAGGGCTTCCTCTAAGGTGATGTGGAAACTGGTGCAATAAGTCAACATGTAGGTAAATGGGTAAGTTTTGTGCAATGTTTATATAATCATGTTTGTTACTTTTACACACATAAAAATATAGATTTTTAAGGTGGCAGTCAGCAGTCTTTTTTATTAAATTTACTTTTTATTGTTAAATTAAGGATGTTATAGAATTGTAGCATTTGATAAAGTAGGATTGAGGCTTGTGCGAATCAGAGAAATAGTGGTATAAAAATAGTTGATGCATAGAATTTTTTCATTTGTTATTGTCCATTATGTTCAAGCCTTGGCAGAACACACCCACATTTAAGAAGCTTCATTTCTCAAGCTTAATTATTGCCAGTTTTAAATATAAAATCTATCAAACCTAATTTTAGAGAATTGCTGACATTTATAAATCATTAATAAGCTTAATGGCAAATAGTTGCACAGTAGATACCACAACATAAAATTATAACTGGAATGAATAAAGGCTTCAAGATTTTAATACAAAAGTCTGTATTTCTTTTCTTCCCCCCCCCCTCCTCTTTCCTTCTGCCAAGTAGGTGTGATGTGTGGGGTAGGGTGTTATGTTAAGAACCCTGCTTTCAGCATCATTTACTGCTTTAGAAGGCAAACAGAAAATGCAATGTGAGGGAGGGAGACTGAGACAGAGAGATTGGTGGACAAAACAAAGGCATAATAGCTGTGTTTTTGTGAATAATGTTAAATTCAGTTCCATTATCGTGTAATGTTTAAGTATGCTCTTTATGCGATTAAAAATTAGCCAAGCTTTAAGGTGTTATGATTGTTTAGTTGTACATTTGGCCGTTTACATTACAGATTCATTGCAATTTTGAGACTACACTATATAATAGCTATTAGCTGGGGAATCTGAATTACGTAGCAAGATAACAAACCTATTGCCAGTTTGGGTTTCAACAGAAAATCACATTGGACCAGTGCAAAACTAACCAGTGTTGGTAATACCTAAACATATGGATAAATGAAGATGAAATATTTTTTTTTTTAGCTTGGCGTATTTTTTATTCTTAAAATTGTATGCATGTTTTAATTATATTAACATTTCTAACTGCACAACCTTGTGAATAGTTATTTACTGTAATAAACAAATATCATATAATTTAAAACTGTTTGGAATGTATAGGCTATAATAACTCAAGTGAAAAGTTGGTTTTAATAATACGTGAAATCTGTGCTAGACTGTTTATATATTTGTAAAAATGTATATTCTTATTCCCCTTTAAGACCTTCTACTTATGTTGTTATGTACATTTTTTTTTTTTTTACCCCAGCTGCCACTATGTACAAAATTTATGATTTTGTTTTAAAAAGTGCTCTCTACTCAACCCCTTCTCCTAAGAGATATTTTAGTAACTTACTTATACCTCTATATTATATTTTTAGACACAAATAAACCTTTTATAGCAGTTTGTGAAAATTCTTCTGGTTCTTCACCTTGGTTAAACTAAACCAAATAAAGCTTTGTGTCATGAAGACTGAACTAGTAATTCTGGAGACTATCATCTTCGTGCATCTTCTTAGTCAGCTATATTAATGTATAATTTTGTTAAAATGGTAATTTATATTTCCTACCTAACCTAAACAGTCTTTTCTCATATGTTATAACTGTATTTCTCAGAATAAGCTAGTCTAAAGGGTTCTCAAACTACTTTAAGATGTGAAAAAAAAAATACAGCTAATAGATTCAGTAATTTTTAAAAGTAGTAACCTTAGGGAACAACAACAAATTGGTATTCTTTGTCCCAACAGATACAGTAAAGTATTTTAAAACAACTGTTCGAAATAGTTAAGCCAGTATTTGTTTTATAAATATCTCAATGTTAGAGAATATATTCATTGAATTGATACAGAGAAACTCTTAATACAATTTTAAGAATTTTATTTCAATATTTTCAGATCACTAGTAAACCTATTGTTAAGAACATGTTACAACACAAAATTCAATGATTTTTACCTAAACATAGTCAATCATCTAAAAATCACCATTTGTTAACATTTTCTGATTCTTTGCTTAACATCTGAAAAATTACTCATAACATTATTAAAGAAGTATACACCATCTCTTAAAAGTTTATATTTTCAGTCACATAACCAAACATAATCTTAACAGAAAAATATAGTTTGCCAGAAGTTTTCCCTTTTTTTAATAAGCATTTAGGTAGGTTTATGTTTTAAAACGAGACTATAAAGGTACAGTAAGGTTAGCTAATTAAAAATGGTGTTATGAACTAAATACAACATACTTCAAAATAAAATGGATTATTTGTAGGTAATTAAGTCAGCCATAAAAAACGTTTTCCTTAATAATTTGAATGGTTGCTTAGGATCTACTAATAGAATCTCTCTGAAAACTGTCTAGGAGCACGATGCATTACAAGACAAGAACGTGGATAACCCAAAAACTCAATGCTTATTATTTGAACACAGTAAATTAAATATAAACAAAAATACCCGTTCCCTATTGGCCGAGTTCGTGACGTCAGACTTGACGTCATTAAAATCAGGCCATATTCGATTAAACTGGACTATCTTCGTGATTTAGTAAGCCTCAACACTATACTTGTTTAAGCCTAGCGAGGCTGTTACTAAATTATTCTTAACATACGAAATTTAGTGTCGTTCGAATCCTTCACTAAATGCAGTACAAGTTACTACTAAATTTCTAGTGGAATCTGTGCATTCGGGCCTTAGAGTCTTCCCTACTCAGTCAGACCTCTCCCGCACACTCATAGCTTTAAATTAGGTTAGGGAAAAAAAAACTCTTTGTTATCAAGCAATTAGTCGTGAATTAGTTAATTTAATATTGTGTATTTAACACGTCCATTTTTTTTTTGCTAGTAGTTATGGGCCCACCCAACAGATGTCGCGCAAAACATGGTTTCAGTTTACACTGTAAGAGTGGCACCTCTATATCTCCCTCCTTGTTCTATGGCGCCACTCTCCCGGGAAGCCTTCATTTCACAGACGACAGAGTAAAACGCCCGATCGTGCATCTTCGGTTTTTTTTTTTGGTTCATTGTAAATAAATATGGCGGTGTTGATAAAATGATACTAATAGTCAATTAAGTTAGGTTAGCTACATAATAAATTCTTTAAAACATTGTGGACGGTTGATTTGGTTAGGATAGCTACATAAAAGATACGAAAAAAAAAGCATGAACTTCGGGGAACTTCGGGTTTTGGCTATCTCGTCTGTGAAAAGAAGGCTTCCCGCCGGCCGGCCGACGGTTAAACCCAGCGGCCTTCCAGGTACGTCTCTGCGCATGCGCCGGGTGACTGCGCGCTGCTCAGAAGCCTTCAGTCGGGTCCAGCGTGAAACCCGGCGTGATCGAGTCGTTCACGAGACACGGGCTTCCGCGAATCCACTCCCCGCCCGCAGATGCGAGACTTGCCCGCGAGCTGCCGACCGCCATCTTGAAGTGCCGAGAAGCGACACGCCTCAGCAGCCGAGCGAGGGAGCACGGGTCGTTACCACAACGCCGAAATACCACAACGCCGAACGTACAATAACGCCGAATACCATAACGCCGAATGCCAAATTGACCGCAACGCCGACAGCTAGAAAACTGCTGTGTACCACAACGCCGAAATACAGTAGGTAACGCCGAACAATGTTGCTACTGGGAAGGGTGTTGGGGGGGGGGGGGGGGGGGGGCACAGGAGCAAAATGAAAAACAACTGAATGAATTTGTGTGCTAACCTTACCTAACCTAACCTTTGTGGCAGTCCTGCAATGACATTTTTCGGGGTTAATGTATTTCAGCGTTGTGGTAATTCGGCGTTGTGGTACACAGCATTTTTCTAGCTGTCGGCGTTGTAGTCATTTGGCATTCGGCGTTATGGTTTTCGGCGTTATTGTACGTTCGGCGTTGTGGTATTTCGGCGTTGTGGTGCGTCCCCAGGGAGCACTAGCAACATAATCGTTCTCGCATTTTGTAGGAACGGAGTGCGGACATTGTCATCAGCCAAACTGACTTCGTTTTTCCTTGAGTTCATCAATTTATCCCAAGTTCCATACCACAAGCAATGTCAGCATTGTATTCACACAAGTCACTGCATGATTTTTTTTTTTTTTTTTACTGAAATAGTGTTTGCGTTTTATAAACAGTGCTGAAGTAAATATACGAGCATAATTAACGTGCGATTTCTTTGATTTGTGAAATTGGCCTTAGTTGTTGGCGTAGGTATGTTTACTCTGTTGCATGTCGACTCCCAAATGCAATGCATGAGCAACTTTACCGAACATGAGAGTTAATTTTAGGTGGTGAAATTGAGTAAAGTCACATTAACAATGAACGGGTAAAGTTTTATTTTTTTTTTTCAAATAATACTTATAATTTTTTTTATAGATTAAGCCTGTTGATCCTCGATGTGTACTGTAAAGCTATATTAAATATCACTAATGTTCAATGAATATTTAAATACTTTTTAGGAAATTGAGAGAGTTGGTGAAGTATTCAGCTTAAGACCTATGGGTGGCCATTTTACTCTCTTGATGTCTCAACCACCATGAAAATTATAAATAACGAACTGAAGGGAACAACACTAGTATAACGAAGTTTTCAGAAAGTACTCATGTGTAAATTTTACTTGTTTTATCACCAAATATACTTATTTTGACAGACATTTGGTCGTGTAAATTTTCTCAAACGAATGTTATGTTATGTATGCTCTTTTTAAACTACGTAAGTACCTGTTAAAAAAAAGTACAGTTTAGTGATAAATACTTTAATTCAAGGCATGCATTTGTCTTATTTAACCCAAGCAAGTAGTACATTGTGAAATACTAGGATTTTTTTTTTAATTTCACGATTATTACTTATTTTTCTATTATGTTACAAAAATTCTTATTGCTAAACATTAACTTGAATTTTTAATAAAAATTTCGTGTAAATTAAATATAATATCCTAGTTTAATAATAATATTATTAGTTTGATAAATGTCCGTATCTCTTCAGTTGTTTCCGTAGTGTAGTAGTTGTCACGTGCGCCTCACACGCACAAGGTCCCGGTTCGGTCCCGGGCGGAAACAAATAGCATTTTTATTTTTTATTTCAGGATTTAATTTTTTTTAAATTTTCTAACCTAAATTAAAACTAAGTGTATTTGGGAGGGTTCCGGGTTAGGGAGGGAGACTAAGTGCGTCTCAGGCCGAAGCCTATATGCTCTAATCATGCAGGGTTTAGCCATGCGGGAGAGGGAGCATGCATCATGTGCTAGGAGGGGGATTGGCCAGCCATGGCAGCGATTGGTTCCATGACTAACTCCCCTCACTGACTATACTAGACTAAAACTAGATAAGTTGGCTCAGGTAAAACCTTCATAGACACAGGGAAAACCCTGTGCACTGACATGCGGGATGCAAAATTTCATGCATTAATTACAAGCAGGTTGGTTACAGGAAACAGAAGGATGGTTCCGGAAGAAGAGTTGGACAGAGTAAAAAGACTACTAAGCAAAGGGGCGGGAGCTTGGACATTGCTGTCCGCATTTGTTCCGGTGGCACTGGTTGTTTCGGGGGCGACTTTGTCGTTTCCCACCAGGCTGCCAGCCAGCCTAGACTTTATTTCAGGAATATTAGCTACTGAATTTATAGTTCCGCGAACCCATAAAGTTTGTAGCTAGCGAAACAAAAATCACCGAGAAGAGTGAATGAAATGAAGGTTTTGCTTGTAGCACTTGCTTGTTAAAAATTAGCACTTGCTTAAAACCAGTGAATAAAATTATTTTCTTAACCTACGGAAGAACTACTTTGCTCGAAAAAAGTGATGCAAGTGATGTCTTGAATTTTATAGTAGCTACCAGCGCGCTGGTGTGCCTCCTTGTTCAACCAGCAATGTTCAGAACACTGTTGAGACAGTCCCTGCATTTCCCACATAGATAGTGCTACCTATTATGAATTTCGTATTTCGTTAAAACATTTGGCTTGTTCCAAATTACAGAATTGTTTGAAGAAACAGTAACACGCACAGTTTTTCTTTATGATGTGCGTATTTTAAGAGTGTGTAATACTAAATGTTATTTAATCATTCTTGATTGATCAATAATTATTGATCTGAGCAGTTATTTTGAAGTTAATAATATTATTTTAATAAGTGTTTATTTAAAAATTCTCTTTTTTCTCTCTTCTCCCTGCCGTTTTAGCCCGTAAGATATTATTACTTTGAAATTGCCAAATAAATTTCACTTCTATCACTTGTAGATACTTATTTACAGATGCACTTTTTAGTCAATTAATTTTCTGAAATAAATAAAACGGCGATATTAGTTCCTACCGGTAGTGACTAGCCTATGTTGTAAATTTAAAAAAAAAAATCCTTTGTTTTGGCATTGCAAAACCAAAGGCGTAAATTTAGTAATTAACTGATACTAAACTGTTATGGCATAAAAACTATTAAAACGAATATATCGTCATCCGGATGCTCTCTCTACCCTTTTACTACCTTTACGATGTAATAATGTTGTGGGGAACTGGGTTCGTAAGGGATAGCCCAATTAGGTTTCATTACAGTTTTATTGATTACTAATATTTACATCAATAATAAATAATTGTACTTATTGTCCAATCACAAATCACTAACATTCAAAAATGTTTATCCTCAAGTTACTCAATGTCTGTCAAGTCTACAGTTCGCACACACAAACTGGAGCTAGGCTCTGCAGTGGTTAACCCATACCTCGCGCCTGTCCACACAGACAGTACCGCGCCACTCAGTCGCACTCTCTCGATGCCGTCGCACTGCGTCGCGCCACTCTCAAGGGCGGTCTCTCACACTCTTCGCCGAAGTCGCACTTCCCTTCACTCGCGGAACTGTCGGAACTCTCTCGGAACTCCCGCGGAGACCGGCGTCGCTGCTTAAGTACCTGAGGCAACTTTCTGGAACCGACAAAAGATCGGCTCTGACGAGTCGCATCATCCTGAGCCTACCCGAAACCCGAAACATCGCAAAAGGCGGTGTTTATTCGCGCCGTTCTGCACAATAACCCGGGGAATTCCCAAGACTGCTCAGCGATAGATAACAGCGCAGAGGGAGGACGTTACTTGGTGGACGTTGCAAGGTGTAGCCTGCTTGGTGCAGACATAAGTGTAGCCCTGTGTAAGGCAGGGGAACAGTCGAGGTAGTAGCCTGCTTGGTGCAGACACAAGTGGAACCTCGTATAAGCCAGAGAAACAGTCGGGGTAGTAGCCTGCTTGGTGCAGACATAAGTGTAGCCCTGTGTAAGGCAGGGGAACAGTCGAGGTAGTAGCCTGCTTGGTGCAGACACAAGTGGAACCTCGTATAAGCCAGAGAAACAGTCGGGGTAGTAGCCTGCTTGGTGCAGACATAAGTGTAGCCCTGTGTAAGGCAGGGGAACAGTCGAGGTAGTAGCCTGCTTGGTGCAGACACAAGTGGAACCTCGTATAAGCCAGAGAAACAGTCGGGGTAGTAGCCTGCTTGGTGCAGACATAAGTGGAGCCTCGTATAAGCCAGAGAAACAGTCGGGGTAGTAGCCTGCTTGCTGCAGACATAAGTGGAGCCTCGTATAAGCCAAGGAGCATGTAAGAAGATCTGGAGTGGACATGTGTAGGGCGAGAGCGAAGCCAGCCGGTTGCGAAGAAGGGTTGAAAAGAAAGAGGAAGAGAGCGTATTTCTACTGCAAACGCGGCCCCAGCCCACTTGTCCTTGAGGTTTGAGTGGCACTGGTGTGCGGCTACAATGGTGATTTCCTGTAGCGCATATGGCTGTACAAATCGATGGAATTCCAAGCCGGATGGCGTTGCTTTTCACATGTATTAAAGATTTTTTTTTTTCATTTGTTAACTAAATTAATTCCCAAAACTTTTGAAGCATCAGAAAAAAGTGGCAAATGTTTTAAACAGAAGTAACTAATCTTCGAACTTTTCGAAAAACTTAAGAAAACTATTTAACAAGGAGAAGTTGTTTCAGGTGTTAGTATAATTCTTTACTTTTTTCATAGATTTCCAAAACGTGACGATCAACGACAGATCTGGGAAAAAGCGACAAAGCGGAAAAATTGGACTGCGTCTCCGAACCATGCATTGTGTACAGTGCATTTTGAAGACAAATGGGTCTTAAGAAGCGAAAATCTAACTCGATTAAAGGATGATATGGTGTTCGGTATATTAAGGTTTCCCTCAAAGGAACGGTTTCACAATGCTTTTAAGATATTAGATAAATCCCAACATTAGTTTAAAACATTTCTCTTAAGAGTGTGCTTCGTAGCATTAAAAGACGTGCCTTAATTATTTTGCAAATTTATCATTGTTATGGTGACGATGTCAGGGGTTTTCGTATTTTTTTTTAGAAATATAGTGCAGTATGTATTAGCAACTACGTTAAGAACTGTTATTTTATTCACACAGAGAAAAGAAATACAAAATGCTAAAATTTGGCGTCTGTCTTTTTATAGCCTACTAGCTGACCCGACGAACTTTGTTCCGCCTTAGAGGCAATAAATGAGCGGATTTTGGATTTTATTAAATTAAATTTTTTATTAAGATAATAAATATAAATAAAAAAATCAAGTATTTTAATGATTCTTTATTGGCCATGTATTTTGGTGCATGGGTTGCACTCTTCATTGAAGCACCTTATGATAGACGACATTTTTTGTTTTATTATCAGGCGCAAGAACAAATAACGCAGATAGTCTTCCGAACCGTGAACATGCCACATATAATTGGCCATGGGAAAAACATGGATTTTATAGATTCAGACCACAAACTTTCAAGGATTGGCCTTGTGATTTGTTAATGGTCATGGCGAATGCAAGACGGATCGGAAATTGAAGTCGTTTAAACTCAAACGTCATATCGGTTGGGATCATCGGAATCCTCGGAATGAGAACTTCCTCACATTCAAATTTTCCTTTCAGTATCGTCGCGTAAATCACATTTTTCATCAATTTACTTACCACCAAACGCGTTCCGTTGCACAGTTCTGGTTGGTTTATGTTTCGAAGCATGATTAATACGGAGCCAACCTTTAGTCATAAATTTTGCGGTGGTAAGCCAGGCACATCCAAAGAGTTTAAACATTCAATTGTATATTTGATGGCATCATCTTCATTTGTTACACAGTCAATATATTTGAATGAATGCAGTGTACCAATGATCTCATTCTGAATTATGTAGTTTAAGTCATCTACATCTTTATTATTAGCCGCCAAAATTGCTCACTCACTCAACCAATAATTTTTTTTTGTGGTTGGTAATGATGTTTGGGAATACTTTGATGATGGGTTCGTCTTTCGATGAGACAAAGTTACAGAAATTCGGAGGAAATTAAATCAATCCGCTCGATTCATCGATAGGTACTCGACCATTACCGATAGTTAGCAACTGCTCAGAGAAATCTTCAGCAGATGTATCGTTCAGCAATGCAACTCTCATGTTTATTGTCAGCTGAAGTTTCTTCACATAGTGCCATAGATTCGATGATTAGAGGCAAACGTTTATTTCGTCGGCAGCAGTTTATCTTTGAATTACTGGCAGTGTTTGACGGAAATCGCCAGACAGTAAAATCATTGCGCCTCCAAAACATCTCGAGTCATTGCGTATATCTTTCCATGTTCAGTTAAGTGCACATCAACCGGTCAACATAAAAATTTTACATTGTCAAATTTTCAACCATACTCAACCATAGACAACATTACGTTTAGCTGTCAGTTGTGTTTTGTTATTCCATGTCAGTTGCGTTTTGCTATACCATTTTTAACAAATTAACGGCTAGACTGATGTTTTGACTGATAAATTTTTCTCTTTGCTTTCAGTTGCGTTTTGTTATACCACTTTTTTTACACGCTTTATATTAGCTTCACCTGTATGTTTGTTTGTTTGTATGTTTGTAACCGATTACTTTGGGTGCGATTTTGACCCACTTTAAACGGCCAGGTTTCATTCAAACTTTGTAGATTTATCGAGGACCGATGACAATACACTAATTTGATAAGATTATTCCATTATTAAATTTGCAAAATAAGATTTTCGTCAATTTATATAATTTCACAATATTAAGTAGGTTTTGTTTAAGATATCGCGCCGAAGACAAACTGAAAGAAAAGAGTTAGCACATTGTAAAGAAAACCATTTCGCCCATGTGCGAACTCTTTTCTTTCAGTTTGTCTTTGGTGCGATATAAACAAAGCCTACTAAATATTGTGACATTTAATTAAATGAAAAGTGAGAGTGGGTTATGATTATTGTGAACAATATACCTACTTTCTTGATTTTCTATTTTTTAGTTTGGTTTTCTATATAAAGCGTGTTTTTTTTAGATTTTTTTAACTATTATTCCCCCCCCCCCTCCGGGAACAGGATAAAAAGTATCCTATGTCTGTTTCCTGGTTCTAAGCTAGCTTCCTACCAATTTTCAGCCAAATCGGTTCAGCCGTTCTTGAGTTATAAATAGTGTAACTAACACGTCTTTCTTTTATTAAATATATTCAACAATATTTGGTAATTATATGTATTTTTAAAAACTTTTATGTACGCTACTTGAAACTACGTTAAAGGTTTTCAGTCTATAAAGGCCTATTCTATGATTTTTTAAAATTATTAATTCTTATGCAAACAATTAATAAAATTGAAAGTTTCTTACATTGTCAGTATATGCATAGCATTACAGTTATTACAAACAATTCTCTACCAGCGTTTAGCTAAGGTTTGCATGTTACGTTGGTTGAGTAAGTAGACTGGAACATTAACATGATATTGAAAAGACTTCTAACTTCTACTAATACACGTATATTACAAGAGATTTGTAATAGATTAAATGAAGTAAGTAAAAATTCGTTTTTTATAAACGTTGTGTATGAAATTATAAAATTTGAGAAGTATAATAACAAAAAGAAGTGCGTTACGAAGACATATGTCGGTAGTGTTACCCACTGAAACATTATTCCCACTTTAACTCTCTGTAAAAATAAAAGTATGGGGTTGAATGCGTCAAGAGTGGTATATAAATAAAATTTGAAGCTTCTTCCTAATTTCATACGCAGGTGTCCCCCACCTATAGTTGCAAACAAAAATTTTTCCTCGATGTTGAAATTTACTCTGCGTATTCACAAAAACATTTGGCAGTAAATAGGTATTTAATTTTTAAAAATGAAAGTATTCATGTTTCGAAAAAAATATTAAAGCGGTGTGGGGAAGAATGTTTACAGATAATCCAGTAAAATTTTCAGTTTGATTGTTTTGATAGTTTCTGAGCTGTTGCGAGTTTAGTTTGGAAGATTTTTCGGCCGTGCGAGACAAGTTTGGCTCGTTTTCGTTTTCTTCCAGCGTAGGAAGCAGGGAACAAACGCCGATACCCGGCTTCACCTCGTATCCTCTGCTAGCCTTCCCTTGTCCTCTCCAGATGTATTACTGTATATTAGCTCCATGGTATAAGCCAGAGAAACAGTCAGGGTAGTAGCTTGCTTGACGCAAACAGAAGTGGAGCCTCGTGCAAGGCAGAGGAACAGTCGGGGTAGTAGCCTGCTTGACGCAGACAGAAGTGGAGCCTCGTGCAAGGCAGGGGAACAGTCGGGGTAGTGGCCTGCTTGACGCAGACAGAAGTGGAGCCTCGTGCAAGGCAGAGGAACAGTCGGGGTAGTAGCCTGCTTGACGCAAACAGAAGTGGAATCCCGTGCAAGGCAGGGGAACAGTCGGGGTGTAGCCTTCTTAGTGCAGACACAAGTGGGAGCGTCCCGGCTGCCCACACAGCCTCGCGCCCGCTGAGGTCACGCACTCGAGTTAGGTCACAGCTGGAGAGGTGGCAGTGGGCGCTCTGGCTTTTCCGCTACTCCGCCACCATCCGAGTACTAGTCTTGGCAACACGTGCTTGTGGAGACTTAGCTGGGTGACTGAAGTGTGTATGCATTACTGCATGTGGATATCCTTCAATAAAATTTTGATGGATATGAACTTTTATTTAAAATACATGATTTTTTGTTTAGCTTTTTTTGTTAATAACACACACACACAAATATATATATATATCAAATATCTGACTTTGGATATCTTAACAAAATATTATTTCTAATGTTTATCTAGTCAAATATCAATAAAAAAAAATGCTCTTAAATGACTTAAAAGTTATATTACCCAAAGCTCCGACCCAGCGCAATCGCCATGACTTTAAGCCAGTGGGAAACGTAGCTAACTTAACTGCGAGCCAGATGGGTTTTCGGGCTTTTAACTTTCACACCCACTACTTTCCTGCCATGCGTCATTGGAATTTCTTTACTCCTTACTTGTTTTTTTGAACTACCACTTAATTAGGTTCCAATGCTACTCCATTCAAATCACTCCAGGTCTACTTATTAAAATGTTAAAATGACTGAAATGTTAAGAAGACGTTTCATACAGATGCACACACACCAGCCCACAGGAAGCGAGATACACAGTGGCTCGACTGTGGGTTCCATTAAACTCCAGTCCGCCTATCCCTGTTCGTGTTTTACCTTTCCCCTCGCCGTAACTCTAGAATATACTGCCGTCGGTCCATCTGCAGGATTTTGGTATTTAAGCAAGAATTTGTTATCCTCGTACGTCGAAGAAGAGCGAAACGGTAAAATGAAGTAACGGTGGTATGTATCGACTCGCTGCGACGTTTCACTACATTGTTCTACTTGAAATAATGTGTTTGACAGTGTCAGGAGTCGATCCTGCGTTACTTTTGGTGGGAAGCGAGCGATACGTCTGCCAACTCTCCCTCTTGACAACCCAGCCGCTAATGTTCCAATATCGCTGCTGTATCGGCGCTGCTACCTCGCTGTCCACGAGGGAAAACCTACGATTCACTCGTCCTTCCGGACATACCCGAATGGGAAGCCTTCATTTCACAGACGAGACAGCCTCACCCGAAGTTCCCTGAAGTTCATGCTCGCTTTTTATTCCATTCTATCTCATTGTATAAACCGGTGTGGCATTAAATTTTCCGGTCGATTGGGATAGATTAGCTACATTATAAATACTTTAAAACATTGTGGATGGTTGGTTATATTAGGAAAGTATAGCTACATTAAAAATACTGTAAAATCAATTTATGGTTGCTCAGCTAATAACTTTTTAATATGTAGCTATCCAGCACTAGGAAACCGTTTACATGATTTCACATTATCTTTAATGTAGCTATCCTAACCAAATCAACCGTCCACAATGTTTTAAAGTATTTATAATGTAGCTAACCTAACATAATATACCATTAGTTATCATGAGTTGTCCAAAATAAACATTCATGGACTCACGGCAAACGAAAAATATGGCGGCGTACAAATAAATACCTTTGCCTTGTTTATGGTCTTTCCTTTTATCAACACCGCCATATTTATTTACAATGAACCAAAAAAAAACCTGAAGATGCACGATCGGGCGTTTGGCTCTCTCGTCTGTGAAAAGAAGGCTTCCCACACATCACGAAGTTGCACGAACGTGAGTATTCGGGTATGTCCAGAAAGCTGTGTGAATCGTAGGTTTCCCGTCCACGAACATCCTAGGACTAGGGAGGAGCTGATTTCCACACACAGCTGTGGAGCGAGCTACGGTGACAAGGGCCACCTTCACTCGCACTTGATACGCTCACAATGCCTTGTGAATCGACGGCGTAGACACCCAGGCAATACGCTTTTACGTGGATCCCAAGTAATAGCTATACATTTTTACTAACAACAAATATTCATCCTGTTTTCTTAGCACACGTACTCATGCAAGGAATATACGTTCGATGTTAAATGTCACACTAAATGTACAGAGTTTTAAACGAAGTATTTACTTCAAGGAAACGCAGAGAATTTCCAGACAGCAATATACATGGAAACGTCTCTAGATTCAGACAGTCGCCTCAACGTGAACACGCTCGTGGATGAATGTACAGTCTTTCGCTTTAGATTTTACATTTATTTGAATATTTTGTTTGAACTCCGATATTACTATCGTGATTTCATGCAAAATTAAGTAAACAACATCCGTTCGCCTATAAGAATATATCAGAAAATTTAATATGATCATTTGATATTTTTTAACTTCAACGTTTTTCGTAAATGTAAGGTGAAACATTATAGGAAGTGCGTGTTCGATGCTTTTCACAGACTGTGTTCAGACTCTATGACTAATATTCCTGAACATCGTATCTTATTATTCAGATAATGCTGATCGGCATTTAACATAATGGATATGCTGAATGAAATCGATGATTAAAACGCATGGTTATATTTTATATGTTTTTTTTAACTTTAAGGATTATTATTGCATGTACAGAAGCTGTAAATCTGAAGAAGGGAAAACCATGCAATACGGTTCTTTAGATGCTATATGCTATTCATTAAGAGGTCTCGATGAAAATAACGCGTGGCTTGGAGATAAGCGAAAGGGTACATATATGCCTTTTTTCTCCAGGGCGTAACACTGGATTCTAGGTTTGGAGAAATAATTTATATATTAACATTTTAATGCAACGTAATTTAAAGCTGTATTATATAGGTAGGTAGCTTTTCTCAGGGTACTATCGCTTCCCTATAATCAGTTCACATCAATTTCAGAAATAACAAACACACATGAGGAAACAACGAAATAATTTTGAGCTGAATTCTTCATGCAGAATTTATACAGAATGATTGCGTTTGAAAACCAGAAAATTTTTCAAATTACTACAGCCTCATTAAGGATATGCGATTGTATTAAAGTGCCAGAGTTTGATTTGGTGCTTGCAGGCAGTAGGTGTATTTGGTTCATATGGGGACAGGGGAGGGGGGAGGGGGATTCGGGGATTCGAGGCGGCCATCTTGGATGACGTCACTTCCAGCGGCCATCTTGGATGACGTCACTTCCATCGGCCATCTTGGATTACTTCACTTCCGGCGGCCATCTTAGATTGCGTCACTTCCGGCGACCATCTTGGATTACATCAAGTCCGGTGGCCATTTTGTTTTCTACAACATTCCTCTATTTTGAGTTTCGTCCGCCATCTTGAAAATCTTTATTTATTATCCGATTTTAATGAAAAAAAATTTAAATTTTAAAAAATTAAATAATCAAAATTTTAAAATAAAATTAAAAAAATATTATTTAATAAAATTTTAATTAAAAACCTATGTATCGAACACCCCACTCCTCTAAATTACAAGTACATCATCTAGCACCCCCACCCCTCTGTTACAATGGCATCGTCATCGAACACCCCACTCATTCATGTTACAATTTTTCATTACATCCACCATCTTGGAAAATCATAATTATTAACTTAGAAAATCAGGGAAAAAAATATATACCATCGTTGTCTGCTAGAGGGACCATCTTATTTAGTGGAGACTGCCATCTTGATTTCATCTGATGGATGTCGTCATCGGCTGTAGGTTTATAAAGTATGTTAGTGTATGTAAGGTCGAGTTACAATTCTCTACCAACATTGTTATGAACCTTATAGACCAAAATCCACAGAATCCACAAAATCCACAAAATCCACAGTCATTTTGTTGTTGTAACCGACAGTTTTTTCTTAAAGTCTTATCACTTATAGGTTTTAACTAAAATATATGTTATCAATACTATCGTTGTGGATGCGTTAGTTAAAGTAATGATAATTAAAAAAAAACATTTATTACTCCATCTTAGCTGGCCAAAAAATTTTCAGAGTCCTAACTCACAAGTAATAATCTCTTCTCATGTTTGCGTACACGTGTTTTAAAGCTGCATGGAAGCAGATATTTTTAATGTCTGCGTTCAATTTCACTTTTATAAACAAGTTCATGTTTGCGTACATGTGTTTAAAAGCTGCATGGAAGCAGATATTTTTAATGTCTGCGTTCAATTTCACTTTTATAAACAAGTTCATGTTTGCGTACTCGTGTTTTAAAGCTGCACGGAAGCAGATATTTGTAATGTCTGCGTTCAATTTCACTTTTATAAACAAGTTCATGTTTGCGTACTCGTGTTTTAAAAGCTGCATGGAAGCAGATATTTTAATGTTTGTGTATAATTACATTTCACCATTCTGTAAGACATTTATAAGTATCAGTACCTCGTGGGATATAGGTTCTATATTAAAAATAATAAACAATATGTAGGTAAAATTGTATTTATTAAATTAAGAACATATTTTACACAACAAAAATGGAGCAAAAACAAAAACTACACATAAAAAACTGAAACTTTACAACAAAAATGGAAACTATAAATCAAAAACATAAACTGTACAGCAAAAACAGAAAAACTATACAACAAATGGAAACAACTACCAAACTGCCAAACTATTTAAATCAAAAACTATTTACAGAAAAAAAATTATTCGCCGCCTCCAACATATCCGTGGGGTACTGTGTGGATACCATCTTCGCAGATCAGCCGTTTGTCGTCCTCCCACGTTATGGCCAGCTTATTGCTGTACTCAGTATAGAGTATGTGCTGATGGGAGCGAATTGCTCTAACGCCTGCCCTCATTGTGCGGTGGTCTTGCAGGGCTTCCAGGTAGTCATCGAATGTTATGTGGTTTTTGACCACACATCGCTGGATGCCCTTGGCCTTTTTCTCGCTCTTACCACCACACCTGTAGGCGTAGAGTTTGGCCCGTAGGCTTACAAACTCCTCCATCACTTCTCCCCCACATTCATCTTTGAATTTACCGACAACTTTCTTGTTGATGGGGGAGAAGCATGGGTGGTCGGAAGGGTAGCAGCTGGTGTCGAATTTAGCCATCAGTGTAGGGTCGGCTTTGAGGTCTGAGTAAAAGTCTGTTGTCTGGATCTCATACACAAAACTGTCTGTATCCATATACATCAGGTGAATATTGTCATGGTAACGGGGTTTCATGGTATTGTAGTGGAAGTCGTACATGAGAGTCTTTGAAAGATCTAGTACGGCCAGTCCGGCATAGATCGGCTTGTCGAAAATGATGGTCTCGTGATTAAGGTGGACTAGAGACAAATTCGGTTCGTACATTGTACGGTCCTTGAAGGACGGACGACACACCAACTTCTTGAACCTCTTCTCAGAGCACACCAACTCCATTTTGAGCCTCCGCCTTTTATTTTCCATCAGTTTACCAAATGTCGAGTTCACAGCGAGCTTAAAGAACTCCTTCTCGAACTCGTTGGCTGCTGCTTTCCGCTTGTTGGTATTCAGCCGAATATAGGGCTCCAACCATGCCGACTGCTCAAACTGCAGGACTCGATGTATCTTAGTCACTCTCAGCCCATGAGATACTGCTTGCTGGAGGTTTTTGTAGTGGACAATGTAGTGCTCTTTATTTTCAAGTGTTGTCATCAACTTTGATTGATTTGAGCCGGGCGGACACTGATTTATGGGGAGAAATGGCAGGTCTTTATGACTTTCATGGAGCTCGGGAGGGTACTCCACATCACACTCAATAATGTAGCCTGTAGGAGAATCATCTGGGACAGACACGACATCAATTGATGTGTCTGCCCATTGGAAATGCCGAATTGGAAGCGGCAGAGACATCGCCCACCCGTACAAATTATTTGCATCAATGTACTCCAGGAATGTGGATGGCTTGGATGCATCATATGTCTCAGGTATGTAGGAGTTATTGGCTACGCAATGACGTTTAATGCTTTGCGCTACTCCCCCCCTAATACCAGCCTCCACAAACATGTACATATCATAATCGGTAAGAAGCTCTAGCTGTACGCCTGTGGTTCGAAGCATCGCATCGAAAGCGAACCCTGGACAAGAAACATAGTGAGACGGATCTAGGCTGTATGTCTCCAAACATATGGAACGGAAATTCTCGAATACATCCGCCAAAATCAGGACATCTGTCTTTAGATACAAGTCAGCGTACTCCCCCAAAGTAGCACACTGAAACTTGTCCCAGACTTTCACTGCATGAGCGTACTCCATCTCTGAAATCATGGAATCAGTCAGACTATTGTAGAAATCATCGATGGATGGAAGACGAGTATCATCTAGTCGAGCAAAAGAATCCACAAAATCATACGGGAAGACACCCTTGCGGGTAACCAACTCCAACTCATCAGGCGCGAAAAACTCAGTAGTACTTATAAACTTGTCTGCAGGCAAGAACTCAGCGAGCGAAGCAAGACCCCGACTCATAAAACGGAACGTATCGACAAACTGAATGCTGAACTTATCATGTAACTTCTTGGAAAAAGTTATCAGCTTCTCCTCTGAATTCGGAATGATGATGTCTTTACTATCATACCCCAACTTCCTGATAATGAAGTTCTGATCGTATGCCAGGTTGTGGAAGAACACAATCAACTTTTTCGGTCTGCGCCTGAGAAGGTTGCAGTCATTACATGCAGGCCCAATAAATTCGCCGGTGAAGTGATTGTGGTCACGAACTTTCTTTACAGTTCCTCCGAACTTTCCTCCACAGTAGCAACAACACCTTGCTTGCAGAAAAGCAGTGTTTTGTGCATGTGTGAGCGGAGTCATAGGAACAGACGTAGAAAATATTTTCTGTACGTCATGTCCAATCTCCACAATGCGGGATATGAACTTATCCTCTGCGTCACAACCGCGATACAATTCAGGCTCTGATGGAAGTGCTGAAGTGAGGTGTGCAGGAATGATGGTATTATCAGCTTTCACGTAAATACAGTAGCTGTATGCTTTATGCTTTTGGTACTGCAGCGTGTATGACTCATCAGTATTCGGGTGACATGTATGGATTTTCTCTAGAATAGCTTCAAAGTCGCAATATACCACGATGGGCATCTTATCACTGTGATGGAAGTTTTTGAACTTCAGAACAGGTGGCTGGCCGTTTTGATCGGGCGATGGCATCTCCATCCTAACAGCAGCATGCTGTTTGCAGAGCTCACGGTGTTTTTCCAAACACTGAAGACCAGTGAGCCCGCTAACCCTACCCCGATCATCGTAATGCTTGAAGCATCTTTTACAAACATGAATAGCATCATGATGTGTAGTGATTTGGGACCGAACCAGAGCAGAAAAATTAGTGATGTAGGTGAAATGGGATGAATCGTCATTGACCAAGAGCAGAAGATCGAAATTATGTTCTTTTTCTTCAGGAGCGACTCGTGCAGGAACAACATTCAGATTCTCGTCGATACTGTAGATGTTGATGGAGACTCCGGGGTTCTGTTTTTCAAACAGTGGTATTTGCTTGATTGGAGTAGGGAAGTCAGTGTTGTTGAAGTTGAACTTCCCCTCCAAGTCATGGTAGCGCTGGTTGACACGTTCAGGATGCTCACCTTCCACGTACTTCACAAGAATCGACCACTTAAAGCACATGTGGTCTTCGAGGTTTTGCGGATTTATCACTGCGTATTTGTCTTTGATGGAAGTAGGTAATTCGATGTAGGAGCTGGCACGGAGTGGATCGAGCTTGTTGATTCTCAACTGTAGTCGCTTAACGGCCGACAAAGTCCATCCGGACCCCTTACCCATGTAGTCTTCCTCCTCCTTGCAGATCTTAGAGATGGACTCGGTAACTGCCTCCTCCACCTCATGAACTGCGTAGAGGGGGACATTCATGGTTTTGAAGGCCCTCTTGTCTTCACAGGCATCTACGGGTTTTTTGTAGGCGCACTCGAGCACGATATTGAATTTGAGAGGTCCGTTCTCTTCAATCTCCTCCACAAGTTGGTTGATTATTCTGTTCTTGATGGAGTCCAGGTACGTACAAATATCCTTGGCAGAACTTGACGTATTTTCTGCCACGTACGTCTTCAAGTTACCCTTGAAACCCACTTCGGCGGTGATGAAGCCGTGGGTATTGGCCAAACCAGTCCCGGTCACCACCTTTGTTCGGCTGGTCGAAGGCTTGGGCGTAACTGCAGGCTTAACTGCTACCATCCTCTGCTTCTTTGTTGGAGGCGGAGCAGGCCCCTTGCATACCTTGATGTGGGCTTTTAACTTATCAGCCCTGGCGAACTCCTTAGCACAGTTGTCGCAGGTATGTGATATGCGGTTTGGGTTAAGACCGCAAGCCGACTTCTCATGGCGTCTTGCAAAATCAGCACGGGCGAAGGCCTTGTAGCAGAAGCTACACCGCATGCCTGATGTCGTAGCGACAGCTCCAGCACATGATGCAAGGTGCTGCTGCATCTTATCGCTGCGTGCGACCATCTTTCCACATAGGTGGCACTGTTGGTGGTCACGATGCTGGTTCTCAGCACACTGACGCTCGTGCCGGTAGCGGTTGTGGCCTGCCGTGAATGTAGCAGAGCAGAAACGGCATTTCTGAACGGTAGACGCCATCATCACGACACTCGGTAGACTGGTCTCAACGTACGGAACACACAACGGTAGCTCGACGCACGGAGAACTATAACAAAAGAATTAAGAATACAATGTAGCTAGATGTTAACACGAAAAAGTTGCAAACATAACCTCAAAACTCTATCCCTCAAGCTTATTAACCTAAACTGATAGCAATGTAACTAAATAAAAAAGTTACAAACATAACCTTAAAGCTCTAGCACTCAAGCTTACTAACCTAAACTACTAGTAATGTTACTAAATAAAAAAAGTTGCAAACATAACCTCAAAGCTATTCCTTCATGTACAATCCTAAAAATGGTAGAATATTTAAAGTACCTACTCATAAAAGTTAAAGCTGAAAAAGTATTCAATGTTAACTCAAAATGATTGATTACATAACCTCAAAACTACAATAATGCACAACTCAAAAATGCTAGAATATTTAAAGTACTGTTAAAAGTTTAAGCTAAACAATTCCTGGTTACCCATACATAAGTGTACAGAGAAAAAACTAGCTATCAGATAACCTACGAAAAAGCTGAGAAACATAAAAATATTAACGAAACATGTAGCATACCTCAGAAAACGATGAAGTGGAGCTGCAGAAGATGATGTATCGGTGGCGGTAGGAATCGTGGTAGCAGCGAAACTCACACACGAACTAGCTCACTCAAACTCCAAGAACACAATGAAGCTCCGACAGTTAATCCTGGCCTTTTATAGCCTCGGACCTGCCTGTTCTTGGAAAAACATTAGGAACAGAGTATTTCTGTTGTATCCGCCAATAGGAATGTAGTACATGGAAGTACCATTGTCTTCGGAAAAACCCAGCATGACTCATGTGCATGTCGTAGCAGGTCTGTGAGTGGTGGTGGTAGAAATGTAACCTGACAGCCAAACATGGGAAACCACACTCGGGTAAAACCACGAATGACCTAGGTGATTAGAGATTAGGGCGCGAGGCACTGCCTGCATCGTGACTCATCACTCAGGAATGTCATCTCACAGTGTCCAGGGGACCCAAACAATAGACTTGACCGTGCATGTCACAACTGGTACATTAGTCCGCGACTTTGTGGCGCCATGAGGCGCTCATGAATGTCTGAGCCTGCCACCAACAGCTCGTCAAAGTGTCATCACGAAGCACTCGAGCTGCAGTCATGACGCGCATGCTACAACAGGCCCGTTAGTCACCGACTTCGTGGCGCCAATCTGACACTCGGGTAGACAGGTAGCTAAATGGTAATACTAGTAATGCAAGGAAATAAAAAAAATCGGGTATGTTTAATACATTTATTAAAAGTAAGAACACATTACAAAACTAAAACATTAACAATTTATTCTACATTTATTATGACCAACATTCGTTTATAAATTTTTAGCATTTCATTGCGAACAATCAGTTGAACATCCACAGAATGACACATTTTGCTGATGTTCCAGGAACAAACCCTTTTCACAAACATTTAAGGAGACTTACCTTAAGCTTTCTTTTCATTGGTCAAATAAAACATCTCCCTCTCTTCCCCTTTTACAATGATGCTGCTTCACCATTACGCTAAAATTCTGTAAGACCAAAAAAAATATACTTCCCTTAAACCTTACGGTAGAAATTTCATCCTAGGATGCTGTTACTGCATCTAGAAATTAAAAATTATATTATCTCATACAGGTTTTATTTACATGTTAGGCTTAACCATCCTACCACACACACACACACACACATGCGTGCGCATGCGTGCACTGAGATGAAATACATACTTGCCCAAATAATGTACTTTTATTTACAAAGGCAACATATTAAAACACATAATATTTAAATTTTGTGTAGATTGGATGGTACCAGAAACCATACTACAAAACGAGCGGACAACACTTGATTCTTTACTATGATTGGGCTGACGGATTGCCTCTGGAATGCCCTTGTTACCTTCAACGACTCAGAATTAATACTTTTATCCATCAAAAAACAGCAACAGTTTAACTAAGCAAACATACACCCCACACCCCTCAAAAAATTGTTATTACACAAGGCATTATTTACATGGTAGGAGACCGCACATACGAAGTGCGAAGCTTCAGGTTAGAAATATTGATTAAAATAACTACTAAAGATGCTAATTTGTTTATGAAAAAATTGCACATGAAATACAGACACTTGCTTATTTACACATACATACATACATACATACATACATACACCCTGCATGGCTTCAGAAGTAAGTACGATATTTTGAAAACCACTCAAGACTTACATCTGTTTATGAAAAGGAGCTAAATATTAAAAAAAATTCAAAGTTAATTTTAGAGATGAAATATCATGTGCAAGTCCTTGCATGCGAGAAGATTTTATTACGCAATTATCTTCATTTTCCCCAAACCATAGGTCTGATGTCTGGATACCACACAAACCCCACACCTAACATATGCAATACGAGATGACTGCACGCCAGTCCAAGCCCCTGCGCTTAGAGACGAATCTGCACTAGAAGCGTTAGCAAGCATTGCAATTATCTCGCTTCACTAATGCAGATTCACCTCTGACTAGGTAGACCTCCTGAAACAGTAAACATAGGACGGTGAAACACATTAAAATAATGCATTTCAAAATAATTGAATAATATAAAACACTGCATATTTCACGAAAATCACCACGCAATTGACAGCCCTTTCAGTCACAATTCTGCGAATGCTATCACAGAATGCTAGATTTAGAAAGAAAGGATCATTCATTCCTTCATTATGGAACAAAGTAATACATCACATGAAGAGAAACAAAAAAGGCACACACTTCGTTCTTAGACTCGTGCCGCCTCCTTGACAGAGAGAAAAGATTGTACACATAAAATAGTATATATTTCATTTCCAGCGATGAAGCTGTACTAATATCACCTTGACAAGCTTAGATGATCTAGGGAGAGATAAAGTAAATATATTAACAAAAAAAGTCGACTAAAATTCATTTACAAACAAAATACTTAACATTCCTTCGATTACATATTTTTCTCAATTTAATAAATGAGAGAACACAAACATTTGCTTAAATCACTATTTATCAATTTTAAACTCTCTTGTACATCAGGAAAAAATATATTGTATCATTCATTATTAGTTGTAATGTAAAAAATGCAAAACAGTTTCTTTGTGGGATGTGGAATGCTCACTCACGATCGAAAAAAGAGGGGCTTCGCTGTAACTCAAGGGGAGGGGGGGAATCCATCTGGAAAGTTGAAGTTTCTCATATATTTGGATGTATAGTAATCAAGTAAGTAATAACATTTGGTGGTATAATATCCGTCTGATTAAAGTTTATTTGCTAACATGAATTCACAAATTAAACGAATCTCTGAGTACATTTGCTTATCTTTTTTTAAAAAAAAATGCACAGATTGATTGTTTTATCATGAATAACCAGGAGCACACTAAAAAAACAAACGAAATTCTCGCCAATAATAACCAACAGCACACAAACAATAAAAAAAAACCATGTGTCAGTAATAACATGCAGCATGCGGAGAAAATCACCAAAATATTGTCAAGAATAACCATCAGTACATGTAGAATACCAATAAAGTCTTGACATGAAAAAGGCTGAAATGCACGGAGAAAATCATCAAATGCTCGTCAGGTAAAAAAAGCAGAAGCACATGAAAAAAAACCAACAATATTATAACACAGTAATGTTGAAGCACACGTAGAAATCTATCGAAATTTCATGTGAAAAAATAGGAGCACTCAGAGAAAACTATCAGGGAGAAGATTAAAAACTCATAAATTATCAATTTTTTTAAAAAAGTTCAATTTAAATCCTGCTAGAACTCTCATGTTGCTTAAGCAAAGAGTTCACAAGCCGAATTGTGCCAGAACTCTCATGTTGCTTAAGCAAAGAGTTCACAAGCTGACTTGTGCCAGAACTCTCATGTTGCTTAAGCAAAGAGTTCACAAGCCGAATTGTGCCAGAACTCTCATGTTGCTTAAGCAAAGAGTTCACAAGCTGACTTGTGCCAGAACTCTCATGTTGCTTAAGCAAAGAGTTCACAAGTTGACTTGTGAACTCTTTGCTTAAGCAACATGAGAGTTCTAGCAGGATTTAAATTGAACTGTTTTAAAAAAATTGATAATTTATGAGTTTTTAATCTTCTCCCTGATAGTTTTCTCTGAGTGCTCCTATTTTTTCACATGAAATTTCGATAGATTTCTACGTGTGCTTCAACATTACTGTGTTATAATATTGTTGGTTTTTTTTCATGTGCTTCTGCTTTTTTTACCTGACGAGAATTTGATGATTTTCTCCGTGCACTTAAGCCTTTTTCATGTCAAGACTTTATTGGTATTCTACATGTACTGATGGTTATTCTTGACAATATTTTGTTGATTTTCTCCGCATGCTGCATGTTATTACTGACACATGGTTTTTTTTTATTGTTTGTGTGCTGTTGGTTATTATTGGCGAGAATTTCGTTTGTTTTTTTAGTGTGCTCCTGGTTATTCATGATAAAAGAATCAATCTGTGCATTTTTTTTTAAAAAAGATAAGCAAATGTACTCAGAGATTCGTTTAATTTGTGAATTCATGTTAGCAAATAAACTTTAATCAGACGGATATTATACCACCAAATGTTATTACTTACTTGATTACTATACATCCAAATATATGAGAAACTTCAACTTTCAAGATGGTTTCCCCCCCTCCCCTTGAGTTACAGCGAAGCCCCTCTTTTTTTCGATCGTGAGTGAGCATTCCACATCCCACAAAGAAACTGTTTTGCATTTTTTACATTACAACTAATAATGAATGATACAATATATTTTTTCCTGATGTACAAGAGAGTTTAAAATTGATAAATAGTGATTTAAGCAAATGTTTGTGTTCTCTCATTTATTAAATTGAGAAAAATATGTAATCGAAGGAATGTTAAGTATTTTGTTTGTAAATGAATTTTAGTCGACTTTTTTTGTTAATATATTTACTTTATCTCTCCCTAGATCATCTAAGCTTGTCAAGGTGATATTAGTACAGCTTCATCGCTGGAAATGAAATATATACTATTTTATGTGTACAATCTTTTCTCTCTGTCAAGGAGGCGGCACGAGTCTAAGAACGAAGTGTGTGCCTTTTTTGTTTCTCTTCATGTGATGTATTACTTTGTTCCATAATGAAGGAATGAATGATCCTTTCTTTCTAAATCTAGCATTCTGTGATAGCATTCGCAGAATTGTGACTGAAAGGGCTGTCAATTGCGTGGTGATTTTCGTGAAATATGCAGTGTTTTATATTATTCAATTATTTTGAAATGCATTATTTTAATGTGTTTCACCGTCCTATGTTTACTGTTTCAGGAGGTCTACCTAGTCAGAGGTGAATCTGCATTAGTGAAGCGAGATAATTGCAATGCTTGCTAACGCTTCTAGTGCAGATTCGTCTCTAAGCGCAGGGGCTTGGACTGGCGTGCAGTCATCTCGTATTGCATATGTTAGGTGTGGGGTTTGTGTGGTATCCAGACATCAGACCTATGGTTTGGGGAAAATGAAGATAATTGCGTAATAAAATCTTCTCGCATGCAAGGACTTGCACATGATATTTCATCTCTAAAATTAACTTTGAATTTTTTTTAATATTTAGCTCCTTTTCATAAACAGATGTAAGTCTTGAGTGGTTTTCAAAATATCGTACTTACTTCTGAAGCCATGCAGGGTGTATGTATGTATGTATGTATGTATGTATGTGTAAATAAGCAAGTGTCTGTATTTCATGTGCAATTTTTTCATAAACAAATTAGCATCTTTAGTAGTTATTTTAATCAATATTTCTAACCTGAAGCTTCGCACTTCGTATGTGCGGTCTCCTACCATGTAAATAATGCCTTGTGTAATAACAATTTTTTGAGGGGTGTGGGGTGTATGTTTGCTTAGTTAAACTGTTGCTGTTTTTTGATGGATAAAAGTATTAATTCTGAGTCGTTGAAGGTAACAAGGGCATTCCAGAGGCAATCCGTCAGCCCAATCATAGTAAAGAATCAAGTGTTGTCCGCTCGTTTTGTAGTATGGTTTCTGGTACCATCCAATCTACACAAAATTTAAATATTATGTGTTTTAATATGTTGCCTTTGTAAATAAAAGTACATTATTTGGGCAAGTATGTATTTCATCTCAGTGCACGCATGCGCACGCATGTGTGTGTGTGTGTGTGGTAGGATGGTTAAGCCTAACATGTAAATAAAACCTGTATGAGATAATATAATTTTTAATTTCTAGATGCAGTAACAGCATCCTAGGATGAAATTTCTACCGTAAGGTTTAAGGGAAGTATATTTTTTTTGGTCTTACAGAATTTTAGCGTAATGGTGAAGCAGCATCATTGTAAAAGGGGAAGAGAGGGAGATGTTTTATTTGACCAATGAAAAGAAAGCTTAAGGTAAGTCTCCTTAAATGTTTGTGAAAAGGGTTTGTTCCTGGAACATCAGCAAAATGTGTCATTCTGTGGATGTTCAACTGATTGTTCGCAATGAAATGCTAAAAATTTATAAACGAATGTTGGTCATAATAAATGTAGAATAAATTGTTAATGTTTTAGTTTTGTAATGTGTTCTTACTTTTAATAAATGTATTAAACATACCCGATTTTTTTTATTTCCTTGCATTACTAGTATTACCATTTAGCTACCTGTCTACCCGAGTGTCAGATTGGCGCCACGAAGTCGGTGACTAACGGGCCTGTTGTAGCATGCGCGTCATGACTGCAGCTCGAGTGCTTCGTGATGACACTTTGACGAGCTGTTGGTGGCAGGCTCAGACATTCATGAGCGCCTCATGGCGCCACAAAGTCGCGGACTAATGTACCAGTTGT
The DNA here is from genome assembly GCF_032445375.1 of Bacillus rossius redtenbacheri. Lineage (NCBI taxonomy): Eukaryota > Metazoa > Arthropoda > Insecta > Phasmatodea > Bacillidae > Bacillus > Bacillus rossius. The sequence goes on along the minus strand of NC_086339.1, from coordinate 34,722,903 downwards.
GACATGCACGGTCAAGTCTATTGTTTGGGTCCCCTGGACACTGTGAGATGACATTCCTGAGTGATGAGTCACGATGCAGGCAGTGCCTCGCGCCCTAATCTCTAATCACCTAGGTCATTCGTGGTTTTACCCGAGTGTGGTTTCCCATGTTTGGCTGTCAGGTTACATTTCTACCACCACCACTCACAGACCTGCTACGACATGCACATGAGTCATGCTGGGTTTTTCCGAAGACAATGGTACTTCCATGTACTACATTCCTATTGGCGGATACAACAGAAATACTCTGTTCCTAATGTTTTTCCAAGAACAGGCAGGTCCGAGGCTATAAAAGGCCAGGATTAACTGTCGGAGCTTCATTGTGTTCTTGGAGTTTGAGTGAGCTAGTTCGTGTGTGAGTTTCGCTGCTACCACGATTCCTACCGCCACCGATACATCATCTTCTGCAGCTCCACTTCATCGTTTTCTGAGGTATGCTACATGTTTCGTTAATATTTTTATGTTTCTCAGCTTTTTCGTAGGTTATCTGATAGCTAGTTTTTTCTCTGTACACTTATGTATGGGTAACCAGGAATTGTTTAGCTTAAACTTTTAACAGTACTTTAAATATTCTAGCATTTTTGAGTTGTGCATTATTGTAGTTTTGAGGTTATGTAATCAATCATTTTGAGTTAACATTGAATACTTTTTCAGCTTTAACTTTTATGAGTAGGTACTTTAAATATTCTACCATTTTTAGGATTGTACATGAAGGAATAGCTTTGAGGTTATGTTTGCAACTTTTTTTATTTAGTAACATTACTAGTAGTTTAGGTTAGTAAGCTTGAGTGCTAGAGCTTTAAGGTTATGTTTGTAACTTTTTTATTTAGTTACATTGCTATCAGTTTAGGTTAATAAGCTTGAGGGATAGAGTTTTGAGGTTATGTTTGCAACTTTTTCGTGTTAACATCTAGCTACATTGTATTCTTAATTCTTTTGTTATAGTTCTCCGTGCGTCGAGCTACCGTTGTGTGTTCCGTACGTTGAGACCAGTCTACCGAGTGTCGTGATGATGGCGTCTACCGTTCAGAAATGCCGTTTCTGCTCTGCTACATTCACGGCAGGCCACAACCGCTACCGGCACGAGCGTCAGTGTGCTGAGAACCAGCATCGTGACCACCAACAGTGCCACCTATGTGGAAAGATGGTCGCACGCAGCGATAAGATGCAGCAGCACCTTGCATCATGTGCTGGAGCTGTCGCTACGACATCAGGCATGCGGTGTAGCTTCTGCTACAAGGCCTTCGCCCGTGCTGATTTTGCAAGACGCCATGAGAAGTCGGCTTGCGGTCTTAACCCAAACCGCATATCACATACCTGCGACAACTGTGCTAAGGAGTTCGCCAGGGCTGATAAGTTAAAAGCCCACATCAAGGTATGCAAGGGGCCTGCTCCGCCTCCAACAAAGAAGCAGAGGATGGTAGCAGTTAAGCCTGCAGTTACGCCCAAGCCTTCGACCAGCCGAACAAAGGTGGTGACCGGGACTGGTTTGGCCAATACCCACGGCTTCATCACCGCCGAAGTGGGTTTCAAGGGTAACTTGAAGACGTACGTGGCAGAAAATACGTCAAGTTCTGCCAAGGATATTTGTACGTACCTGGACTCCATCAAGAACAGAATAATTAACCAACTTGTGGAGGAGATTGAAGAGAACGGACCTCTCAAATTCAATATCGTGCTCGAGTGCGCCTACAAAAAACCCGTAGATGCCTGTGAAGACAAGAGGGCCTTCAAAACCATGAATGTCCCCCTCTACGCAGTTCATGAGGTGGAGGAGGCAGTTACCGAGTCCATCTCTAAGATCTGCAAGGAGGAGGAAGACTACATGGGTAAGGGGTCCGGATGGACTTTGTCGGCCGTTAAGCGACTACAGTTGAGAATCAACAAGCTCGATCCACTCCGTGCCAGCTCCTACATCGAATTACCTACTTCCATCAAAGACAAATACGCAGTGATAAATCCGCAAAACCTCGAAGACCACATGTGCTTTAAGTGGTCGATTCTTGTGAAGTACGTGGAAGGTGAGCATCCTGAACGTGTCAACCAGCGCTACCATGACTTGGAGGGGAAGTTCAACTTCAACAACACTGACTTCCCTACTCCAATCAAGCAAATACCACTGTTTGAAAAACAGAACCCCGGAGTCTCCATCAACATCTACAGTATCGACGAGAATCTGAATGTTGTTCCTGCACGAGTCGCTCCTGAAGAAAAAGAACATAATTTCGATCTTCTGCTCTTGGTCAATGACGATTCATCCCATTTCACCTACATCACTAATTTTTCTGCTCTGGTTCGGTCCCAAATCACTACACATCATGATGCTATTCATGTTTGTAAAAGATGCTTCAAGCATTACGATGATCGGGGTAGGGTTAGCGGGCTCACTGGTCTTCAGTGTTTGGAAAAACACCGTGAGCTCTGCAAACAGCATGCTGCTGTTAGGATGGAGATGCCATCGCCCGATCAAAACGGCCAGCCACCTGTTCTGAAGTTCAAAAACTTCCATCACAGTGATAAGATGCCCATCGTGGTATATTGCGACTTTGAAGCTATTCTAGAGAAAATCCATACATGTCACCCGAATACTGATGAGTCATACACGCTGCAGTACCAAAAGCATAAAGCATACAGCTACTGTATTTACGTGAAAGCTGATAATACCATCATTCCTGCACACCTCACTTCAGCACTTCCATCAGAGCCTGAATTGTATCGCGGTTGTGACGCAGAGGATAAGTTCATATCCCGCATTGTGGAGATTGGACATGACGTACAGAAAATATTTTCTACGTCTGTTCCTATGACTCCGCTCACACATGCACAAAACACTGCTTTTCTGCAAGCAAGGTGTTGTTGCTACTGTGGAGGAAAGTTCGGAGGAACTGTAAAGAAAGTTCGTGACCACAATCACTTCACCGGCGAATTTATTGGGCCTGCATGTAATGACTGCAACCTTCTCAGGCGCAGACCGAAAAAGTTGATTGTGTTCTTCCACAACCTGGCATACGATCAGAACTTCATTATCAGGAAGTTGGGGTATGATAGTAAAGACATCATCATTCCGAATTCAGAGGAGAAGCTGATAACTTTTTCCAAGAAGTTACATGATAAGTTCAGCATTCAGTTTGTCGATACGTTCCGTTTTATGAGTCGGGGTCTTGCTTCGCTCGCTGAGTTCTTGCCTGCAGACAAGTTTATAAGTACTACTGAGTTTTTCGCGCCTGATGAGTTGGAGTTGGTTACCCGCAAGGGTGTCTTCCCGTATGATTTTGTGGATTCTTTTGCTCGACTAGATGATACTCGTCTTCCATCCATCGATGATTTCTACAATAGTCTGACTGATTCCATGATTTCAGAGATGGAGTACGCTCATGCAGTGAAAGTCTGGGACAAGTTTCAGTGTGCTACTTTGGGGGAGTACGCTGACTTGTGTCTAAAGACAGATGTCCTGATTTTGGCGGATGTATTCGAGAATTTCCGTTCCATATGTTTGGAGACATACAGCCTAGATCCGTCTCACTATGTTTCTTGTCCAGGGTTCGCTTTCGATGCGATGCTTCGAACCACAGGCGTACAGCTAGAGCTTCTTACCGATTATGATATGTACATGTTTGTGGAGGCTGGTATTAGGGGGGGAGTAGCGCAAAGCATTAAACGTCATTGCGTAGCCAATAACTCCTACATACCTGAGACATATGATGCATCCAAGCCATCCACATTCCTGGAGTACATTGATGCAAATAATTTGTACGGGTGGGCGATGTCTCTGCCGCTTCCAATTCGGCATTTCCAATGGGCAGACACATCAATTGATGTCGTGTCTGTCCCAGATGATTCTCCTACAGGCTACATTATTGAGTGTGATGTGGAGTACCCTCCCGAGCTCCATGAAAGTCATAAAGACCTGCCATTTCTCCCCATAAATCAGTGTCCGCCCGGCTCAAATCAATCAAAGTTGATGACAACACTTGAAAATAAAGAGCACTACATTGTCCACTACAAAAACCTCCAGCAAGCAGTATCTCATGGGCTGAGAGTGACTAAGATACATCGAGTCCTGCAGTTTGAGCAGTCGGCATGGTTGGAGCCCTATATTCGGCTGAATACCAACAAGCGGAAAGCAGCAGCCAACGAGTTCGAGAAGGAGTTCTTTAAGCTCGCTGTGAACTCGACATTTGGTAAACTGATGGAAAATAAAAGGCGGAGGCTCAAAATGGAGTTGGTGTGCTCTGAGAAGAGGTTCAAGAAGTTGGTGTGTCGTCCGTCCTTCAAGGACCGTACAATGTACGAACCGAATTTGTCTCTAGTCCACCTTAATCACGAGACCATCATTTTCGACAAGCCGATCTATGCCGGACTGGCCGTACTAGATCTTTCAAAGACTCTCATGTACGACTTCCACTACAATACCATGAAACCCCGTTACCATGACAATATTCACCTGATGTATATGGATACAGACAGTTTTGTGTATGAGATCCAGACAACAGACTTTTACTCAGACCTCAAAGCCGACCCTACACTGATGGCTAAATTCGACACCAGCTGCTACCCTTCCGACCACCCATGCTTCTCCCCCATCAACAAGAAAGTTGTCGGTAAATTCAAAGATGAATGTGGGGGAGAAGTGATGGAGGAGTTTGTAAGCCTACGGGCCAAACTCTACGCCTACAGGTGTGGTGGTAAGAGCGAGAAAAAGGCCAAGGGCATCCAGCGATGTGTGGTCAAAAACCACATAACATTCGATGACTACCTGGAAGCCCTGCAAGACCACCGCACAATGAGGGCAGGCGTTAGAGCAATTCGCTCCCATCAGCACATACTCTATACTGAGTACAGCAATAAGCTGGCCATAACGTGGGAGGACGACAAACGGCTGATCTGCGAAGATGGTATCCACACAGTACCCCACGGATATGTTGGAGGCGGCGAATAATTTTTTTTCTGTAAATAGTTTTTGATTTAAATAGTTTGGCAGTTTGGTAGTTGTTTCCATTTGTTGTATAGTTTTTCTGTTTTTGCTGTACAGTTTATGTTTTTGATTTATAGTTTCCATTTTTGTTGTAAAGTTTCAGTTTTTTATGTGTAGTTTTTGTTTTTGCTCCATTTTTGTTGTGTAAAATATGTTCTTAATTTAATAAATACAATTTTACCTACATATTGTTTATTATTTTTAATATAGAACCTATATCCCACGAGGTACTGATACTTATAAATGTCTTACAGAATGGTGAAATGTAATTATACACAAACATTAAAATATCTGCTTCCATGCAGCTTTTAAAACACGAGTACGCAAACATGAACTTGTTTATAAAAGTGAAATTGAACGCAGACATTACAAATATCTGCTTCCGTGCAGCTTTAAAACACGAGTACGCAAACATGAACTTGTTTATAAAAGTGAAATTGAACGCAGACATTAAAAATATCTGCTTCCATGCAGCTTTTAAACACATGTACGCAAACATGAACTTGTTTATAAAAGTGAAATTGAACGCAGACATTAAAAATATCTGCTTCCATGCAGCTTTAAAACACGTGTACGCAAACATGAGAAGAGATTATTACTTGTGAGTTAGGACTCTGAAAATTTTTTGGCCAGCTAAGATGGAGTAATAAATGTTTTTTTTTTAATTATCATTACTTTAACTAACGCATCCACAACGATAGTATTGATAACATATATTTTAGTTAAAACCTATAAGTGATAAGACTTTAAGAAAAAACTGTCGGTTACAACAACAAAATGACTGTGGATTTTGTGGATTTTGTGGATTCTGTGGATTTTGGTCTATAAGGTTCATAACAATGTTGGTAGAGAATTGTAACTCGACCTTACATACACTAACATACTTTATAAACCTACAGCCGATGACGACATCCATCAGATGAAATCAAGATGGCAGTCTCCACTAAATAAGATGGTCCCTCTAGCAGACAACGATGGTATATATTTTTTTCCCTGATTTTCTAAGTTAATAATTATGATTTTCCAAGATGGTGGATGTAATGAAAAATTGTAACATGAATGAGTGGGGTGTTCGATGACGATGCCATTGTAACAGAGGGGTGGGGGTGCTAGATGATGTACTTGTAATTTAGAGGAGTGGGGTGTTCGATACATAGGTTTTTAATTAAAATTTTATTAAATAATATTTTTTTAATTTTATTTTAAAATTTTGATTATTTAATTTTTTAAAATTTAAATTTTTTTTCATTAAAATCGGATAATAAATAAAGATTTTCAAGATGGCGGACGAAACTCAAAATAGAGGAATGTTGTAGAAAACAAAATGGCCACCGGACTTGATGTAATCCAAGATGGTCGCCGGAAGTGACGCAATCTAAGATGGCCGCCGGAAGTGAAGTAATCCAAGATGGCCGATGGAAGTGACGTCATCCAAGATGGCCGCTGGAAGTGACGTCATCCAAGATGGCCGCCTCGAATCCCCGAATCCCCCTCCCCCCTCCCCTGTCCCCATATGAACCAAATACACCTACTGCAGGCGTATCATAGCCATACGATATTTTTTCTTCGCATTTTACGCAAAAAAAAAAAAAAAACAACAAATATGTTATGATTGCTTTAAGTAATTTCAAAAGTGACAAAACTTAAATTCCAAAAGGTTTAGTTTGTAACATATATTGTTTGCTATTAAGCACTATTTATCTTTATTTAGTAAAGCTTTTCACTATTTAAATTGGAGAATTATATTGTTAAAGTAGCTTGGCTTCTGGGTTGTAGCCGTGTCCTTGGCAAATAATTCTCCGACGCTTCGGTTGACATTGCAGTCGCTATCATCAGGGAGCAGTTACCTACTACTCCCTGATGATAGCGACTGCAATGTCGACCGAAAAGTCGGTGAAATATTTGCCAAGGACACGGCTACAACCCAGAAGCCAAGCTACTTCAGACAATGGCCGTGAAAGCCTGCGAACATTTTTTTTTTTAGGTGTGCTGTCTCGTTCACAGCGAGATTATTAGATACAGTTTCACAAGCTGGTCGTGAGGAGGGGGGGGGGGGGAGAAGGATCTGGTCTTGCATTCTGCAAAGAACTACACCGGCCTTCTACTGAAGGGGTCTCGGAAGTTGGCGTCAGAGTGAACCTGTGCCCTCTGAATTACGAGTTTCTACCGAGCCACGCACTTCTATACTGACAGTCGTGTGCGCTCATGTCGCTGACAGACAAGTCCATGCCGGCGTTTCCCTAGCAGTTCTAGACTTAGACGCCCTACAATGTTTACTCCTAACCAAATAGTTTTCGGCTCGCCAAGCGTCTTCAGCTATCGGCAAGTGTGACTGTCCAACAGTTTTTGTGCTATTACAACCGGTCATGCTCTCGTGTTTGAGAGAGAGTGTGTGATTCTCACCAAGCATGTTTTGTCTTGCAGCAGCGTACAACTCGTGATGTTTCCATTTACTATTTTAAAAAAATTGGTTGTCTGTAAAGTCGGTTTAGGGACGATAGTTTAACGTGACAACGTTATAACAAAACATTGATGAAATGATTGCATACTTTTATCAATAAAATTGAATCATTTTTATTGAATTATCACTATTTTGTATGGATAAAAAGAAGGAGTGAAATGAAATCTACAATTTAATTGATAAATTTATTTTTATTTGCACTCATTAATTCAAATATGTTTATTACTTTAACGAAGATATTGTTTTAACTATAACTTTTATACATGTTTGCTATTTCACTTCTTCCAATCTGTGTTATTATGTTAAGGATAGGACGATGATAGGAAAAGTAGGAAACGAATGGGAGTTTTTCAAGTTTAATGTGCCTCGAAAAAGTCAAATCGATGGTTGTTCCAATCGAGTGGAAGAGAGATAGATGTGGCGCAAGCGTACAATGAGCGTAACGGGACACCGCGTAACGGGACCATGTGCGTAACGGGACACATTTTCGTGCGTGCAGCTGGCGTTAATCGATTTATTAGACGTCACGTCAATATATATTTTTTAATTCTAAGAAGACAATATCTTTCTTGGCTTTGCTTCTAGGATTCAGTTGCTGCAACTGCCATCATCCACTTGCTGTCACCCAGGATGCCTTGCGACTGGAGTCGACCATTCACGGATCCTGGAGAGCAGTTTCTTGGGTCCTCCTTTAATAGTTCTTTACCTATCCGTTATTTCTAGTGATTGAAATTTAAATTATAATTTAAGAATTTTTAAAATATTTTACATATAACAAATATTTTTTTTTATATTTCTTCAAGGGGTTGAACATTAAAAAGGTTTACCTGCTGATGAGAACGTTTTGTTATTTTCCATGTTAAAACCCTACATTTAGAGGATAGTTAAAATAAGTTAACTCAATTAAATTATATTTAAATTTTGTTATTTTTATTAAATTTATATAGTAAACTTTCATTATTATCATCTCATTATTTAGTGTAACACAATGGTTACTCATTAAAAGGAATTGATTATGCTGATTCGGACACGTGGAAACACAGGCTACAAAGAAAGAATATAGATAGCACTCTGAGCATCTCAGCCAGTTTAATGAACGACTACTACATCGTCAAGCAGAAGGCTGTACTTATACTGTCTCTGGAGCCGCTTCTTGACTTCCTGTGGTGAACACTTTAAGAACCAGCTGCCGCGCGCTGCACTGATTGGTCCATCATTAGGGAAGTATCGACAAGCAGGATGACAGATGATGCTGGTCGGGACTACCTACCTCCAGGTAAGGGCGGGGCGTGATGGGAACTAATAGCCAGGTGCCGCACGAACAGGACACGACTTTCTTCGCAAGTGATTATCCACGAGCACGTAACTATGTAGACGGCAGTGTAACACTAGCAGGCACTACATGTCACCACTCGTGTCGCTCTCATGGAGCGTAGTGCACATTTGGAAGCACAATCCATAAACGAAGCACAATCAGGAGCACAATAAAAAAATTGGTTGTCTGTAAAGTCGGTTTACGGACGATAGTTTAACGTGACAACGTCATAACAAAACATTGATGAAATGATTGCATACTTTTATGAATAAAATTTAATCATTTTTATTTTAATAATAAAAGAATAAATACTTGAAATTATACTAGTAATCAGATTTTTAAATGCAAGAATAATTAACCTTTATTGCCGAAATTGTTGTTGTAATAAGCAATGAAAACAACATTAACTTTTCACTTCACTTTATAAACAGTCGACGAAACAGTTCACGTGTTGATTACTTGTAATTAGTTTTAAAAACTGGCGTTTAGCTATAAAGTTTAAATATAATTATGAACAAGTTTTCACATAAATAAATTGTAATAAAAAAACTATCATCAATTATATTAGTCACCATAATTTTTTAGTCAATTTATTAGCGTAACGGTACACAGCGTAACCGAACAATGTGCGTAACGGGACACTTTTTCGTGCGTGCAGCGGGCGTTCATCGATTTATTAAACGTCACGTCAAAAAGTTGGCACACTCCACAAAACGAAGCATATTTGGAAGAGCATTCGACGAAAAGGAAGCACATTTGGAACACTGATGACGCAGACTACTGCCGTCGCTGGCTTCAATTGTCCTTGATTAGTTCGTCCGCCGATGAGAGTCTGATCTGCATGTGCCACACCGCTCGCTCTGCATTGAAATAGTGCGGTATGAATGCATACCATGTCAGCACAGGGACAATCGCAATAAAAATATTAAAATTTTGGCTGAACCTGTGCGAAAATTTAATAAAAGTACCTAAATACAAAAATATTAATATTAATTCTGAATTTCTTTTTTTTCCGCACCTAATTCAAAATTATAAAAGAAATTGTTATTGATAATTACATTTTATGGTTTGTGGCGTTGTCAAACAATTATGCATTATTATCTATACTTCAACAAACGACCAAAGGCCCTGCTACACTGTCAATGATTTGCTACCAACACATTCCAATATGTTGTGTCAGATAAAATTGGAGCGGTATGACATAGCCAAAAACGTCTATATCGCAGCCATCTTTGTTTGTCAAGTTGGATGACTTAAGTTTCCATAAAATATTTTACTTATAGGACGGGTTATAAAATATGTTGGATGCAATCAGCCGATCAAATCGTGCCTAGCGAAAACGGAGAAATGTCCGTTTCCAGCACTACGAATCTTTAAAATCACATGGATGATTAAATAGGTTATGAAGTTGAAATCACTAAAATATTCGTTTATATGAAAATCGTGTGCGAAATTATTTTATGTGTTAATAGGAAATTATGTGTCTTTAGCCTAAACAAAATCACTGAACATTTATTTTAGTATGTACAGTATATAACAGGTATTAATTTGGGTTAAATTTAGAACAGGTATAAAAATTTAAAAATTCTCAAAAAAAAAAAAGCTAAAAATTACATTAATAATTGTGATACATTATTTGATTTAAAAATAAGATAAAACGAAAAAAAAAATTATTTAGCTCAAACCAAAAATATGATAGTGTGACATGATTTGAAAAAAAAAAAATATTTGAGTTGATCTGTCCAAAATTTGAATGAGAAAATTGGAAGCCATTTTCCATCCAATACTACAACCCCTCCAACTTCATTATAAAATATAGTTGGAGACACATATCTGACAGTGTGATAGGACCTTAATACAGGAAGCTTAAAACTCATTGTTTTATTTTCAAAATTATGAAAATTTAAAACTGAAACCAGCAAGAAAACCCTGCGATTGAAACAAAGCAATAATTACCTAATTTCAGTCCCTAGAAGAGCGACCGCAATATATTTCACGCACCTGAATGAGCTTATTTTTATACCTAGAATCTGGCAAGATATGTATGACTTCTATACTTGGTAACATATATATTGTCTATCTGATTATATAAATCCCTTTCGGCACAGCCTACAGGCGTAGATAGATTTCGAAGAACTAATTTATTCTGGAAATATTTTGGAATCTTCTATAAACTTCTGAAACATTTTAAGAACTGAATGAACACAAAATATTTATGTTCTCCAATATTACAAAATGATCGAAATATTAGCCCATTTTCCATGCAGCGAAAATATTACAAATAATTTTAACTCAGTGTATCCAGCATTTAATAGTTTACAACACAGCATTGAATTAGCTTAGAACGAATTTCATATCATATGCCAACTAAAGTAATTATTTGTTTTACCTTAAAACACTATTTTTCATCCTATGCACTAATAACGTGGACGTATAATTTTTTTTTCTCTTTACTAAGGTTAAAAATAATATTAATATTTTTTTGAGATAAATCCAAACAAAATTGATACTAAGAAAGTATTGAATTTTTTAAAAACATTTACAACACATGTTTGTACGGTAATAATTCATTTCATCAGAAACTGTTTCAGCCAACGTTTTAGATAAAGTTTAGGATTCATCCAATAAATTATATATATAATTTTGAGTTAACGATGGTTTTGGGGTCTATGTACAATGAAACGAAAAACTTTAGAAAAAAAAATTGGTTGTGTGTAAAGTCGGTTTACGGACGATAGTTTAACGTGACAACGTCATAACAAAACATTGATGAAATGATTGCATTCTTTTATGAAAAAAATTGAATCATTTTTATTGAATTATCACTATTTTGTATGGATACACGGAAGGAGTGAAATTAAATCTACAATTTAATTGATAAATTTACTTTTATTTGCACTCATTAATTCAATTATGTTTATTACTTTAACAAAAAGATTATTTTAACTATAACTTTTATACAAGTTTTTTATTTAACTTCTTCCAATCTGTGTTATTCTGTTAAGGATAGGACAAGTAGGAAACGAATGGGAGTGTTTCAAGTTTAATGTGCCTCGAAAAACTCAAATCGAAGGTTGTTTCAATCGAGTGGAAGAGAGATATATGCGGCGCAAACGTACAATGAGCGTAACGGGACACAGCGTAACGGGACAATGTACGTAACAGGGCACTTTTTCGTGCGTGCAGCCGGCGTTCATCGATTTATTAGACGTTGTCACGTCAAAAATTTTCCGTAAGTCGCACCATGGTAACGGCTACAATAAGAAGTATTTCTTTGAACTCTACTACCTCGAAGTAATTCCAGTGAAATCCATAGAAAGCTGTCTGTCGGCCTGGGAACCAGTGTAACTGGCTGAACTCGCCGGGTCTCGGTGCGCTCTCCCGAAGAGGCGTTTCCGGTTCGATGTCCGGCACGTCCTTGCCTGGCTCTTCGGCGGTGGGGAACATGGCGGACGTTGCCGGGGGCCGGCCACGCGGTCTCGCTTCCCCCTCCCACGCGCTCTGTCCGTGCGCCTTGGCTTGACCTTGTTTCATGTCGCCTGCCGCGCCTGCCTGTTTGCCTGCCTGTCTGCCTGCCGGGCTGAGCGCAGAGGGTCGTTACCAAAACGCCGAAATACCACAACGCCGAATGTCAAAATTGACCACAACGCCGACAGCTAGAAAACTGCTGTGTACCACAACGCCGAAATAACAACTGAATGAATTTGTGTGTGTTTCTTAAATGTACCTTAACGCCGAAATACCACAATCAAACCTAACCTAACCTAACCTAACCTAGCCTAATATTACCTATGCTATGTCATAATTCGAAAAGGCGGAATTCAAAATGGTGGAAAGTTATCGAATAAAAGAGGGCGGAATCCAAGGAGAAGTTAAGTTATAGAAAACCAAATGGCTGATCCAAGTTGGCAGCTGAGGACAAGGTCATCCAAACTGGCGGCCGGGGTCAAACACATCCAAAACTGGTTTCTTTGAAGATCCAGGTTCAAATCTCAGTTCAGCCAACCTCTTCTAAGATTTTTTTTGTTTCCATAAATAACTCCATGCGGATCAAATACTTGGCCGGCTTGCACAGTCGTGACTTGAGACGAAGTGGACTATTCTTCCATTTGACTAACCTGCCAAGTTTTTTCTCGGACTTGACTCACCTGACACTGCAAGCGGCCCTTAGAGTTCCTTGCAGAGTCAATGTCGAATGCCTCCTCAATAATTTATTTCTGTATAGCTGAGTGTTGTCGCCTTTGAATTACTTCTATGTAAAGAAGCGAATACACCGACAGAGTGAACGGGGCAACAATAAGGCAAGTAAGAAAAGTTGCGCTACTATTCTCGTGTGGATAGTTGGGAAAGTACTTGAGGGAGTAATAGAGCTGTTAGTTGGAAAAGTCGAGTGGGGGTGTTAGCCCGTTTTCCTTCCCCCACCCCTGTATCTTCCACTACACGGCGAACCAGCCTTGCTTTACCTGTGCGAAATAGTGCGGTCTAGTGGGGAAAAGCTGACTAGTTAGTTCGTAAACATGTAGCGATTAATCTCTCAAGAAAATGTGGTGGTCAGAAGCAGAAACTATAAAATTTGTAGGATTGTACTGCAAAAATGAAGGTTAGTGAAACACTGACAGTGTTAAACAGAACCATGAACAGGCAGCACATAAGAATATTATTTTCTCCCTTCTATGACTTTATAAAAATTCCGGTATCTCTTGAAACAATGCTTTTGTACAATACTCAAACTTTTTTTAGAGCATAACGATAAACACGATTGCGCATTTTATGCCGTAAGCCACTTCTCTACTGAACAATCCCAATTTGTAGTTTACTTGTCCAAGTAAGTGTTATGTTTACTACACCTGTGTAATCGCCCCGCCAGCTCTAGTAGCTACAGTGGTAGGCGCAGCAATAGAGGCCAAATCGCTGCTCTCCAAACCTGGTGGGCGCGGCTGCTGCATAACGATTGGCTGCTTGATGGGTTGGCTGTTTGGAGCTGCTGGCTGCTTGGTGAGCTGGCTGCTTGGTGGGCTTGCTGTTTGGTGGACTGGCTGCTTAGTGGGCTGGCTGCTTGGTGGACTGGCTGTTTGGTGAGCTGGCTGCTTGGTGGGCAGGCTGCTTGGTGAGCTGGCTGCTTGGTTGACAAGCTGTTTGGTGGACTGGCTGCTTGGTGAGCTGGCCTATTGGTGGACTGGCTGCTTGGTGGGTTGGCTGCTAGGTGGACTGGCTGTTTGGTGAGCTAGCTGCTTGGTGGGCTGGCTGCTTGGTGAGCTGGCTACTTGGTGGGCTAGCTGCTTGGTGAGCTGGCTGCTTGGTGAGCTGGCTGCTTGGTGGACTGGTTGCTTGGTAGGTGGCTGCTTGGTGGGCTGGCTGCTTAGTGAGCTGGCTACTTGGTGGGCTAGCTGCTTGGTGAGCTGGCTGCTTGGTGGACTGACTGCTTGGTGGGCTGGCTGCTTGGTGAGCTGGCTGCTTGGTGGGCTGGCTGCTTGGTGAGCTGGCTGCTTGGTGAACTGGCTGCTTGGTGGACTGGCTGTTTGGTGGACTGGCTAATTGGTGAACTGGCTGTTTGGTTGACTGGCTGCTTGGTGGACTGGCTGTTTGGTGAGCTGGCTGCTTGGTGGGCTGGCTGCTTGGTGAGCTGGCTGCTTCGTGAGATGGCAGCTTGGTGGGCTGGCTGCTTGGTGAGCTAGCTGCTTGGTGAGCTGGCTGTTTGGTGGACTGGCTGCTTGGTGGGCTGGCTGCTAGGTGGACTGGCTGTTTGGTAAGCTGGCTGCTTGGTGGGCTGATTGCTTGGTGAGCTGGCTGCTTGGTGAGCTGGCTGCTTGGTGGGTTGGCTGCTTGGTGAGCTAGATGCTTGGTGAGCTGGCTGCTTGGTGGACTGGCTGTTTGGTGGACTGACTGCATGGTGGGCTGGCTGCTTGGTGAGCTGGCTACTTGGTGGGCTGGCTGCTTGGTGAACTGGCTGCTTAGTGAGCTGGCTGCTTGGTGGACTGGCTGTTTGGTGGACTGACTGCTTGGTGAGCTGGCTCCTTGGTGGGCTGGCTGCTTGGTGAGCTAGCTGCTTGGTGAGCTGGCTGCTTCGTGAGATGGCTGCTTGGTGGGCTGGCTGCTTGGTGAGCTAGCTGCTTGGTGAGCTGGCTGTTTGGTGGACTGGCTGCTTGGTGGGCTGGCTGCTAGGTGGACTGGCTGTTTGGTAAGCTGGCTGCTTGGTGGGCTGGCTGCTTGGTGGGCTGGCTGCTTGGTGAGCTGGCTACTTGGTGGGCTAGCTGCTTGGTGAGCTGGCTGCTTGGTGAGCTAGCTGCTTAGTGAGCTGGCTGTTTGGTGGACTGGTTGCTTGGTGGGCTGGCTGCTAGGTGGACTGGCTGTTTGGTAAGCTGGCTGCTTGGTGGGCTGGCTGCTTGGTGAGCTGGCTGCTTGGTGAGCTGGCTGCTTGGTGGGCTGGCTGCTTGGTGAGCTAGATGCTTGGTGGACTGGCTGTTTGGTGGACTGACTGCTTGGTGGGCTGGCTGCTTGGTGAGCTGGCTGAATGGTGGGCTGGCTGCTTGGTGGGCTTGCAGCTTGGTGAGCTGGCTGTTTGGTGGACTGGCTGCTTGGTGGGCTGGCTGCTAGGTGGACTGGCTGTTTGGTAAGCTGGCTGCTTGGTGGGCTGGCTGCTTGGTGAGCTGGCTGCTTGGTGAGCTGGCTGCTTGGTGGGCTGGCTGCTTGGTGAGCTAGATGATTGGTGAGCTGGCTGCTTGGTGAGCTGGCTGCTTGGTGGGCTGGCTGTTTGGTTGACTGGCTGTTTGGTGGGCTGGCTGCTTGGTGAGCTGGCTGCTTGGTGAGCTGGCTGCTTGGTGGGCTGGCTGCTTGGTGAGCTAGCTGCTTGGTGGGCTGGCTGCTTGGTGAGCTAGATGCTTGGTGAGCTGGCTGCTTGGTGGGCTGGCTGCTTGGTGGACTGGCTGTTTGGTGAGCTGGCTTCTTGGTGGGCTAGCTGCTTGGTGAGCTGGCTGCTTGGTTGACTGGCTGTTTGGTGGACTGGCTGCTTGGTGAGCTGACTGATTGGTGGACTGGCTGCTTGGTGGGCTGGCTGCTAGGTGGACTGGCTGTTTGGTGAGTTAACTGCTTGGTGGGCTGGCTGCTTGTTGAGCTGGCTACTTGGTGGGCTAGCTGCTTTGTGAGCTGGCTTCTTGGTGAGCTGGCTGCTTGGTGGGCAGGCTGCTTGGTGAGCTGGCTGCTTGGTTGACAAGCTGTTTGGTGGACTGGCTGCTTGGTGAGCTGGCCTATTGGTGGACTGGCTGCTTGGTGGGTTGGCTGCTAGGTGGACTGGCTGTTTGGTGAGCTAGCTGCTTGGTGGGCTGGCTGCTTGGTGAGCTGGCTACTTGGTGGGCTAGCTGCTTGGTGAGCTGGCTGCTTGGTGAGCTGGCTGCTTGGTGGACTGGTTGCTTGGTAGGTGGCTGCTTGGTGGGCTGGCTGCTTAGTGAGCTGGCTACTTGGTGGGCTAGCTGCTTGGTGAGCTGGCTGCTTGGTGGACTGACTGCTTGGTGGGCTGGCTGCTTGGTGAGCTGGCTGCTTGGTGGGCTGGCTGCTTGGTGAGCTGGCTGCTTGGTGAACTGGCTGCTTGGTGGACTGGCTGTTTGGTGGACTGGCTAATTGGTGAACTGGCTGTTTGGTTGACTGGCTGCTTGGTGGACTGGCTGTTTGGTGAGCTGGCTGCTTGGTGGGCTGGCTGCTTGGTGAGCTGGCTGCTTCGTGAGATGGCAGCTTGGTGGGCTGGCTGCTTGGTGAGCTAGCTGCTTGGTGAGCTGGCTGTTTGGTGGACTGGCTGCTTGGTGGGCTGGCTGCTAGGTGGACTGGCTGTTTGGTAAGCTGGCTGCTTGGTGGGCTGATTGCTTGGTGAGCTGGCTGCTTGGTGAGCTGGCTGCTTGGTGGGTTGGCTGCTTGGTGAGCTAGATGCTTGGTGAGCTGGCTGCTTGGTGGACTGGCTGTTTGGTGGACTGACTGCATGGTGGGCTGGCTGCTTGGTGAGCTGGCTACTTGGTGGGCTGGCTGCTTGGTGAACTGGCTGCTTAGTGAGCTGGCTGCTTGGTGGACTGGCTGTTTGGTGGACTGACTGCTTGGTGAGCTGGCTCCTTGGTGGGCTGGCTGCTTGGTGAGCTAGCTGCTTGGTGAGCTGGCTGCTTCGTGAGATGGCTGCTTGGTGGGCTGGCTGCTTGGTGAGCTAGCTGCTTGGTGAGCTGGCTGTTTGGTGGACTGGCTGCTTGGTGGGCTGGCTGCTAGGTGGACTGGCTGTTTGGTAAGCTGGCTGCTTGGTGGGCTGGCTGCTTGGTGGGCTGGCTGCTTGGTGAGCTGGCTACTTGGTGGGCTAGCTGCTTGGTGAGCTGGCTGCTTGGTGAGCTAGCTGCTTAGTGAGCTGGCTGTTTGGTGGACTGGTTGCTTGGTGGGCTGGCTGCTAGGTGGACTGGCTGTTTGGTAAGCTGGCTGCTTGGTGGGCTGGCTGCTTGGTGAGCTGGCTGCTTGGTGAGCTGGCTGCTTGGTGGGCTGGCTGCTTGGTGAGCTAGATGCTTGGTGGACTGGCTGTTTGGTGGACTGACTGCTTGGTGGGCTGGCTGCTTGGTGAGCTGGCTGAATGGTGGGCTGGCTGCTTGGTGGGCTTGCAGCTTGGTGAGCTGGCTGTTTGGTGGACTGGCTGCTTGGTGGGCTGGCTGCTAGGTGGACTGGCTGTTTGGTAAGCTGGCTGCTTGGTGGGCTGGCTGCTTGGTGAGCTGGCTGCTTGGTGAGCTGGCTGCTTGGTGGGCTGGCTGCTTGGTGAGCTAGCTGCTTGGTGGGCTGGCTGCTTGGTGAGCTAGATGCTTGGTGAGCTGGCTGCTTGGTGGGCTGGCTGCTTGGTGGACTGGCTGTTTGGTGAGCTGGCTTCTTGGTGGGCTAGCTGCTTGGTGAGCTGGCTGCTTGGTTGACTGGCTGTTTGGTGGACTGGCTGCTTGGTGAGCTGACTGATTGGTGGACTGGCTGCTTGGTGGGCTGGCTGCTAGGTGGACTGGCTGTTTGGTGAGCTAACTGCTTGGTGGGCTGGCTGCTTGTTGAGCTGGCTACTTGGTGGGCTAGCTGCTTTGTGAGCTGGCTTCTTGGTGAGCTGGCTGCTTGGTGGGCTGGCTGCTTGGTGAGCTGGCTGCTTGGTGAGCTGGCTGCTTGGTGGACTGGCTGTTTGGTGGACTAACTGCTTGGTGGGCTTGCTGCTTGGTGAGCTGGCTACTTGGTGGGCTGGCTGCTTGGTGAGCTAGCTGCTTGGTGAGCTGGCTGCTTGGTGGACTGGCTGTTTGGTGGACTGACTGCTTGGTGGGCTGGCTGCTTGGTGATCTGGCTGCTTGGTGAGCTGGCTGCTTGGTGGGCTGGCTGCTTGGTGAGCTAGCTGCTTGGTGAGCTGGCTGCTTGGTAGACTGGCTGCTTGGCGGGCTGGCTGCTTGGTGGGCTGGCTGCTTGGTAGGCTGGCTGTTTTTGTGGGCTGGCTAATTGGTGGACTGGCTGCTTGGTGAGCTGGCTGATTGGTGGGCTGGCTGCTTGGTGGGCTTGCAGCTTGGTGGGCTGGCTGCTTGGTGGACTGGCTGCTTGGTGGGCTGGCTGCTTGGTGGGCGGGCTGTTTGGTGGACTGGCTGTTTGGTGGGCTGGCTGCTTGGTGAGCTGGCTGCTTGGTGAGCTGGCTGCGTGGTGGGCTGGCTGTTTGGTTGACTGGCTGTTTAGTGGGCTGGCTGCTTGGTGAGCTGGCTGCTTGGTGAGCTGGCTGCTTGGTGGGCTGGCTGCTTGGTGAGCTAGCTGCTTGGTGAGCTGGCTGCTTGGTAGGCTGTATTATTGGTGGACTGGCTGCTTGGTGGGCTGGCTGCTTGGTGGACTGGCTGTTTGGTGAGCTGGCTGCTTGGTTGGCTAGCTGCTTGGTGAGCTGGCTGCTTGGTTGACTGGCTGTTTGGTGGACTGGCTGCTTGGTGAGCTGGCTGATTGTTGGACTGGCTGCTTGGTGGGCTGGCTGCTAGGTGGACTGGCTGTTTGGTGAGCTGGCTGCTTGGTGGGCTGGCTGCTTGGTGAGCTGGCTATTTGGTGGGCTAGCTGCTTGGTGAGCTGGCTGCTTGGTGAGCTGGCTGCTTGGTGGACTGGTAGCTTGGTGAGCTGGCTGCTTGGTGGGCTGGCTGCTTGGTGAGCTGGCTACTTGGTGGGCTAGCTGCTTGGTGAGCTAGCTGCTTGGTGAGCTGGCTGCTTGGTGAGCTGGCTGCTTGGTGGACTGACTGCTTGGTGGGCTGGCTGCTTGGTGAGCTGGCTGCTTGGTGGGCTGGCTGCTTGGTGAGCAGGCTGCTTGGTGAGCTGGCTGCTTGGTGGACTGGCTGTTTGGTGGACTGGCTAATTGGTGGATTGGCTGTTTGGTTGACTGGCTGCTTGGTGGACTGGCTGTTTGGTGAGCTGGCTGCTTGGTGGGCTGGCTGCTTGGTGAGCTGGCTGCTTCGTGAGCTGGCTGATTGGTGGGCTGGCTGCTTGGTGAGCTAGCTGCTTGGTGAGCTGGCTGTTTGGTGGACTGGCTGCTTGGTGGGCTGGCTGCTAGGTGGACTGGCTGTTTGGTAAGCTGGCTGCTTGGTGGGCTGGCTGCTTGGTGAGCTGGCTGCTTGGTGAGCTGGCTGCTTGGTGGGCTGGCTGCTTGGTGAGCTAGCTGCTTGGTGAGCTGGCTGCTTGGTGGACTGGCTGTTTGGTGGACTGACTGCTTGGTGGGCTGGCTGCTTGGTGAGCTGGTTACTTGGTGGGCTGGCTGCTTGGTGAGCTGGCTGCTTGGTGAGCTGGCTGCTTGGTGGACTGGCTGTTTGGTGGACTGACTGCTTGGTGGGCTGGCTGCTTGGTGAGCTGGCTGCTTGGTGGACTGGCTGTTTGGTGAGCTGGCTACTTGTTGGGCTGGCTGTTTGGTGGACTGGCTTTTGGTGAGCTGGCTACTTGGTGGGCTGGCTGCTTGGTGATCTGGCTGCTTGGTGAGCTGGCTGCTTGGTAAGCTGGCTGCTTGGTGAGCTAGCTGCTTGGTGAGCTGGCTGCTTGGTAGACTGGCTGCTTGGCGGGCTGGCTGCTTGGTGGGCTGGCTGCTTGGTGGGCTGGATGTTTGGTGGGCTGGCTAATTGGTGGACTGGCTGCTTGGTGAGCTGGCTGATTGGTGGGCTGGCTGCTTGGTGGGCTTGCAGCTTGGTGGGCTGGCTGCTTGGTGGACTGGCTGCTTGGTGGGCTGACTGCTTTGTGGGCGGGCTGTTTGGTGGACTGGCTGTTTGGTGGGCTGGCTGCTTGGTGAGCTGGCTGCTTGGTGAGCTGGCTGCTTGGTGGGCTGGCTGTTTGGTTGACTGGCTGTTTGGTGGGCTGGCTGCTTGGTGAGATGGCTGCTTGGTGAGCTGGCTGCTTGGTGGGCTGGCTGCTTGGTGAGCTAGCTGCTTTGTGAGCTGGCTGCTTGGTGGGCTGGCTGTTTGGTGGGCTGGCTGTTTGGTGGGCTGGCATTTTGGTGGGCTGGCTGTTTGGAGGCTGGCTGCTTGGTGAGCTGGCTGCTTGGTGGGATGGCTGTTTGGTGGGCTGGCTGCTTGGTGGGCTGGCTGCTTGGTGGGCTGGCTGCTTGGTGGGCTAGCTGCTTGGTGGGCTGGCTGCTTGGTGGGCTGGCTGCTTGGTGGGCGGGCTGTTTGGTGGACTGGCTGTTTGGTGGGCTGGCTGCTTGGTGAGCTGGCTGATTGGTGGGCTGGCTGCTTGGTGGGCTTGCAGCTTGGTGGGCTGGCTGCTTGGTGGACTGGCTGCTTAGTGGGCTGGCTGCTTGGTGGGCGGGCTGTTTGGTGGACTGGCTGTTTGGTGGGCTGGCTGCTTGGTGAGCTGGCTGCTTGGTGGGCTAGCTGCTTGGTGAGCTGGCTGCTTGGTGGACTGACTGCTTGGTGGGCTGGCTGCTTGGTGAGCTGGCTACTTGGTGGGCTGGCTGCTTGGTGGACTGGCTGCTTGGTGGGCTGGCTGCTTGGTGGGCGGGCTGTTTGGTGAACTGGCTGTTTGGTGGGCTGGCTGCTTGGTGAGCTGGCTGCTTGGTGAGCTGGCTGCTTGGTGAGCTGGCTGCTTGGTGGGCTGGCTGTTTGGTTGACTGGCTGTTTGGTGGGCTGGCTGCTTGGTGAGCTGGCTGCTTAATGAGCTGGCTGCTTGGTGGGCTGGCTGTTTGGTGGGCTGACTGTTTGGTGGGCTGGCTGCTTGGTGAGCTGGCTGTTTGGTGGGATGGCTGTTTGGTGGGCTGGCTGTTTGGTGGGCTGGCTGTTTGGTGGGCTGGCTGCTTGGTGGGCTGGCTGATTGGTGGGCTGGCTGCTTGGAGACTGGCTGCTTGGTGGGCTGGCTGCTTGGTGGGCTGGCTGTTTGGTGGGCTGGCTGTTTGGTGGGCTGGCTGCTTGGTGGGCTGGCTGCTTGGTAGACTGGCTGTTTGGTGGATTGGATGCTTGGTGTGCTGGCCTATTGGTGGACTGGCTGCTTGGTGGGTTGGCTGCTAGGTGGACTGGCTGTTTGGTGTGCTAGCTGCTTGGTGGGCTGGCTGCTTGGTAAGCTGGCTACTTGGTGGGCTAGCTGCTTGGTGAGCTGGCTGCTTGGTGAGCTGGCTGCTTGGTGGACTGGTTGCTTGGTGAGCTGGCTGCTTGGTGGGCTGGCTGCTTGGTGAGCTGGCTACTTGGTGGGCTAGCTGCTTGGTGAGCTGGCTGCTTGGTGGACTGACTGCTTGGTGGGCTGGCTGATTGGTGAGCTGGCTGTTTGGTGGGCTGGCTGCTTGGTGAGCTGGCTGCTTGGTGAGCTGGCTGCTTGGTGGACTGGCTGTTTGGTGGACTGGCTAATTGGTGGACTGGCTGTTTGGTTGACTGGCTGCTTGGTGGACTGGCTGTTTGGTGAGCTGGCTGCTTGGTGGGCTAGCTGCTTGGTGAGCTGGCTGCTTCGTGAGATGGCTGCTTGGTGGGCTGGCTGCTTGGTGAGCTAGCTGCTTGGTGAGCTGGCTGTTTGGTGGACTGGCTGCTTGGTGGTCTGGCTGCTAGGTGGACTGGCTGTTTGGTAAGTTGGCTGCTTGGTGGGCTGGCTGCTTTGTGAGCTGGCTGCTTGGTGAGCTGGCTGCTTGGTGGGCTGGCAGCTTGATGAGCTAGATGCTTGGTGAGCTGGCTGCTTAGTGGACTGGCTGTTTGGTGGACTGACTGCATGGTGGGCTGGCTGCTTGGTGAGCTGGCTACTTGGTGGGCTGGCTGCTTGGTGAGCTGGCTGCTTTGTGAGCTGGCTGCTTGGTGGACTGGCTGTTTGGTGGACTGACTGCTTGGTGAGCTGGCTCCTTGGTGGGCTGGCTGCTTGGTGAGCTAGCTGCTTGGTGAGCTGGCTGCTTGGTAGACTGGCTGCTTGGCGGGCTGGCTGCTTGGTGGGCTGGCTGCTTGGTGAGCTGGCTGCCTGGTGAGCTGGCTGTTTGGTGGACTGGCTGCTTGGTGGGCTGGCTGCTAGGTGGACTGGCTGTTTGGTAAGCTGGCTGCTTGGTGGGCTGGCTGCTTGGTGAGCTGGCTGCTTGGTGAGCTGGCTGCTTGGTGGGCTGGCTGCTTGGTGAGCTATATGCTTGGTGAGCTGGCTGCTTGGTGGAGTGGCTGTTTGGTGGACTGTCTGCTTGGTGGGCTGGCTGCTTGGTGAGCTGGCTACTTGGTGGGCTGGCTGCTTGGTGAGCTGGCTGCTTGGTAAACTGGCTGCTTGGTGGACTGGCTGTTTGGTGGACAGGATGCTTGGTGGGCTGGCTGCTTGGTGATCTGGCTGCTTGGTGAGCTGGCTGCTTGGTGGGCTGGCTGCTTGTTGAGCTAGCATCATGGTGAGCTGGCTGCTTGGTAGACTGGCTGCTTGGTGGGCTGGCTGCTAGGTGGACTGGCTGTTTGGTAAGCTGGCTGCTTGGTGGGCTGGCTGCTTGGTGAGCTGGCTGCTTGGTGAGCAAGCTGCTTGGTGGGCTGCCTGCTTGTTGAGCTAGATGCTTGGTGAGCTGGCTGCTTGGTGGACTAACTGTTTGGTGGACTGACTGCTTAGTGGACTGGCTGCTTGGTGGGTTGGCTGCTAGGTAGACTGACTGTTTGGTGAGCTGGCTGCTTGGTGGGCTGGCTGCTTCGTGAGCTGGCTGATTGGTGGGCTGGCTGCTTGGTGAGCTAGCTGCTTGGTGAGCTGGCTGTTTGGTGGACTGGCTGCTTGGTGGGCTGGCTGCTAGGTGGACTGGCTGTTTGGTAAGCTGGCTGCTTGGTGGGCTGGCTGCTTGGTGAGCTGGCTGCTTGGTGAGCTGGCTGCTTGGTGGGCTGGCTGCTTGGTGAGCTAGCTGCTTGGTGAGCTGGCTGCTTGGTGGACTGGCTGTTTGGTGGACTGACTGCTTGGTGGGCTGGCTGCTTGGTGAGCTGGTTACTTGGTGGGCTGGCTGCTTGGTGAGCTGGCTGCTTGGTGAGCTGGCTGCTTGGTGGACTGGCTGTTTGGTGGACTGGCTGTTTGGTGGGCTGGCTAATTGGTGGACTGGCTGCTTGGTGAGCTGGCTGATTGGTGGGCTGGCTGCTTGGTGGGCTTGCAGCTTGGTGGGCTGGCTGCTTGATGGACTGGCTGCCTGGTGGGCTGGCTGCTTGGTGGGCGGGCTGTTTGGTGGACTGGCTGTTTGGTGGGCTGGCTGCTTGGTGAGCTGGCTGCTTGGTGAGCTGGCTGCTTGGTGGGTTGGCTGTTTGGTTGACTGGCTGTTTGGTGGGCTGGCTGCTTGGTGAGCTGGCTGCTTGGTGAGCTGGCTGCTTGGTGGGCTGGCTGCTTGGTGAGCTAGCTGCTTTGTGAGCTGGCTGCTTTGTGAGCTGGCTGATTGGTGGGCTGGCTGCTTGGTGGGCTTGCAGCTTGGTGGGCTGGCTGCTTGGTGGACTGGCTGCTTAGTGGGCTGGCTGCTTGGTGGGCGGGCTGTTTGGTGAACTGGCTGTTTGGTGGGCTGGCTGCTTGGTGAGCTGGCTGCTTGGTGGGCTAGCTGCTTGGTGAGCTGGCTGCTTGGTGGACTGACTGCTTGGTGGGCTGGCTGCTTGGTGAGCTGGCTACTTGGTGGGCTGGCTGCTTGGTGGACTGGCTGCTTGGTGGGCTGGCTGCTTGGTGGGCGGGCTGTTTGGTGGACTGGCTGTTTGGTGGGCTGGCTGCTTGGTGAGCTGGCTGCTTGGTGAGCTGGCTGCTTGGTGGGCTGGCTGTTTGGTTGACTGGCTGTTTGGTGGGCTGGCTGCTTGGTGAGCTGGCTGCTTAATGAGCTGGCTGCTTGGTGGGCTGGCTGTTTGGTGGGCTGGCTGTTTGGTGGGCTGGCTGCTTGGTGAGCTGGCTGTTTGGTGGGATGGCTGTTTGGTGGGCTGGCTGTTTGGTGGGCTGGCTGCTTGGTGGGTTGGTTGCTTGGTGGGCTGGCTGCTTGGAGACTGGCTGCTTGGTGGGCTGGCTGCTTGGTGGGCTGGCTGTTTGGTGGGCTGGCTGTTTGGTGGGCTGGCTGCTTGGTGAGCTGGCTGTTTGGTGGGATGGCTGTTTGGTGGGCTGGCTGTTTGGTGGGCTGGCTGCTTGGTGGGCTGGCTGCTTGGTAGACTGGCTGTTTGGTGGACTGGCTGCTTGGTGAGCTGGCCTATTAGTGTACTGGCTGCTTGGTGGGTTGGCTGCTAGGTGGACTGGCTGTTTGGTGAGCTAGCTGCTTGGTGGGCTGGCTGCTTGGTGAGCTGGCTACTTGGTGGGCTAGCTGCTTGGTGAGCTGGCTGCTTGGTGAGCTGGCTGCTTGGTGGACTGGTTGCTTGGTGAGCTGGCTGCTTGGTGGGCTGGATGCTTGTGAGCTGGTACTTGGTGGGCTAGCTGCTTGGTGAGCTGGCTGCTTGGTGGACTGACTGATTGGTGGGCTGGCTGCTTGGTGAGCTGGCTGCTTGGTGGGCTGGCTGCTTTGTGAGCTGGCTGCTTGGTGAGCTGGCTGCTTGGTGGACTGGCTGTTTGGTGGACTGGCTAATTGGTGGACTGGCTGTTTGGTTGACTGGCTGCTTGGTGGACTGGCTGTTTGGTGAGCTGGCTGCTTGGTGGGCTGGCTGCTTGGTGAGCTGGCTGCTACGTGAGATGGCTTCTTGGTGGGCTGGCTGCTTGGTGAGCTAGCTGCTTGGTGAGCTGGCTGTTTGGTGGACTGGCTGCTTGGTGGGCTGGCTTCTAGGTGGACTGGCTGTTTGGTAAGCTGGCTGCTTGGTGGGCTGGCTGCTTGGTGAGCTGGCTGCTTGGTGAGCTGGCTGCTTGGTGGGCTGGCTGCTTGGTGAGCTAGATGCTTGGTGAGCTGGCTGCTTAGTGGACTGGCTGTTTGGTGGACTGACTGCATGGTGGGCTGGCTGCTTGGTGAGCTGGCTACTTGGTGGGCTGGCTGCTTGGTGAACTGGCTGCTTGGTGAGCTGGCTGCTTGGTGGACTGGCTGTTTGGTGGACTGACTGCTTGGTGAGCTGGCTCCTTGGTGGGCTGGCTGCTTGGTGAGCTAGCTGCTTGGTGAGCTGGCTGCTTGGTAGACTGGCTGCTTGGCGGGCTGGCTGCTTGGTGGGCTGGCTGCTTGGTGAGCTGGCTGCCTGGTGAGCTGGCTGCTTAGTGGACTGGCTGTTTGGTGGACTGGCTAATTGGTGGGCTGGCTGTTTGGTTGACTGGCTGCTTGGTGGACTGGCTAATTGGTGAGCTGGCTGCTTGGTGGACTGGCTGCTTGGTGAGCTGGCTGCTTCGTGAGCTGGCTGCTTGGTGGGCTGGCTGCTTGGTGAGCTAGCTGCTTGGTGAGCTGGCTGTTTGGTGGACTGGCTGCTTGGTGGGCTGGCTGCTAGGTGGACTGGCTGTTTGGTAAGCTGGCTGCTTGGTGGGCTGGCTGCTTGGTGAGCTGGCTGCTTGGTGAGCTGGCTGCTTGGTGGGCTGGCTGCTTGGTGAGCTAGATGCTTGGTGAGCTGGCTGCTTGGTGGACTGGCTGTTTGGTGGACTGACTGCTTGGTGGGCTGGCTGCTTGGTGAGCTGGCTACTTGGTGGGCTGGCTGCTTGGTGAGCTGGCTGCTTGGTGAGCTGGCTGCTTGGTGGACTGGCTGTTTGGTGGACTGGATGCTTGGTGGGCTGGCTGCTTGGTGATCTGGCTGCTTGGTGAGCTGGCTGCTTGGTGGGCTGGCTGCTTGGTGAGCTAGCTGCATGGTGAGCTGGCTGCTTGGTAGACTGGCTGCTTGGTGGGCTGGCTGCTAGGTGGACTGGCTGTTTGGTAAGCTGGCTGCTTGGTGGGCTGGCTGCTTGGTGAGCTGGCTGCTTGGTGAGCAAGCTGCTTGGTGGGCTGGCTGCTTTTTGAGCTAGATGCTTGGTGAGCGGGCTGCTTGGTGGACTGGCTGTTTGGTGGACTGACTGCTTGGTGGGCTGGCTGCTTGGTGAGCTGGTTACTTGTAGGGCTGGCTGCTTGGTGAGCTAGCTGCTTGGTGGACTGGCTGCTTGTTGGACTGGCTGCTTGGTGGGCTGGCTGCTTGGTGGGCTGGCTGTTTGGTAGACTGGCTGCTTGGTGAGCTAGCTGCTTGGTGGGCAGGCTGCTTGGTGAGCTGGCTGCTTGGTTGACTGGCTGTTTGGTGGACTGGCTGCTTGGTGAGCTGGCTGATTGGTGGACTGGCTGCTTGGTGGGTTGGCTGCTAGGTAGACTGGCTGTTTGGTGAGCTGGCTGCTTGGTGGGCTGGCTGCTTGGTGAGCTGGCTACTTGGTGGGCTAGCTGCTTGGTGAGCTGGCTGCTTGGTGAGCTGGCTGCTTGGTGGACTGGTTGCTTGGTGAGCTGGCTGCTTGGTGGGCTGGCTGCTTGGTGGACTGGCTGCTTGGTGGACTGGCTGCTTGGTGAGCTAGCTGCTTGGTGGACTGGCTGCTTGGTGGACTGGCTGCTTGGTGGGCTGGCTGCTTGGTGGGCTGGCTGCTTGGTGGGCGGGCTGCTTGGTAGACTGGCTGCTTGGTGAGCTAGCTGCTTGGTGGACTGGCTGCTTGGTGGGCTGGCTGCTTGGTAGACTGGCTGCTTGGTGAGCTAGCTGCTTGGTAGACTGGCTTCTTGGTGGACTGGCTGCTTGGTGGACTGGCTGCTTGGTGGACTGGCTGCTTGGTGAGCTAGCTGCTTGGTGGACTGGCTGCTTGGTGGACTGGCTGCTTGGTGGGCTGGCTGCTTGGTGGGCTGGCTGCTTGGTGGGCTGGCTGCTTGGTAGACTGGCTGCTTGGTGAGCTAGCTGCTTGGTGGACTGGCTGCTTGGTGGACTGGCTGCTTGGTGGACTGGCTGCTTGGTGGACTGGCTGCTTGGTGAGCTAGCTGCTTGGTAGACTGGCTGCTTGGTGAGCTAGCTGCTTGGTGGACTGGCTGCTTGGTGGACTGGCTGCTTGGTGGACTGGCTGCTTGGTGGACTGGCTGCTTGGTGAGCTAGCTGCTTGGTAGACTGGCTGCTTGGTGAGCTAGCTGCTTGGTGGACTGGCTGCTTGGTGAGCTAGCTGCTTGGTGGACTGGCTGCTTGGTGAGCTAGCTGCTTGGTGGACTGGCTGCTTGGTGGGCTAGCTGCTTGGTGGACTGGCTGCTTGGTGAGCTAGCTGCTTGGTGGACTGGCTGCTTGGTGAGCTAGCTGCTTGGTGGACTGGCTGCTTGGTGAGCTAGCTGCTTGGTGGACTGGCTGCTTGGTGAGCTAGCTGCTTGGTGGACTGGCTGCTTGGTGAGCTAGCTGCTTGGTGGACTTGCTGCTTGGTGAGCTAGCTGCTTGGTTGACTGGCTGCTTGGTGAGCTAGCTGCTTGGTGGACTGGCTGCTTGGTGAGCTAGCTGCTTGGTGGACTGGCTGCTTGGTGAGCTAGCTGCTTGGTGGACTGGCTGCTTGGTGAGCTAGCTGCTTGGTAGACTGGCTGCTTGGTGAGCTAGCTGCTTGGTGGACTGGCTGCTTGGTGGGCTAGCTGCTTGGTGGACTGGCTGCTTGGTGGGCTGGTGGCGGAAACAGCTCCTAGGGCCGAGGAGAGGCGGATGATCGGAGCCGCCGTCGGCCCCACGACCCGCTACGGGCTCGTCGACCCGGTTTGACCTGATTGGGTTAACGGTCCTCGCCCGCGGCGAATAAACTGGGCGGTGTGAGGGCAACCTCTCCCACTCTCTCCCTCCGTGCACTGCCCGGGCCTTGTAGCTGGCGACCACTGCCCAAGTAGCCGTTACAACAACACCAGTCACTGTACTATCCACGGTTTCATTCTATACTATCATATTTCATTTACGAAAGAAAATTTCCACAGAATTTTTTTCTATTTGTTAACATTTTGATATGTATTGCTCTTTCTTGTAATTTGCTTCCGAGTACGAAAAATCGCATATTTATAATTAAAAAAACTGTACTTACAGCCCCTATTTTCCAGTTTTGTGACCGGACATGTAAGACTCATAGTGAATTTTATGTATCTGGTTCATCTCTGTTTTGAGGAAGGGTTGTAATTTGCTACGCGTTGAATGGTTTTAAAGGAAGTTGGATTTTTTGTCAATCTATTGATATAAATTCTTGTGGTAAGCACCACTTAGTACAGGTAATTCCGTTATTGTGAATTGAAATGGTAAATATTGTCCGAATCGCATTGCAGCCCAAACACAGACTACCCAGACACTCATAAGTGATATTTTCAGTTTTTCAACGACCCCAGCACAATCACCACCAACACGGCCGAACTGAACAGCAGAATTATTTAATATTTGTTGATTGAGGACGCGCGTGGGATGTGCAGTTGAACATCGACTGGACTGTTTGTCAATGTAAATGACACAAACGTTTGTCTTGGTGGACGCTGTTAGTGCGATGTTAATATTATTAAATTTTGTATTGCCTTGTAAGTTTTAAGTTTTATTATTGTAATTATTGATTTTCCAGTTGTAATATGTTATGCATATAATTTAATAACATTATCAATGCCCGAGTCAGTTGGAGTATCACTTGTAAACGAACTCGCCTTTCAGTGTTCACAATAACTGTGACTGTTCTGAGGGCAGATCGCTGGCCTCGGATGCAGAAAAAGATATTTGTCCTGTTCAACGACGCAAGCCTATGAGAAATATGGCGGCACACATTGACCAGGGGCGAACTTTCCAGGGGTGGAGACTCGACCAATACGGGGTCTCCCGCAGCATGGCCTGGCCAATCAGACGTCGAGTCCCCGCAGTCCCTCGCTGCGAGTGAACGACAGAGTAAGCTTGCATCGGCGACAGTGCCGCGGCCCTGCGGTCAAAGGCGTATTTTTTCCAGCCCAGAGGTCCGAGCTGGCATGTTCCGAATCACCTCGGTTCCAATGTGTTTTTGGTATAAAATATTTAAATTTAGTTT
This sequence comes from Bacillus rossius redtenbacheri, assembly GCF_032445375.1. Classification (NCBI taxonomy): domain Eukaryota; kingdom Metazoa; phylum Arthropoda; class Insecta; order Phasmatodea; family Bacillidae; genus Bacillus; species Bacillus rossius. The sequence continues at coordinate 34,693,809 of NC_086339.1, read as the reverse complement.
GTCGATAAGAACCACAACAATATTGGTAGGTAATGGATAGAGACAGAAAAAATTCGCGAATTCGTTTCGTGATATGCTACAGTAAAACCAGTGTACCTTTAGATTTCTTCTGTGTTGGTCCAAGGTTTATCTGAAGGGCTTTGAGCCAATGATAAACCTACAACCAAAAAAGTATTGAATTGCAAGCATCCCAGTTGACAGGACTTACGAGTCAATAGCCAATGAGTAAGATGGAATTTGCCTGCTTGTGAAGGAGATTGTGGAGTCTATCCTAGAGGTCATTGGGAGAGCGAAATTTTCCAGTCTCTAGTAATGGAACGTCGACCTTAGAGACAGAGTGATGCTGGTGCTCTTGAGGAACAAACAGCAGAAACAAAGATGTCGGTATCCAAGATGGCGACCTCCAGAATACCAGGAAAAAACCAAGATGGTGGTCGTGATGTCATCCAATATGGCGCCCTTCAGCAGACAACAAGATTAAGGCTGTGTCGTCATTATCTAAAAAAAAAAATTGGTTGTTACATCAGATCCAAGATTGCAGATGTGACATTAGAATTCAAGATGGTGGCCGTAACGAAAATTGCAACGTTCGGGGAGTGAGACGTTCTATTTCAAGTTTGCGGAATTCTAGATGGCGATTGATGCCATATGTCAAGGTCAAGGCCAATGTCAAAGGTGTAAGTCAAGATCAAGGTCAAAGTTCAAGATCATTCAAAATGGCCGCCGTGACGTCATCGGATATGAAGGTTCCAAGGCAGCAGACACCGCCTTCTACACATTACTGTCATTAACTAATGATTTCTTATAATTATGTATTGTTGAAAAAACTAGTCACTATATATTGCATCCCCTTAATCTCTCTCTTCCGCTTTGTTTGCTTATTTACGAAACATCACTTGTTACTTCCCACGCTAAAGCCCAGGTTACGTAAGCTCAAATATCGTGATTCTCTTGTAGGCCACTCGTTATGCGACGCCGTGCACGTTTCCCCTTGTTTCCGACGAGTTCATCCTGCGGGTTGCATGAAGAGTAGCACCAGACATTCTTGCAAGGCAGCGAATCTTCAAAGAGAGCGCCGGCTCTCTCCAGCTGTGCGGTGAACACCGCACCAGCGCGGGAAACCTTCTTTTTACAGACGAGAGAGCCAAACGCCCAATCGTGCATCTTAGGTTTTTTTTGGTTCATTGTAACTCATGATAACTAATGGTCAATTAGGTTAGGTTAGCTACATTATAAATACTTTAAAACATCGTGGACGGTTGATTTGGTTAGGATAGCTACATTAAAGATACTGTGAAATCATGTAAACGGTTTCCTAGCCCTTGATAGCTACATATTAAAAAGTTATTTGCTTAGCGACCATAAAATGATTTTACAGTATTTTTAATGTAGCTATACTTACCTAATATAACCAACCATCCACAATGTTTTAAAGTAATTATAATGTAGCTAACCTATTCTAATCGACCGCAAAATTTAATGCCACACCGGTTTAAACACTGAGATAGAACGGGGGAAAAAAAGCGAGCATGAACTTCGGGTAACTTCGGGTGTGTCTCTCTCGTCTGTGACATGAAGGCTTCCCGTGCTGTGAACACCGCACCAGCGCCGCGGGGACGGAACTAAGAGCGGCCATTCGCGAGGTAACACAGCCTCGCCCCCGGCAGTTGCGCCCTCACAGCATAGGCGTGTCTACAGGGGGGGCCAGGTGGGCCATGCCCCCCCCCCCCCCCTAATGTAATCACTCAGATCGGCATTTTCTCTAATGGGTTCGTTAATATTCGTATATTCCTGGCACTGTGACACTCAAACTGTGTTTCAGTGTTGCAACATGCTAATTAACAATATTTTTTAACATTTTATCGTTCTGGAAATACAGCCGCCTTAGTTTATTTAAAACACAAGGTCCGTTAAAATGGCCAAGCAAAAAAAAATTAAGAGGTTTGTTAAAGTTCTGTTGTCTGAATTGCTGTGTTTGCATTCACTAAAAAGAAGTTCATTTCAAGGTAGATCTGGACCAAGCTATTGGAAAATTCGAGAGGGAAAAATGTGTAAGTAGGTACCCTTTAAACATTGTCTATGGAAAAAAATTTTTTAAGATTTTTAAAATTATACCGATATAAATATTAACTACTAGTAAACATAGCTCGTTGATACTGCACAAAAATATAAACACGGCAATGAGTGAATGTATTTAGGCTATTTAACATTCTAAATTCAGCTTATGATTTACAAATTTAGCAGGCCCCCCCTAATGGAAATGTCTGGGCACGCCTATGCCTCACTGGTAACCACTCACACACGTGTGGCCCCCACAAGGGTGGGACTGGGTGGACACCCCTGGGTCCAGGGCCCGGGTTCAACCATACGCTATTTTTTTTTGACGTGATAACGTCTTATAAATCGATGAACGCCGGCTGCACGCACGAAAAATTGTCACGTTCCGCCTGAGCCGAGCGTGCAAGAACCGGCCGACCACCGTGCGAGAAAAACTTCTATAATATCAAAAGGGTTAAGGCGGGCTTTTTAACTAATATTATTCGTGATTATATTTAAAACAAATTATTTAAATTAAATTTGCAAAAACTGTAAATAATATTTGAAAAATAAAAAGTGTGCAATTTTTTCATCAATGTTTTCTTATGACGTTATCGCGTAAAATTATAGTCCGTAAACCAAATTTACAGACAAACCCACCCCCCCCCCCCCTTTTTTAATTTTGAAGAGAATTTTCTTTCTACGATTTTTGAGCGTTAAGATAATTCTGATCCAGTGATGGGGAACAGTTAGGTGCGTGGTGGGGGAACAGGTAGAGGAGGAGAGTGCGTCAGTGGTAACGCCACTCCAACGCATGCTCCATGTGGTCATTGCCACGAAAAATAAAATCTCATAAATGAAGTTTAGTTTCAACATACAAAATATTTACCATGATACCTGTATTTTCAGGTTAAATTTCTTTCTAAAAAAGAGTATGGACAAGAAATAACCACGCGACTGTGTCTGATCCTGGGTCCAGGGCCCGTTATAGAATTGGGGGACCATGCACCCACACACACACACACACTTCTGTGAGTCTGGGGAGCGATAACATTTCGGGAAGCCTTCTTTTCACAGACGAGAGAGCCAAACGCCCGATCGTGCATCTTCGGTTTTTATTTTATTTTGGACAACTCATGATAACTAATGGTCAATTAGATTAGGTTAGCTACATTATAAATACTTTAAAACATTGTGGACGGTTGATTTGGTTAGGATAGCTACATTAAAGATACAGTGAAATCATGTAAACGGTTTCCTAGCCCTGGATAGCTACATATTAAAAAGTTATTTGCTAAGCAACCTTCGGGGAACTTAGGGTGTGGCTCTCTCGTCTGTGAAATGAAGGATTCCCAACCTATTGCTTCCAGGACAGCCCGTGATGACATTTGCAAACGAGTTGGTTGAAAGTCTTAACAACTATTAGTTACTAATTTTTTTTGTTCCAAACAGTTACTGAGATATTTTTTTCTTTTTGTAGATTATTGCAGAGTAATATGTCGAAATAAAATGTCCTTCACCTGGAAGAGGAGTGAAGAATGCGATGCATGTCTCGGAGCAATAGTATCAATTTTAATCTAGCTTGTCGCAAAAAATAATGAAGTTACATGACTTAAATGGCGTATCTTTTACTAATTCCTACCTTCATCGATCTTTCCACTCCGAAATTATCTTCACAAAAAATGGGAAATAAGGGGCGGGAAGAGGCGCGAATTTCAGAAATTATTCCGAACAACGTTGTCACGGGGAGGATTCAAACTCGCAAAGAACTGACGAGTGGGGATTGCAGCTGACCGCTCGTAGCGCGAGCCACTCTAGCCGCTGCGAGTGCTTTGTGTCCGCTCTCTCTCTCTCTCTTCTCTCTGTCTCTCTCTCGGGCGAATGCCGCGCGGGAAACAAGCGAATCACCAACGGCGGCCGCGGGTGGGGGAGAAAACGAAACAAAAGCGATGCGGGCGCGATGCCTGCATGATTGCCGCCCGGAAGTGACGTAACGCGAGCAAAAAGCGCAGAGAGAAAGAAAGAGAGAGAGAGAGGGAGAGAGAAAAGAGAGAGAGAGAGGCGTCCCGTCTTTTCCTCGTACAGGAGCAGTGCAGGAGCATAGCCTACTGCTCCCAGCCCTGCTCTGTGGACCTGACGTCACTTCTTTAACTGACCGCTCAGTCTGAACATGCACCACTAAATTCAACCGCCTGATAAAACTTTCTACGCCCTGAGAATTACAGTTAATTTACGATAATTTCAACGGAGAATTAACCTCAAATAAACGAATCGTCCTTAGTAAATCTATATAAATGAACCTTAGAAGAAACTACAACGTGTTTCGACTGCAGAGTTCAGTTTTTATGGTAAACACTCATAGAAGAAACAAGTGTGGGCTTGCAGGAGTCTTTACAAGATTTTTGAATGTTCTTTCTAGTATTCCAAATTCATTATTTGGATTCATGTTCAAAGCGAATAAACGTACTTAGAAAACTGTGACTTAATGAAGATCCCTGGATAATTTGTAACCGGTGCTCTTCGTAAACAATCAGTAACCGAGTGCCTACGTGTGAAACTGGGGAATGGAACTGAAAGAAATAAGACTGGAAGCGTTTTCGCGGCCATTGCCTGATACACTTCCTTGTGTGTCAAGGTTGAGCCTTGCGCAGTGGTAGAGTGCGCAGACGTTTCGCCTTGCGTTGCAGCCGGGCATCGTCAGGGGTTGCTTCAATGCAGTGTCTTCGTTGGTACACACTACCTCTGAGACGAGGCACAGCTTTCAAAGCCGAGGAATTTCCCTAAGGAATGCGCTCTCGCACTGGTGTTCACCGAGTTGAAGTCGAAGAACGTATAAAATAAGTACCTAGATCCTCGCCTTATCGTCTTATAGAAAGTAATATATTTCCAGATTGCGGTTGCTGAAAATCTGATTATTCTTTGTGTATTACACGAGTGTACTGTTTTGCGCGATGTACACATGTTGTATGCTTTCAGAAATGTAACACTTGCGCCTCACTCGACACATGTCTAGAAGGTGACCAGATTTACAACAAGCTGTCAGGCCGTACGGTGCGTGGGAGTGTTCTGAGAGAAGCTCTTAAGCAGAACTCCCGAAAACGGTCGTTTTGCGATCGTTTTCATACGCGATGTAAGAGTATTGGTTTTTGGCCAATTTCAGATATTTGTGAATACATATTTTAAAAAAACTAACTATAAATTAAAGTTTAACACATAATCCAGCAATGGAGATTCAGGAAAATAAAATCTAGTAATTGAATGCCACAAGTAAGGACAGAACATTATTAATTAATATTTGCCAGAAATAATTTTAAAAGCAGGTAGCTTAATGCAACTATGTGTAGTAATTGACAACATCAAGTAATTGCACGTGTTTAATATTAGTAGTATATGATAGGGACTTTGAGAAACAGGAGAGGGAGTGTGGAGTTCGTGCCAATATTCGCCATCTTGAATTGTGATGTCACGCCGGTCAAGTTGTATTTCTTTTACCTTCAACTTTGACTTTGTTCTTCACAATTGTGCCAAAATTCGCCAAAATGACTCAAAATTTCAAGTTATAAGGTAATACATTTAGTCAAAATTTCTTTATAATTAACAAAAAAATCTGTATTTAAAGAAAAAATTCCCTTTTAGAGAGAAAATTTTCCGTTTTATTCCCCAAACAAATGTCAGAGGTTTGAAATGGTCCCAAAGATTCTTAAATTTTCCATAAACAATTCTCCAAAAATCTCTGGAGGGGACCTTTGACATTAAACTTTGTCCTTCACCTTAAGCCTTGATCTTCAACTTCACATTCATCCTCGTCCGCCAATTTAGATTCCGCCATTTTAAATTCCACCATCTTCAAATCAAAAGCCACATTCACGATCGTTGCACCTTTAGTTATGGTAGAACCTGCCACCATATTGGATTCCGCCATCTTGTTTTCCAGAACTTTCCACCATCTTTTAATGAAGTGCTCTCTTGCAAGCGTTGCACCTTTTGTTACGGTGACATCATCATCGAATGCACCACTCTCAAATGTTGCTCTTTTCGTTACTGTGATATCACCACAATTACCCCACTCTTACAATTAGAAATTAATTTATTTGTAGCTAAATGTAATTAAATAAACAGAATGAAGTAAATTTACATAAAAAAACATCAAAAGAACCCATTTATAACGAAATAAATGTTGTTTAATAGAAACCAATTTCAATGATTAAATACATGTATTTAAAAAAAAATCAAAGGAAAGGACTGAAATGTGTGGAAATTTTATCTACTTGAACATATTAATGTGAAATAACCGAATTATTATGAAACGATACGAATGGAAATGAAATAAATGCACATATACCGAAATTGGTCGGAAACCTAATACATCAAACAAAATCAGTTGATACAATTGAAATTGAATTGTTTGTAGCTAAATGTATGTGTGTTGCATTTTACATCACGGAAAAATTGGCCCAACATCTTATATTCCGCCATTTTGAATTATGAGTGTTCGCTATCGCAATATATGGCATAGAAAATACCAGACAAATACAAATGTATCGCTACATATTCGGTAAGATGACTAGTGGCATGCAAGCAGAGTGGATGCCGTGACTTCGGCTGGTAGAAGACTCCATTCGGCACGTCTCATTGGCCCAGAGCAGGAGCTATAATGCCCTTGCTGCCTGTTGTCTACGGACTCGCATGGCGAGCTACGCCAATACGCGAGCGAGCTGTCAAGTCCCGTGGTTCGGAACCCACGTCAATATCACGAGTCCTGCAGCAGCTAAACCTCACCTTAAAGCATTTTGCCACAACCGGTAACAAGGCGTGGTCTGGCGAAGACGAGGGCTCATTTGATTGGCTGGCAGGTACCCCCTCCCTTCCTCGAACAAATAACGTGTTTCCAAAGAGAGAAATGTTGTCGTCCAACGGAACGGCTTCACGCAAATAAAATGCAAGTTTTGCAAGTTTTCAGTTAATAGTACCGGCTCCTCCGACCTTCACGCCTTTCCTCTTCCCCTCCTTGCTCTTTGCTCCATCCAGAAACAACACGTGCTTTCTCATGCTGTCGTGACGTGCCCAGACAACCGCAATGATTATCACATGGTCGGGTTCGGGTTTGGTTACAATACACAAAATTGTATATTTTGTTTTGTTTGCCACTTACAAATATTAACAATTGGCGATATCTTTAATTTTCTGTATTCTACTAAACTGCTTTAAATGAAATCTCAGAAAATTCAATTATTCTTTCGGTAAATAAATATATTGAAACTAAAGTTTTTAAAACATTTAAAGTATTTGCCTTTACGTGATTAACTATTTTTTAAGAATAAATCATTCTGTAGATTTAAAGAAACAATATTCGATCAAAAAATCATATATATATTTTTTTTGATCACAATACTTAGAATAAATGCAAATATAGTATCCATTATATGCATTAAGTGCTCTCGAATATTTTACATTTTCTAAATATAAAATACTCTTTTTGCTCATGTATCTAATTTATTGGGGTTTAGTTATTTTATTATACACATAAATATAATTGCAGATACCGTCTAGGTTCATCTCAAATCGTACTCTTATGTAAAGAGTTATGGGAAAATGTAAACTGTCGTAACTAATACGATGGGAAAGATCTAAAATATACAAAGAGGTTTATTTAAAACAATACTTTGGACATTCGCCATTACTAGTTTACACTGTGTCACAGAGGAGAACCTGAACAATGAGAAAAGAAAAGATGTATATACAAACACACAAAGAAATCCCAAGTCAAAATCAGCTGATGTCAAATGTCAAATGTAACGACGTCATAGAACTCCGTGGGAAAAATCAGCCAGAACAACATCACAGCACAGATGAACCCAGAGGGCTGACAACAACGAGACAGTGGCGACAAGAACAATAAATAAGTCAAACAAAACCTTAAACTACACAGCGACGAACACAAGAATCCAACGATGAGACTGAATAGATAACTTGGACAGCACAATGACAAAACAGTGACAGAAATGCGGACCAACGATGAAATCAAAACAAATATTCTGACAACACAACGGCGATAACATAGACGAACAAAGTAGGTTTCGTAGACGGGTATTACACGCTCAGTCTGGCGTCAGTTCAGTCCATGACCTTGGTCGTGAATGGACTGACGACAAACTGATGGACTGATGGATGATATTACACGTTCAGTCCAAACAGCTGTGACGTTCGGGAACTGAGATCTGGTCCCGTCCTCAGACGCATACACAGTCTGATAGCGGACACTTTTTTATTTCCCTACCTAACTAAAACTAAGTGTATTCGGGAGGGGTCCGGGTTAGGGAGGTACCTAGGTAATCGTATCAGGCCGGAGCCTGTACGCCTAGTCATGCTGGGATTAGCCATGCAGGGAGAGGGTCGCATGCATCATGTGCTAGGAGGGGATTGGCCAGCCATGGCAACGATTAAGCCATGACTAAGACCAGTATTCCAAGAATCGAAAAAAAAAGGGTTTAGGTGTTGAATATGCTATACCTGTACCCTAAGTATGTTACTAATGCACGATAGGAAAAGTTTATATATGTGTGTGTGTATTTTAGGCTGATACACGTGTGATCTCCATCTGACGACTTCAGCACTATGTTTATAACATTTCCATTCCATTCGAATTACGTCCTATTCACGAAATTACTCCTAGCAAATGCCGTATACCAAAAAGGCTAAGATTTTATACTTCTGAAAGAAAAATTATCAAGCAACCAGTCAACCCCGCAGTAAAAAATCTATTATCTATTATTTTAGTTTGTACTTCAATGGAGAAAAAAGGTTTTTTTTTTGTTATTATCATTCTAAATTTTTATTTTTAAGAATAAAATAGGTAATTCTCACCAGGTAAAAGCGACAATGAACTGCCAGCTACTGCAAGTGTACATGTGCCCACTTGCTACAGGCATGGAAGGTGGTCGCTTCGTCCTCTACAGTCCACATCCACGCGGGGACTTGAGGAGGAACGGCGAAACGGACGGAATCTCTCGGAATAAACTCGCCCAAGTGTTTAAACCAGCCGCGATGTAAACGAAACCACCGGGGGGGGCAGCTCTGTTTTTCTCTCGCAACCTCCTCGTTTAGAAGTCACCAGCTGCGCGGAACGAGGCCAGCACATACGCGCGGGCCGCGAGGCGCTCAACTGGCAACTATCCCAGTTCTGATGTTGGGTGTCGAGGGAGTCCGGACGCAGAAACGAGACGTGATACCGTCACCCCCCCTGATTGCAGGTCCAAGTAAGAATGTCACAAGTTTATTCACACTACAAAGTTTTCCTAAAGAAAAAAAAAACTATCTTATACATATAAATAGCCCTTCAAGTAGAAACGATCCTTACGTGGGCATATAATAAAAAGGGGGTTGTCTGTAAAGTCGGTTTACGGACGATAATTTTACGTGATAACGTCATAAGAAAACATTGATGAAAAATTGCATACTTTTTAATTTTCAGATATTTTTTTTTACAGTTTTTGCAAATTTAATTTAAATAATTTGTTTAAATATAATCACGGACAATTAGTTAAAAAGCCCGCCTTAATCTGTTTGATATTACAGAAGATTTTCTCGCACGGTGGTTGGCCGTATCTTGCACGCTCGGCTCAGGCGGAACGTGAAAACTTTTCGTGCGTGCAGCCGGCCTTCATCGATTTATAAGACTTTATCACGTCAATGTTAATCATTATTATAAAAATAAAAATAACAAGAAGTGGAACAGGAAACAATAAATACTCCTGGACAAAACACAGTCACCTAAAATTTATCAGTCAAACGGGAATTTTAAAACTGGAAGATAAGAGTCACCACACAATAGGCAAAATAAGTCCTCAATTGTACACAAGTGATGGTATGGTGAGTTTGCTCATAAGAATTAGGCTGCACGCTCCTAAGGGAGCTACTCGTAGAGACCACGAGACACTTGTAACAGGCATAACTGTCGCTCTTTCAGCCGGCTGGCTGCTGCCCACACCCGTGCCTCGCAGCTCTGCCAGCCGGGAGATACTGGATGGTGCGCGCATTATCATTGCGGCTGGTGCAGTTGTCCCCCAGATGTTGCGTCGCGTGTCCATCATCATTGCAGCTCACGTAACCAGGTCAGAGATGTTGAGTATTGCGTGAGATTAACGTCGTAATGGACTTTTAGCGATAAATGAGATTCGTGTTTCACTTTGCGTAGAAGAGTTTATTTACAATTAGATTTATTGATTACGTATGTAATGAGTTATTTTTAACCCTTAACTACAATTAGGTATATAACAAATTAAAAGAAAAAACCAAATATTATTTCTTTCTTTTCCTTATGAAATGTAGTTAAATTGAAATATTGAATGCGTGTATGCTGAGAGGAGAAATGGAGTGTTGATGGAATGAGTGTTTGGAGGAACATGCAGTATTCAAGGGAAACCCTCCGTTCCACATTACCCGCTGGACACAACGTAAGGCAGAATCTGCTGAGGAGCGAACCCGAGTCTGGCGAGATCCGACCTTTCAGCTACCGCGGCCTCACAAACACACGGGCAGTTCAGCAGGCTACTTTACTTGCCACAGCCCAGCACATGCATAGCACAGCCATGTGGTCGATGGTGCCTGAGGCCTACGCAGCCCCACAAACACATGGGACAGTACAGTAGGACACGTGCCACAGCCCAGCACATGCATAGCACAGCCGTATTGTGGATAGCGCCTGCGGCCTGCGCAGCCCCACAAACAAGGGACAGTACAGCAGGACACGTGCCACAGCCCAGCACATGCATAGCACACAAGGGCGCCCATATGATAATTTGTAGGGGGGGGCCAGACTTAGGGGTATGAAGTATGTTTAATATTTTGGAAGACTAACTTCGGCCTGTTACTAGCCATAAAATAGTTCCAGTTCTGACCCTGTTAAAATTTTTTGTCCTGTTACTAAAATACTAGACCACAGTACTCATTCGCCATTAAAAAAACTTTATTGGCTACTTTATTAATTAAATAATAACTGTTTTATTGTAACAAGTGAATTTTTAGCAACACAAATGCAGGAATACAGTCCTTATATTTTTGCAGCGTCTCGGGAACACGGATATCATTGCTCTCTTTACCCCTAAATAAATGTCGCGTACAAATTAAATATATCATGGAGCTTTGTTTTTTTCCAAACATTCCGTATTCGTCCAGACGTCATACCATACTCTGGCTTCTGCTTCCAAGTTGTCGATTTGATAAAACTTTTGCAAACTTTTTATGTCTCTCATTAAATCTTCTTTCGTCTCCTTTTTCATCAAATGTGGTTGAAGAATTCCACCTTTGAGAGGGAATGCCTTTATCTCTTTCAAATCTTGTAGTAAGTGACATAATTATAGAATCCATATACGGATTGTAAATTGCAACTTTGAAATAGTCTTCAGGTGATGAGCACTGGACATTCACGTTACATCTGTGGGTCTGCCTTCCAGACAATATTGGGATTTTTATATCTATGTCAAGCTCATACAGTCTTCTTTTACTGCCTCGAAAATGGTTTTGAATTCGTCATTGCTTTCTCTCTGCTTTTGAAATTTTTCTAGAAGGTCAGTATTGATGTATCTGTCACCACACAAAAGTTAACATGATGCAATGCGTGGTGCAGCTGTGGTTAGTCGCTGTGAGGTCACTTTATATCACTCGTGCAATGAGGCAAGTTATGGAATGTTAAAAAAATAATAAATAAGGGGAACGCAGGGGAGGGCAGAGGGCAGACGGCAGTCATTGTTTTTACTATTTAATATGATATATATTCCGTTCAATAAATTATAACATGTATCTTCAGGGGGTGGGGTGTTTAAAATTTTATGAAGATAACGTTTTTACGAATGCAATCCAAGCGACGTAAAATCGGGATTCCAGTGTGAATTGCTTCCGAGTCTACTGAAGGTAGCGGAATCCTTATCCTTTTAAACACTTTTGAAGGAAAAAAAAAGTTTTCCTCTAAGTTCAAAATTCCAACATAAATTTTACGTTGTAGACTTTTCTGAACAATAATTCTTATTTGAGTAACTTCAATGGTGTAAGCTTACCTTAAAAATTATTGTGAATATTCTGAGTGGATGTGACGAATGAGGAAAACTAAGAAGTACTACATAATAACAAAAGTTTTTTTCTTTACACTTTTCACTGATTTATTTACACTTAAGTTATTTATACTGACTGAATACACTAAACTAAATCTAGACCAGATGCATAAACCTGTAGATCTAAAGACTATTGAAAAATCTCTGTTTTGAGATGTTATTTGTGAACATACACATTATTATGACGAAAAAGTAGCAAAACATTTCGTCGTCTGCAAGCACATGTCAATTGTCGCGTCGTCTAACTCTGGTCTAAATCTGTTGTGTTGTGTTATCGCGTGAGCTTGGGCAGGATTACGAAGGGGAATGACTCGCCACGGGCGTTGAGCTTGCCCGCATTTTCTCCCTGTACACAACACCTTATATCGCAGCAGCAGAACTAATGCTTGAACTAACATAAAAAATGAATTAGACATGTAAAAGACGATATAAAATAATAGATTCGTGTTGAACCACTTCTACATAATACCGAATTGAAATAATTTTCTTTAAAGTAAAACACCTGACTACACTATATATTTTTTCCTTCCTGAAAGCTAGGGGGGGGCCACGGCCCCCCCTGCCCCCGGGTATGGGCGCCCTTGATAGCACAGCCGTATGGTCGATGGCGCCGGTGCGCTACGCGCGATAAGGGCACCAGACGCGGACGCCACAGGAAGCAGGAACCAGCACGGCTGCGGTCGTGACGTCATGCGCGCGGAAGTGCCCGCGGCGACCGCAGCGCGGCGTGACAGTCGCCGATACCATGTCTGCGGCCCGGGGTGAGGAAGTGTTACTCACCAGACTGCCTTATCGCTCACCTCGGCCACTGGCATGTGTCCGGGAACAGAAGTCGCGTCAGCGATATGCCGAATATTAAAAAAAAAAAAAAAAAAAATGTTTGTCTGTAAAGTCGGTTTACGGACTATAGTTTAACGTGAAAATGTCATAACAAAACATTGATGAAATGATTGCATACTTTTATGAATTAAATTGAATAAATGGAAAAATGGAAAAAATAACAAAAAAAAGTTAATTAATAATAGAATAGTTTAGTTAAAGTACTAAATTCAAAAGCTACTTTTGAAAAGCCCGCCTTAACCTATTAAATACCTATAATAGTATATTCATAGGCCAATCGAGTGGAATACAGATAGATGCGGCGCAAGCGTACCATGAGCGTAACGGGACACAGCGTAACGGGTAAATTCGCGTAACGGGACACTTTTTCGTGCGTGCAGCTGGCGTTCATCGATTTATTAGACGTTGTCACGTCAAAAATAATAATATGTAAGTACATAGTCCCGCAACTATATAGCGTATGTCCACTGAATGATTCTTTCCAAGCGAAAGATTGATTAAAATGTTATTTTTGACGTGAATGCGTATTTAAAATTGCTTCCACAGTGGTGAGACAATTCAACAAAACGAATGATAACAAAACCGGGGGATACAGTTTGGTGTTGCAGCTACATATCTATCATCTCCATCAAAAATTTAATTACACCACTGGATAGCTAAAAGATCAAAGAATTCGTTACGCCAAGTGAGGACTGTGACACATCGCGCGCGGCGGAGGGGGTAGCCAGGGGCGCAACAACTAAATTTCCAAAGGGGGGGCAATATACCTTTTTATAAAGAATCATCGATCCCCCCTATTGAAGTGGGGGGTCCGGGGGTTCTCCCCCGGGAAAAATTGTATTTCAAGGTGGAAAATGGTGCTATTTAGAAGTTTTATTATCTAAAAATTGATTACACAGCACTTTCTTTTCCCCCGTTTGCCTCCACTTCAAGGTTTCAGAGAAGGGGGGGGGGGGGGAAATACCCTTGCTCCCCCCTGTTGTTGCGCCCCTGGGTAGCGCCGCCATTTTGAGATCATTTTGTTGCGTTTCGAGATTTCCATTTAGTATAACTTTTGACTCGGAGAAGCAACGACGTTAGTTTGAGTTTCAATCGTCAGATCTCGTCAAAATCTATCGGCTGCTTATATAAAACATTAGTGCAAAATAGTGACAGTAATTATATATGCTGTTAAAATTTAAAAAAAAAAAACATGATTATAACATTAATAAAATAGCGTATAAAATAGTGACCATGACACAGCCACACACCATTTTTTTTTTACAAACGCTACTGCTGGTTTACACTGCATGTCAGAGTGAACAACAAGAAAGTCAGAGGGATGAATACTGTATCCCACAGGAAACTAGCCAAAATCAGATGTGGCGCGTAGACAGCACAGAGACTTGATAGGTATATATCACAATATCACAGGTAAGACGAAAACAATGGGCTGACAACGACGAGATATTTATAACAATAACAGAAATAAAACACTGCGACAAACAGACAAATCGAAAGATGATCCAAAATGGATAATATGGACGAAACAACAACACAGCGACGCAAAATCAAACACAGAGATGAATTTAAACTGATATTCTGGACAACACATCGACGACAGCACAGGCGAACACATAAGACAAATTTCTGACTAATTCCTTCTACGGAATTCTATGTGCTGTCTAAGGACTTAACTTTTGACATTCGCTGTTTTTGACTTGTTTTCTGAGTATCCATCGCTTTGTCAGTCCTTGAGGTTCCTCTATGACAAACAGTGTAAACCAGCATTGGCCAAAGTTTTAAAACGACAGAAAACATAAGCACGGATTTAATACTTTTCCTTTTCACATTTATGGTGCTTCTTATAGTATGTACTGGAAATAGCTGGAAATGGTTTCAGTTCCACCACAAGCCTTCACTCGCAACAGAAGAGTGATGAAGACCTGCTGCCGGTTCAAGTGTCGCTGGTGTTGCGGGAAGTTGTGGTTGCGAAGGTTGCCGCTCCGGTGGCCAGCGGCCCAGGCGCCGGCTGGTCTGAGGTCAGGCGAGGCTGTCCTACCTGCACTCCTCACGTCACACCCGCCAGCATGTCACTGGATACGGCAGTCACCAGTTTCACAGGAACCTGACACTGTACCGCTCGCTCTCTGCGCAACTTTCATTTCTTGGATGTTCCTGAGAAAATTAAACCGGAGTTAGGATATAGGGAGGGAGATTTAAAAAAAATTAAATAAAAAATTGGTTGTCTGTAAAGTCGGTTTACGGACGACAGTTTAACGTGACAACGTCATAACAAAACATTGATGAAATTATTGCATTCTTTGATGAATAAAATTGAATCATTTTTATTTAATTATCACTATTTTGTATGGATAAAAATAAGGAGTGAAATGAAATCTACAATTTAATTGATAAATTTACTTTTATTTGCACTCATTAATTTCATATGTTTATTACTTTAACTAACAGATTATTTTACCTATAACTTTTAATACATGTTTGCTATTTAACTTCTTCCAATCTGTGTTATTCTGTTAAGGATAGGACGATGATAGGAAAAGAAGGAAACAATGGGAGTGTTTCAAGTTTAATGTGCCTCGAAAAACTCAAATCGATGGTTGTTCCAATCGAGTGGAAGAGAGATAGATGCGGCGCAAGCCTACAATGAGCGTAACGGGACACAGTGTAACGGGACAATGTGCGTAACGAGACACTTTTTCGTGCGTGCAGCCGGTGTTCATCAATTTATTAGACGTTGTCACGTCAAAAACATTAAACATTTTAATAACCGGACAAATGGATTAAAAAATATTGGTATAATTATCGGCACTAACACACTGACATACGGGCCTAGAGTAAGAGCCGTAGGGGACGCGGCTTATCAAAACTGCAAGTGCCGTGACAGCTCTTCTTGCATCGCTCGGAGTAACACACAGCCTCCACTGATATCTTTACAAATTTTCCCCCAAAGTCCAGGAAGGAGGGATATGTCCCTCCTATTCTCGTCCTTAAATCTCCTACAGACTTGCGCAATGTTTGACTGACGGATCCTAGAAGAAACAGAAAATACAATCCGTCCAATACATGGGCTATATAGTTAAAGTGATATCTTGAAAAAGCCATCCATTTTAAAGAATCTAGAACCTAATCGAAACAAAAATGAATTTCCATATGAAAGTGAGAAACGTTGGTTGGGTACATTTTCCTTATTATTTCTTAATATTTTAAGGTTCAGTTATGTTACTACACTTACTTGGCTTTTAAAGAATGGTTTAATAATTAATAATTAAACTTTCAAAATTAGTAAAAAAATATTGCAAGTATGTTACAATCTCTAACCCATTCATTTCTTTAAAACATCTCAATTACCTAAAGGATTGAAGTGCAAGTGCCTGTGTGAACAGGCTATATACCGCCCCTGCTGTAAGAACCAAACATTAACTGGCTCTAAGCTGATGCATTACTAATGGGATGAGTGACGAAGTTTGAAATTTATGCCATTTTAATTTAACCCATAAATGAAACTAGCTATTGTGTATGTTTTTTGTAACATTTTATTAATAAATTGACATGCAGTTACCGTTAACATAATTATCTATATATGAATTTTTTTGAGTCTCACATTCAGAAGATTTTAGTTCATTCTTAGGCTTCTTTCACGTATGTTTTCTAGATGTTGGATCCAACTCTAAAAACCTCGTAAATTTGTGTTTTCTATCTGTAATAGAAACATTTACCATATGAATTGATGGTCTGAGCATGCTGTGGAGTTTCTTGACTTATTCTTGACATTTCTAACAAATGGGAGATTTGTATTTGAACATCAAATGTTGGATTTGAACCAGTAAAAGAAACTTAAATTAAAATATTTTCATGCAATTATTTTTCTTGGAAGAAGGAATTGTTTTGTGATTACTACTTTACATAATTAATACCTTTTCTCAAATATCTATATAATAATTGCGTTTGTATCAAAGTGACTATTTAAAAAGATTAATGGCATAATAATCCTATTCGTATATTTGTGAAACATTTGTGATTATTTTAATCCAAACGTTAAATACATTTATCTAAAATAACTCCAATAACGAAACATATGTAAAGTTTACTTCTAAACAGATATATATATATAGTGATTTTTTTACTAGGTAGGTACCTGCAGAATTTATCTAATACTAAGGTGTTAATATATTTTTTTTTTAATAAACAGAAGTGATGTACAAGCTCAAGTTTAGGATTAGATTGCAATAGATGCACAATTCACAGTGATTACATTACCAGAAGACTACGAGACTACATATTAAATGAAGATTGCAAATGTGGTCTGAGGTCAGCGCCTGGCAGTGGCGGTGCAGGCGGGAAAACCCAGGAACTACACTTTCATGTGTCGCTTTCTCCGATGTTGCAAGATAGCCAATGATAGCTCTAGCCCGTACTACCTTTAACATTTTTATTTAACATGCAATAAAACTCGTAAGTGATTCTGGCTCAAATATACATTCTTAACAAAAAAAATTGACAATTTCTTAAAATATAATAATAGTTATTTATATTATCAATTTATGGAATGATTCTAATGAATCTATATTCGTTGTTATGGATTTGTTTTTATGGGAAAATTTCCACATTTATATTTTAAAATTCCCAAACAACTGTATAAGTTGATAACTTTGATATCATTTGTAGTATAATTTTAAAAATGTTCGACTTGTAAATATGTCGGTGTAAAGTTATTCACAAGGCTTTTGGCTCTGTTATCTAACTCTTTTTTTAAAATCTCATACTGTATTAGAGGATGTATCGAAAAAATTTTTTTAGCAACCTCAAATGTAAAATTGCATCGCCTGAGTTATGTAATTAAACCTTTACGTAATGCTTAAGCTAGTGCTATTTTTTGAACCACCGTCTATGATAGAGGTTTGGAAAGCGACAGCAACGAATTATTACTGTGAAAGCGGCTAGAGAACACAGAATAAGGAGAGCGACCAAAAATTTACCATTGACTTTATATCCAGAAATCATATCCGTTTAAAATTCTTACTAACTGATTACTTCTAAATGTAACTCTCAGTAACACACTTGATATCACCCTAGAAAAATCACGAGCTACAGATGTAAGCTTTAACCAGAATTATTAAAATTAAATTATGTGATTAGTAAAGATTAAAATTTATTCAATACAAAAGAGAATTTTCTTCACGTATTTAAGAAAACAGAAAGTTACTTTGTTTACAGTCAAGTACATCACAGATAAATAAATATAGTTTAAAAAACTAATGAAACATGCTTTTAAAGATTATCAAACTAAAAAGTAAAAAATAATTTTAAAATTAAATTTATGACAATAGTATATAAGCAATACTAGTATAAATGAGAAAAAAGCTTGAGGCGCTTTGTGCCATATTTTTTGAATATTAAGCGCCCCATGCTTTTTTCTCATTTATACTAGTATTGCTTATATACTATTGTCATAAATTTAATTTTAAAATTATTTTTTACTTTTTAGTTTGATAATCTTTAAAAGCATGTTTCATTAGTTTTTTAAACTATATTTATTTTTAACTTTTTAGTTTGATATTCTTTAAAAGCATGTTTTTTAGTTTTTTAAACTATATTTATTTTTAACTTTTTAGTTTGATATTCTTTAAAAGCATGTTTTTTTAGTTTTTTAAACTATATTTATGTATAATTATCATAGGGAAATGAGTTACCGACACTACCTATTACCATCTGAGATAACTATTTGGAGTTGCAACGTCACAAAGAAATGGTAAAGTCTCTACGAATCATTTGCAGTTAGATGTATGGATATAATATTAGAATTTACCGGGGGAAAAAAAACATTTTTATTTTAGGCGTGGCCGGGAGTAGAACCCACGATCGCTGAATCCGAAAGCTGACGTCTCAGAAGTCGCGCGCCTTAGACCGCTCGGCTAACGAACGTAATGAAATGGGTGGGACATTTTACAGTGATGAGTCACTCACTCTTAGTCGAAAGAGTTACAGACGGACAGACAGAGTTACAGACGGACAGACAAACATACAGGTGAAGCTAATATAAAGCATGTAAAAACTACAAAGAGCGCTGATTCTCAAAACACATCTGCGAAAGCCAAATCTTTCTACGGGACTACGCATTTGGGACCATGATAGCCCTGTCATTTCGCTAGTTGCGGAAGCGAAAGTAAAGGAGGGAATGGGAATAGCATGTTCTTCCGCAAAGTGCATCTTGCTAGGGACTAGTGGTGCGTCTTGCTAGGGGTTAGTGGTGCGCCTTGCTAGGGACTAGTGGTGCGTCTTGCTAGGGGCTAGTGGTGCGCCTTGCTAGGGGCTAGTGGTGCGCCTTGCTAGGGGCTAGTGGTGCGCCTTGCTAGAGGCTAGTGGTGCGCCTTGCTAGGGGCTAGTGGTGCGCCTTGCTAGGGACTAGTGGTGCGTCTTGCTAGGGGCTAGTGGTGCGCCTTGCTAGGGACTAGTGGTGCGCCTTGCTAGGGGCTAGTGGTGCGCCTTGCTAGGGACTAGTGGTGCGTCTTGCTAGGGGCTAGTGGTGCGCCTTGCTAGGGGCTAGTGGTGCGCCTTGCTAGGGGCTAGTGGTGCGCCTTGCTAGGGGCTAGTGGTGCGCCTTGCTAGGGGCTAGTGGTGCGCCTTGCTAGGGACTAGTGGTGCGTCTTGCTAGGGACTAGTGGTGCGTCTTGCTAGGGGTTAGTGGTGCGCCTTGCTAGGGACTAGTGGTGCGTCTTGCTAGGGGCTAGTGGTGCGCCTTGCTAGGGGCTAGTGGTGCGCCTTGCTAGGGGCTAGTGGTGCGCCTTGCTAGAGGCTAGTGGTGCGCCTTGCTAGGGGCTAGTGGTGCGCCTTGCTAGGGACTAGTGGTGCGTCTTGCTAGGGGCTAGTGGTGCGCCTTGCTAGGGACTAGTGGTGCGCCTTGCTAGGGGCTAGTGGTGCGCCTTGCTAGGGACTAGTGGTGCGTCTTGCTAGGGGCTAGTGGTGCGTCTTGCTAGGGGCTAGTGGTGCGCCTTGCTAGGGGCTAGTGGTGTGACTTGCTAGGGGCTAGTGGTGCGCCTTGCTAGGGGCTAGTGGTGCGCCTTGCTAGGGGCTAGTGGTGCGCCTTGCTAGGGGCTAGTGGTGCGACTTGCTAGGGACTAGCGGTGCGCCTTGCTAGGGACTAGTGGTGCGCCTTGCTAGGGACTAGTGGTGCGCCTTGCTAGGGACTAGTGGTGCGCCTTGCTAGGGACTAGTGGTGCGCCTTGCTAGGGGCTAGTGGTGCGCCTTGCTAGGGGCTAGTGGTGCGCCTTGCTAGGGACTAGTGGTGCGTCTTGCTAGGGGCTAGTGGTGCGTCTTGCTAGGGGCTAGTGGTGCGCCTTGCTAGGGGCTAGTGGTGCGTCTTGCTAGGGGCTAGTGGTGCGCTTTGCTAGGGGCTAGTGGTGCGCCTTGCTAGGGACTAGTGGTGCGCCTTGCTAGGGGCTAGTGGTGCGCCTTGCTAGGGACTAGTGGTGCGCCTTGCTAGGGGCTAGTGGTGCGCCTTGCTAGGGACTAGTGGTGCGATTTGCTAGGGACTAGTGGTGCGCCTTGCTAGGGACTAGTGGTGCGCCTTGCTAGGGACTAGTGGTGCGCCTTGCTAGGGACTAGTGGTGCGTCTTGCTAGGGGCTAGTGGTGCGCCTTGCTAGGGACTAGTGGTGCGTCTTGCTAGGGACTAGTGGTGCGCCTTGCTAGGGACTAGTGGTGCGCCTTGCTAGGGGCTAGTGGTGCGCCTTGCTAGGGGCTAGTGGTGCGATTTGCTAGGGGCTAGTGGTGCGCCTTGCTAGGGACTAGTGGTGCGATTTGCTAGGGACTAGTGGTGCGCCTTGCTAGGGACTAGTGGTGCGCCTTGCCAGGGACTAGTGGTGCGCCTTGCTAGGGACTAGTGGTGCGTCTTGCTAGGGGCTAGTGGTGCGCCTTGCTAGGGACTAGTGGTGCGCCTTGCTAGGGACTAGTGGTGCGCCTTGCTAGGGGCTAGTGGTGCGCCTTGCTAGGGGCTAGTGGTGCGCCTTGCTAGGGGCTAGTTGTGCGCCTTGCTAGGGGCTAGTGGTGCGCCTTGCTAGGGGCTATTGGTGCGCCTTGCTAGGGGGTAGTGGTGCACGTTACTAGAGGCTAGTGATAATGATTACTTCAATATCACAATGACAGGTCACAGGTAATTTGTTAATTTCAAAGGTCAATGTCAAAATGGCAACCGTAACGAAAATTGCAACGGTGACTTCTTATTCAAGATGGCGGACACCACCACCACCACCACCACTACACCCATGTCACCGTCCCCAGAGGAACATTTATACAATACTAATGTCCCTTAAGGCCTTTAGGGCCTCTCTTCATACTGCGGATGGCAATATTAAGGCACCGCAGAATCACTCAGCCACAACTCCATCACCACAATATTAAGAAAGGATAATCGTCATCACAAGTAAGAAAACGATGTCTCAGTGAGCGGAAGTGAATGTTTCCAAGAAGGTGTTGGCGCTATAATCTGTTGAGTGAAATAGCACATGTGAATTGCATACAACTTCCTCCTTTATTAACGTCTGCATGATGTTGCTTTCGACTAATGAAAGGAGTGGTTGCGGGGAAGTGGGATAGAAAACAGGCGGATAGGTTTGCTGGCGCGCCTCTAAGTGCTCCGAAGCAGTAATTGCAGCGTAGTGTGTGCCGGTGGTTCAGTTAATACGTGTCCCACTTATGCACCAAGGCTCTTCATCTGACTGACGAATCATTGTCAATACGCTCGTTTCAATGCTCCTCTTTAAAACACTAGATGGTTAATAGCTTTTGAATGAGCTAATCTTTAAAATAAGAACCATTTTGACTCCAAGAGACTTTAAAATAACTCGAGAAAATATTTAAATTTATTTTCGAACGATTTCAGTCCCTCAACAGTTATTTTGACAATGCTACATTAATCTTTTTAATGTTATATTTCGAATAAGAACTCTCCCAATTAATAAAATTTCTCATTTAAGATTTTTTATCATATTTTAAATGCTCAGATACATCACAGATTGCCTTAAGAATTCCATATTACAATTATAGAATAAGTGACACTTTAAGTAATACATATTAGTAAACGGACTGGCTTCATTATTGTCTATTAAAAGTCTACTTACAGGTTTGTAGGATGTAAAATATTTGTCCGCTCCAGGTTACTGTACGGTGTCGGCAACTGGTGTGCCCCGAGCTGTCCTAAGTACCGAGCTGTCCTGTGCCTCGAGCTGTCCTGTGCCCCGAGCTGTCCTGTACCTCGAGCTGTCATGTGCCGCGAGCTGTCCTGTGCCCCGAGCTGTCCTGTGCCTCGAGCTGTCCTGTGCCCCGAGCTGTCCTGTACCTCGAGCTGTCATGTGCCGCGAGCTATCCTGTGCCTCGAGCTGTCCTGTGCCCCGAGCTGTCCTGTACCTCGAGCTGTCATGTGCCGCGAGCTGTCCTGTGCCCCGAGCTGTCCTGTACCTCGAGCTGTCATGTGCCGCGAGCTATCCTGTGCCTCGAGCTGTCCTGTGCCCCGAGCTGTCCTGTGCCTCGAGCTGTCCTGTGCCCCGAGCTGTCCTGTACCTCGAGCTGTCATGTGCCGCGAGCTGTCCTGTGCCTCGAGCTGTCCTGTGCCTCGCCGCTCGGGCTGGAGTCAACTCGGTGGTGATCGATCCCGAACTGACGGTTCAATAATCATATAAATTTTCAATTAAATCTATTGATAACTATTTCACTTGTTTAGAAGCAATGGCTGCTATTTCAGACGAGGTGAGCTGACACAGCAATTGGAATCAAATCAATCTCCTGGTTGCGCTAAAACACATTTTACACTTAGAGGCCCGTGTAGCCAGAGGTATATTGGTGTAAGTGAGGCGAGATAGTACGTGCTTCTATCATAATACTGCCCCTGCCTAAGCACAAGGTTCTGGACTGGCTCGCAGTCTTCTCGCCGTGCACAGGGTCTCCAGATTGAGTTTTCAAAATTTCCCCAAAACAGACAAAATATTTCCCCAAAATGATACAGATTTCCCCAAAAATCTTTAACCTACCTTATCTACCTATTCCTTTAAAATATTATTTATTATCAGTGTTGGCCGCTTAAAGGTGTGGTATTATATGTTCAGAGCTGTAAAACTATCGTACGTATCAAGAATCAAAGTATATAAATTATTTTTTTTATATATAAATAAAAAAATTCGTCTAACCAGAAAAATAAAAAAAATAATAAAACCTGCTGCACGGGCGTCACTTTCGATTATTTTATGATTTTGTTTTTTTTCGTTCTATTGATTTACCGATCATGATGTTTTTTTTATTGTATACAAGAGAGCTAATTTGTGGTTTAATGACTGACTAAAGTAAAATTACAGCAGCATAATTTTATTTATTAATTTTTTATAATATTGAGTACCTATATACCATCACAAAATATACATTTTCTCTGTCATAAATATTACAGTAGATTGACCTATTATAGTAAAAAGATTGTGTTACATAGTACAATTAACGAATTAAATTAAAACTAAACGTGTTTTGTTTGAAAAAAGGATTAGAGATGGCATTAGAAGTAATACTAGGCAGGCAGATTAAATACTTCCCCATTTTTCCCCGTTACCGAAAAATTTTTCCCCAAAAATTTCCCCAAGGATCTAGTTTCCCCAAAATTTCCCCCCAAAAAATAATTCTCCCCAATATGGGGAAAAAAAACCCCAATCTGGAGACACTGGACGTGCATGTGTCAACAATGAGATCTGAGCGCTAATCCTAACATTGTATGGCGAAGAAGTGAAGATGAAGATGTGATGCGAGCCACTTGAGTGCTTTCAAGAATCTGTACAGTGTGTTTAGTGCTTATAACGTATTCTGAAAACATTCACATAACACTGTTATAAAAATTCTTTGGAAAAAAATACGTAAACAGAACAACTCATCCCCCTAAACGTTATTCATAATTTATTTTCCTAAACAGACACTACTCAAACATATTAGAATCAGGTGGTTATTTTCTTAAGCTCTATAACCTGTATGTGTGTCCCGGTCAGTAGGACATTTAATTTCTCAACTAAGTTGAAGTTGAAGTTGTAAGGATGTGTCCTCTATTGAAGCTAAAGGGTCATGTAGTTTTAAGAGTGCATTCAGATGGAATGTATACGTGAAATTTTATCTTAATTATGTTAGTTAAAACACAATATTGTTTATTTATAAAAAAATCTGTTCGGCAGTTATCATTTCCATTTACAAAATTTTCACTATCTGGTTTCGTTCAGTTACACTTCTAAGTTTGACAGTCATAGAAACACGTAAAAAAGTGAAGACTGTAGTTAGCTGGCTAAGCAACAAGGTGCATCATTTACGTATTTTTTAAAACTAAATGTTACAGCTTGAAACAAATATGCTTGTAAGGACGCTAGCTCGTACTTTAATCAAAGTCTGTATGGTGATTGTGTAAGGACTTAGGCAAATATTCGTAATGGAAACAGAAAGGGCTCGAAACCTTTAAACTGCACATGGAAAGTAGCATTTAGGCCAAAGTGTGCTTTAGGAAAATGCTGTTCGGAAACAGCTCTTTTCTTTCTGTTTCTGAGAAATGGAAAGAAAACGGGAGGGTTATCGGAGCCTGCGATCTGGAGGGTTCCAGTGTGTTCCGGCAGCGGCTGTCCCGGTGACTCAGCGGCTGGCGAGGAATCGAGGGAAGTGCAGCGGAGCGGAACGTCCACCGAAACAAAACACGGTGCTCTTTTTTCTCCCCGCGAGTCTCGGCGGGGAATTCCTGACCGCTCCGCTCCACCGTCAGACCGCAGGAAGACGTCACGGGCGGTGAGCGCCCCACTGCAGCGACACCGGAGCAGTGGTGGCAGCAGCGACAACCTCTTGTCCCTGCGACAAGCCGCACGGCCGAGTCGCCGCGACTTTGTCACTTGCAGCGACGTCGTAGGGCGGTGGGCGCCCCACTGCCGCGACACCGGAGCAGTGGTGGCAGCAGCGACAACCTCTTGTCCCTGCGACAAGCCGCACGGCCGAGTCGCCGCGACTCTGTCACTTGCAGCGACGTCGTAGGGCGGTGGGCGCCCCACTGCCGCGACACCGGAGCAGTGGTGGCAGCAGCGACAACCTCTTGTCCCTGCGACAAGCCGCACGGCCGAGTCGCCGCGACTTTGTCACTTGCAGCGACGTCGTAGGGCGGTGGGCGCCCCACTGCCGCGACACCGGAGCAGTGGTGGCAGCAGCGACAACCTCTTGTCCCTGCGACAAGCCGCACGGCCGAGTCACCGCGACTTTGTCACTTGCAGCGACGTCGTAGGGCGGTGGGCGCCCCACTGCCGCGACACCGGAGCAGTGGTGGCAGCAGCGACAACCTCTTGTCCCTGCGACAAGCCGCACGGCCGAGTCGCCGCGACTCTGTCACTTGCAGCGACGTCGTAGGGCGGTGGGCGCCCCACTGCCGCGACACCGGAGCAGTGGTGGCAGCAGCGACAACCTCTTGTCCCTGCGACAAGCCGCACGGCCGAGTCGCCGCGACTTTGTCACTTGCAGCGACGACATCGTAATCCCAAAGCTTCACAAACGGCTTATCATGGAGGGACGTCGAAATATAATCTTTTTTTTAATATAGAGGTTTCAGAGGGTTTATAAACAAGTTATTTAATTATGTCTATCTGTACAGGGCAACAGAAGAAATAAAATCTTTATATTTTTTTACTAGCTAACACCCACGAATCGCCTGCGTGATTTCAAAGCATACCTAGATTTATGAGTGAGGGGAGTTAGTCA
This sequence comes from Bacillus rossius redtenbacheri, assembly GCF_032445375.1. Classification (NCBI taxonomy): domain Eukaryota; kingdom Metazoa; phylum Arthropoda; class Insecta; order Phasmatodea; family Bacillidae; genus Bacillus; species Bacillus rossius. The sequence goes on along the minus strand of NC_086339.1, from coordinate 34,668,081 downwards.
CGGCATCAATCGCTGCCATGGCTGGTCAATCCCTTCCTAGCACATGATGCATGCGACCCCAGCATGGCTAATCCCAGCATGACTAGGCGTATAGGCTTCGGACTGAGACGCACCTAGGTCCCTCCCTAACCCGGACCCCTCCCGAATCAATGGCGGCTTCAGGATGACTTTTCGGGAGGGGCTATCGCACAAAGAAAGGTCGTAGCTGCAAAAAAATGAAAGTGGTCAGATATTGGCCTTGGAATATTATTTACAAATTACAGGTTTCAAATACAGAACCTTAGTAGCTCCATGCATCTTTTGATGAGTTAAAGTTTAACTATATGAAATTAAATATTTAAGTGAACATAAATATACACTGATCAATAAAATTGGTCTAGGGAGGGGCTATCGCCCCCGCCGCCCCCCTTCTGGAGCCGCGCTTGTCCCGAATACATTTAGTTTTTAGTTAGGTTAGGAAAAAAAAACTGTGAGGCGCTCGGTGTGGCTGCAGTGAGCCGTGTCAGGGTGCGTGATGCCTGACGCGGGGCGGAAGTGTGTTCGCAGCGCTCTGTGCGTGCACTTCCTCTGTGCGCCCGTGCGGGTCGCTTCCTGTCCGCCCGCTGCGTGTCTGCGCAGCCTGCGCCTGGCTGTGCCCCCACGCCACGGGAAGCCTTCTTTTCACAGACGAGAGAGACACACACTTGAAGTTCATGCTCGCTTTATTTTCCGTTCTATCACATTGATAACCCCGGTGTGGCATTAAATTTTGCGGTCGATTCGGATAGGTTAGCTACATTATAAATACTTTAAAACATTGTGGATGGTTGGTTATATTAGGTAAGTATAGCTACATTAAAAATACTGTAAAATCGTTTTATGGTTGCTTAGCAAATAACATTTTAATATGTAGCTATCCAGGGCTAGGACACCGTTTACATGATTTCGCAGTATCTTTAATGTAGCTATCCTAACCAAATCAACCGTCCACAATGTTTTAAAGTATTTATAATGTAGCTAACCTAACATTTACAATAAACAAAAAAAAAAAAACCGAAGATGCACGATCGGGCGTTTGGCTCTCTCGTCTGTGAAAAGAAGGCTTCCCGTGCTCCCACACTGCAGGCGCTCGTATCGACCACGTGTTGCTGTCTCAGACTGCGTGTTGTCGACGTGTATTTCATTACAGATAACCAACAAGAAGAAACAAGAAGAGTAAAACTGAATGTTTAAATAATCCGTTAAATTTTCCGTGAATTTTTTTTAACTACGTCTTATAAAATTAATATGAATATACAGTGCTCACGTAACCTTATCACTAAAGCTTGCTAGTTTTACTACAATATTTAGTACCTTTATTTACACATTTTTTGTTATACTGTCTAATTGTAACAGACAACGGACGACAAAATATGCAAGGGTGCGCATGAGACACACCACGAAAGTTTTCCAAAAATTATATATATATATATATATATATATATATATCTTCAAAAACTCCACAAGGCGACAGAAAGCACAATTCATTCAAAAGACAAATGACTTGTTCGATGCTTGTGGATTCTGAACGTCAACTTCACTCCTATGTCGAGGTTCTTTAAGTGGTTTGCTGTGAAACGTAAACACAAAATGGGGTTAAAATAAAGTTACTAATAGCTTTACAACTAATAAAAGATAAGGAAATAAACAGTGCTCATTAACAAGGTGTGTCGGGTACTTACTCCAGTTTATAAATAATGTAGCAAGTTTACTCATAAAAGAATAATTCAGCTAAAACTGATTCCATAATAATAAGTGAAAAGAAAAATACTGTGTATTACAATTTGTGAGAGAATATGTACCAGCGTTCTAGCACCAATATAAAAATAAACAGTCAAACAGTTATAAAAGAATATATGACCAAACGTCCATATCGTTTACCTTATTGGAACGAATTAAAAAAAAAATTCAATATAAAATAGTTTTTGCTGTTATAATACCTTTTTACTTAGTACAAACCACTCGAAAAAATTCTCCCAAACAGTATGTAGCAGGAATCAAGAACTTCCCAATGCAGTACAGTTTTGATGCCGCATTGCTGAAAACGTAGTAAACTTCAGTGTTAGAGTACCAAGTGCAACAGGTTAAATAAAGTTTGGATATAGGATTGACTTCCCTGCAACGCAAAAGGCTCTTGGCGCACTGCCAAGAACTGGAACGCCGTCAACTGGTTCCTGCGACCTTGCTTGAACTTGAACCGTGGCGTTGTTTTCCTGGATGGTTTCTAAAAATAGGACGCCTATCAGAGAAAACCTGTTTGCCAAAAGCCGAGATTACAGCTCTGGTAATGTAATAATTTTAAAATGCAGTGACTTATACTGTCCATAGTTAAGAACATAAAATATGGCTAGTTTTTTTATGTTCAAACTTTAATGTTGCTGTAATTATCAATAAAAATCAACGCAATTGTGATTGAATGTAAATGACAGATTTACTTTCCAACTAAACAACATTTCTGTAAAATCCGTAGATATGTATTCTTTGAGACAAGATAAAAAAAAATATATTATGCAATATTAAAGTTCATGTTTCTAGTTTAAATGAGGTGATGGGTCCACATTTGTTCCGCTCCATGTAGATGTAATTTTTAATACGAGACCAATCGTCGGTGCCATAGCCGTACACATACACCCCTGTCTCAGACTCGCTTTCAGTCTACTGCACAGAAAAAAAAAATTGTAAAATTACACATAAAATGGTTTATGAAAAAAAAAGTATAACAGTTGGTGTAATTTTACACAACTGTTTCAAAAAATCCAATTAGTGTACAGGCTTCAATAAAAATATTCAGATGATCATATGTTATTACAATATGTACTAACGTGTTAAATTACACATTTTAATAAAAGGTAAAATTACACTTAGAAAAGTCTTAAATTAATTAGTGTCCTGGTTTTCGTGCTGTACATTTTACTTCTAGACATGTAATGAACAAATAGTACACACTCTATGGACACACAGTACACAAATAGGACACGCAATGGACACCAAGTACACAAAATCAACACGTAATAAATACACAGAGAACACATACAGTATACACACAATACACACTCAATTCACACATAGTACACACAAAGTACGTGCAATGGGCATACAGTTCGAACACTAGACACACAGTACACACACCAAGGACACGTAATTAACATTCAGTACACACTCAATGAACATGCAGTACACGCACAGATCAAGCAATGGAGACACATTACACACACTTGACACACAGTACAAACACACTGAACAAACAATGGACACACAGTACACACACGCAGGTTACGCATTTGACAAAAAAGTAGCTCATTTGACTAAGAGGAATCACATTTTAACGAAATTTCGATGGGGTGTCAAACGATCATAACACGGTAATACGACCTCGTCACAGAAATATACTCTCGCCAATATATACAGCAGATTTTTTCCCTAACCTAACTAAAACTGTGTTGGGGAGGAGTTCGGATTAGGGAGGGAGACTAAGTGCGTCTCAGGCCGAAGCCTATACGCTCTAATCATGCAGTGTGTTAGCCATGCAGGAGGGGTAGCATGCATCATATGCTAGGAGGGGGATTGGCCAGCCATGGCAGCGATTGGCGCCATGACTAACTCCTCTCACTGACTATACTAGACTAAAAACTAGATAGGTTTGGGCCCGCGTAAAACACTGCATAGACACAGGGAAAAACCCCGGGTACTTACATGCGGGAAGCAAAATTTCATGCATTAACATCAGGCAGGTTTATATACAGTAGTTTCCATCTGCTCCAACTATCTTTGGCTCCAACAGATCCAGCCATTTTCGACTAGGAGTTAGTGAGGCTACAAGGCCACGATGCTGCATGGCTGCAGCGAGCAGCCACAATGTTGGTCGTGGGGGAGGACAGTGTTGTCCGAGGTGGCACAGCCAGCAGACATCAGACCCGCCGGCAGTGACACTGTAGCGGGAGGGGTCGTTACCACAACGCCGAACGTACAATAACGCCGAATACCATAACGCCGAATGCCAAATGGACCGCAACGCCGACAGCTAGAAAACTGCTGTGTACCTCAACGCCGAAATACAGTAACGCCGAAAAAAGTTGCTGCGGGGAGGGGCGGCCACAGGAGCGAAATGAAAAAAAAACTGAATGAATTTGTGTGTGTTTTTTAAATGTATCTTAACGCCGAAATACCACAACCTAACCTAACCTAGGCTAGCCTAACCTAGCCTAACCTAACCTAACCTTACCTAACCTAACCTTTTTGGATGTCCTGCAATGATATTTTTCGGCGTTAACGTATTTTTTTCCTAGTTGTGGTAATTCGGCGTTGTGGTACACATCAGTTTTCTAGCTGTCGGCGTTGTGGTCAATTTGGCATTCGGCGTTATGGTTTTCGGCGTTATTGTACGTTCGGCGTTGTGGTATTTCGGCGTTGTGGTGCGTCCCCTAGCGGGAGTGATGAGACATGGTGTTGTTCCACGAAAGGCGCGGGCTGGTCGTGAGCTGTAGTTCAAGGGCGTGATGTCTGCTGGCCAGGGGAGGGGTGGGGGTGGATGGAGGGATAGTGCAGTGCTGTGCGTGCGGGAGAGAGGAAAGCGTGTAACACAATGATGGCGAGGCGAGAGGATGGGAGAGAAAAAAAAGACAGGAGCGTGCGCAGAATTTCGTTCCAGGCGGAATAGAACTACTTTTTCCTCGCTGTTTGCATTCTAACTCTCTCTTTTGTGAGTGGGATTAATAATTATTATTTTTATTTTATTTCTGGCGAGGATATATCCTCCCCGACTTCGTCTGCGTACGCCAATTCAAAAAGATAACAACGTTTTTATTGCTCAGATCCTACCGAGTGAGTTGGGGCATTTGTTAAGGAGCTTTTATTTCACGGGTAGAGTAAAAACGGGATGGTAAATAGGGCAAGTATCAGAATTTATAATACGGATAGAATGAAGGGAATAGAAACTAGGGAAAATAATGCTATAGGCACTGTTAACTCATGTACTATTCCGTTTACGCCACCCTTGAAGAGGTTCTTTTAATATTTGACTGGCATCCAAGAATACTCGCGGGTTTGAAATTCGGTCCAGTCATCCTAATTTATGTTTTGCATGGCTTATGGAACCCTCTCCGGGAGAATGTTGTTTTGGTTGTACAGATCAAGCGCACAACCTGTTCATGAGGCAGTGTACGCGCACGTGATTTCGTTGCGCCGATGGGACCTCAAACTGCGACTCAAATTCAAATGGCGGATCCAAGATGGCTGCCATGACATCATACTGGCCGATGTAATATATTCCTTGGCATCAGTGGTGGAGGGTCAGTCTGCCCCGGTGGCTTCCTGATGGAAGGAGCCGTCCTCTTTTTTTTTTTTGCCCTCGCCTGGTTTTAACTGAGGACTCCATGACGCAAGTGCGTTTGTTTTTAAAATTCCATTAAATAAATTTTTTATGAATTTTAAAATTTTTCTAAATTTTTTTGGATGAAAATTATGAATTTTCAAGATGGCGGACATGATGTTATAATTTCAAAATGACGTAAGGTTCAAGTTTCCATGATGGCAGGTGTAATGCAAGCAAGATCTTTATTAAAATTTGATTAAATACTAATTAAGTATTTTTTAAAAATATTTTAATACATAAATTCACTCTCGCCTGGACAACTTGTAACGAATAGTAAACAAAGGACCTTACTATGTCACCATTCGCTAACATGTGACATCCGATGATAATGTAGAATGTCTTGGTTTCAACACGAATGTTGGAGCGACAAGAAGACAGTCTTCAATATGATTCGTATCCACTCCAATTTGTACAAGTTATCTTACGTAACCGACGTAACTTATTGTAAACACTCTCGTAAACTTCATCAAAAAGTCCTCAGATTTAAGAAAGTTATTTCTCTGACATTTAGGAACTCAAAGAAGCACAGTATTTTTCTTTACGTAACCATAACGTAACACTCTTACATCTCTTACGTATATTCGCTTATTTCAATACACACCAATACCAAACCAAAACAGTACCAGACTCTGGTAACAGATATCAAACACTCGCCAAATTATCTCAACAGGCTCGTTACCGTCCCTGCCGCACGGGTATGCTAATTCCTTATGTCACTCGTCTCTTGTATGCCACATACTGTACGTTGGAGATCTCTTTACAAAACAAAGTCCAAACACCAACCACACTTGTAAAAGTATCATCCAGAGTCCAAGAAATATTCCAAACACCTACACCTGAGTTTCGCGAAATAAATCTATCCCCAAACTTTTGATTAGACGATGAAATACCAAATCCAATCTTCGTAAGCGGCGTCCCGGTTAGTGTAACAACGCGTGGAGATCCGGCGAGACAGCAGTATTCTGCTCGACGGGGTTACATACCTGATTTAAATTTGTTTCCCTAACCTAACAAAAAACTGAGTGTGTTTGGGAAGACTAAGTGCGTCTCAGGCCGAAGCCTATACGCTCTAATCATGACCCCGGCGGCCATCTTGGATCCGCCATCTTTAAATCGAGCGCCCAGCTCACTAATTCTGCACTTTTCGTTACGGCCGCCACCTTGGGTTTACCTATATGACGTCATCGTTGTACTTTTCGTAACGGCCGCCATCTTGGATTGTAAAACGTTGCAATTTTCGTTACGTACACCGTGCAGGAGAGGTAGCACGCATCATGTGCTAAGAGGGTGATTGGCCAGCCATGGCAGCGATTGGCGCCATACCTGACCAATACGCTCGAGGACACAAGTGAGAACATTCTCACACTGTCGCAAAAACCCCCCTACAGATCACACGACATTTTTTTTCACTAGGAAAACTTCTTTCCACAGAAGGGCTTATTTTTCTGCCTGTAACATTTTTTTTTTTTTTTGCTGTCCAGCTGTTAGCCTGTCAGCAAGTCTTCGTGCGTATGACGCAAAGCCTCTCATTTCTGTTAGCCCATGACCAACATATAGACGATTTAGGGTGAAGGGAGGGAGGAGAAGGCCAGGAGGCAAAACATAGTTCCTTCTCGAACGGGAAGAATTTTTCATATTCCCAGTGTTGATAGATAGCGTGTAATTAATCATCCAAATAATAAATAGTGTTAGCTAACTTTTGATGCCACTAGGGAGAGCCCTTAACGAGGTCGCGTTTTGCAAACGTCTCAGAAGCACGGCGAGGTCTTGAGTGTCTGCTCTGCGCGGTACACGGTCTCGGACACTCAAGTCTCCCCTTCAGTGGGCGGCTGAGAGAACACAATAGGCACTTCTGCGAGATTTACAACAGTGGCCGCTCTTCTTAATGAGCGGGCGAGCCCTGAGACGTCGCAGTATTGTGGTCACGTCTGATGTCGCGGTGTCTCTCCTTACCAGTCGCTCGGCGCGCGGCAGCCGCGGACCCGCCTGCTAATGCCGCGGAGCGCCGGGACAATCGCCCATCGCTTCCTGGCCAGCCTCGCGGCACACGCCACGGCAGCCCGCACACTGGCGCGTGTGCAGGAGTTCGTTATGTGCATTCCTTACACGCAATGAACAAGACTGAGACTGCAATACTGTCACTGGCGCATGTTCAGGAGTTCGTCATGTGCATTCCTTACACGCAATGAACAAGACTGACACTGCAATACTGTCACTGGTGCGTGTTCAGAAGTTCGTTATTTGCATTCCTTACACGCAATGAACAAGACTAAGACTGCAATACCGTCACTGGTGCGTGTTCAGAAGTTCGTTATGTGCATTCCTTACACGCAGTGAACAAGAATGAGACTGCAATACTGTCACTGGCGCGTGTGCAGAAGTTCGTTATGTGCATTCCTTACACGCAGTGAACAAGAATGAGACTGCAATACTGTCAATGGTGCGTGTTCAGATGTTCGTTATGTGCATTCCTTACACGACATAACAAGACTGAGACTCAATACTGTCACTGGTACATGTTCAGGAGTTCGTCATGTTCATTCCTTACACGCAATGAACAAGACTGACACTGCAATACTGTCACTGGTGCGTGTTCAGAAGTTCGTTATTTGCATTCCTTACACGAAATGAACAAGACTAAGACTGCAATACCGTCACTGGTGCGTGTTCAGAAGTTCGTTATGTGCATTCCTTACACGCAGTGAACAAGAATGAGACTGCAATACTGTCACTGGCGCGTGTGCAGAAGTTCGTTATGTGCATTCCTTACACGACATAACAAGACTGTGACTGCAATACTGTCACTGGTGCGTGTTCAGAAGTTCGTTATGTGCATTCCTTACACGACATAACAAGACTGAGACTCAATACTGTCACTGGTACATGTTCAGGAGTTCGTCATGTGCATTCCTTACACGCAATGAACAAGACTGATACTGCAATACTGTCACTGGCGCGTGTTCAGAAGTTCGTTATGTGCATTCCTAACACGCAATGAACAAGATTTGAGGAATAATGGACTGCCTGCTAATTTTCATTTTATTACAGAAAACAATAGCATAAACTTTTATCAGAATAATGTAACTTACATTCCGATAAGTTTCACTACGTTTTGTGTTTACAGAAAGTCTGAAATGAACATTATTTTTTTCACCTAATCCAAAACCTATTTGAAATTGTATTGATAAATTTAGTACTGCTGTCTTACAATGATTATAGTTAGAAAATAAACTGAGTATCTTGTAAGTTCATAAAAAAATCAAGGTTGTGGACTTTAAACCGCTTTGCGAATTTTTCAAATCACGGGCATTTTGAGAACTAAAAACGGGAAGTTTTTTTCTCAATATGGTAATTTTGCCTTCGAAATTGTGTCAATTTTTTTTTATTTGTTTGGATTTATTGGCGGGATTTTTTCCCTATAAACTGAAAATTTTGGTGAATTTTAGAAATTTTTGAGATATTTTGGTCAATTTTGAGTTGGTTTTTTTTTGGTAAATTTAGGCAATTTTTAAAAGTCGAGTTCAGAGGTCAAGAACCTAGTGCCAGGTCTTCTAAAATATCAACCGTGAAGGTAAGAATCCAAGATGGCGTTCGACACCAACGCTATCACGCACCGGCCCCAGGCGTTGGACGCCCATTTAATTACTACTAGCGTGCAGACTGTATATTTTACTTGTTAGTTACCCCGAGGCCCTCCAGCCCATGCACTACCTAAGCATCATGTTTAGCCAGTGCTTCCTGCGGTCGCCGCCGGATGAGTCCAGGCACACCCTGGCCTTTATCGGCTGTAAACCTGTCGGGCCGAGGTACGGCAGGTCGGAGGGTAGTCCGAGGAGACGAGGACATCCAGTGGAGTGATTCTAAAGAGTGGCGGTCGATTAGCCTATTGGCGAATGGTCTTATGCCGTATAGACACCAAGTTGGTAGTAGTACGGGAATAATCCACGAAAGATTGAAAGGTGACCCGTTGAGGTTTCCTCTAGGCCCTGGATTCTGATTGGGTAGGAATCACAGCTCCGGTACTAGCCTGGACAGCTATCAGAGGTTTGAAAGGCCTCCACTGGGTGTTTTGAGGGGTCCCAGTGTGATGTGGGAGTTCGGGGTAGGCGCCATCAGCAGTTCTGAGAAGGTCTAAGGGCTAAGGACACAGCCAACTTTCTGGTTAGCTGAGTGAGGCAGGGGGCTAAGGTGGTCATAGCTGAAGTTGTAACACCTTCCCGTGCAAAGGGGGGAGTAATCCCATGACAGCTTTGTCTTAATTTAACTTGCTGTGGAAGTTTTAAACTGTTCTGTAAGCCGACTCCTGATCTTCCCTAAAGGACGCATATTTGGGAGGAGTGGTGGAGGTACCGGTGTTAGTAATACTGTTGACTCATTCTTTAAACATTTAATCTATGTGGTGAAAATTTTTCTCATTTGAGTATCTCAGAAGAGGTCTCAGTTAATTATATGATGTTATATTTAATCATAAATCTATAGCATTGTTCCTGCAATTATTTTTTTTATTGTATTCGTATTTTCTTAACACCGGTGATAATAATGTAAAATGTATAACATGAAATTTGTATGTATAAGATAGGTACTGTAGTCTACCTATAAATAATAAAAATATGCTAATGTGGCAATATACGTGTCGTACATTCAAAAGGAACCTGGTTTGAATTCAAAACCTTGTAAACTGGTATTTGATTAATTATCACCCAAGATCATTTTCGACAAACGTTCGGATAATTTCCTTCATTTCTTCTACACATTTTCTTGTATTATTTTTCTAGTATGTATCCGTTTCCATCATTGACAACGAAATATAATACATACAATTAAATATGTTATTAATTCATTTCATACTTGTGTGGATAGCAAGAAGGAACTAATTAATTATACTTTTCTCCCAAATAGAGGATTTTTCCAGCAGCCATAGTGCCACTTCTACATTACTTTGTAAATAACTTAGGTTTTTCTGACTCACCTACATCTTTTGACTTATAATCTTATAACTGTTCTAAATGCTTTAAAAATAAATTTGATTCAGTTATGAATTCACGGTTCCATATACTTATAAATATTAAGACACTATCTGAAATACAACAAGAATTGTCAAGTTGCACATTATAAAATTTCTCGAGATAAGAGCGAACGATTGTATGGAAAAGCTTACGAGAAAATAATGGATAAGAAAAGTGCACAAGAAGTATGATAGGTTTAATTGACACACGTCTTTGTTTTTAAATATAAAAGGAATTTTAAAAAATGAAGGTTTACCTATGAATGATAGTTGCAAACAAGAAGGGAAGAAAGTCGAGAAATATACTTTCAAGATTTAATGTTAACATTATCATACACGAAAAATAAATATATATAAGAAGATTGTTTGCTCAATATATTATTACTACAGCCATTTCTATTGTTACACGAGATGTATTATCAACAACAGAGATTTATTTATTAGTATAGAAGAAATCAAAACATGTGAGTTTATTTTGAAGCAAATTATTAAAATTTAAAAATTAAGTTCGTCTGAATGAAAAAGACCTCGCAGAAAAGCTGATAGTGAGATCATCAAGAACTATTTGAAGAAAGATAACAAGAATGTGGAACCATCCAAAACTCCTAGGATAACCTACATAGGGTTTACGTATAGGAGGAGTTAGTATCTCAAGAGGTTGTAATCACGTGTGTTCTCAAAGCGAGAACACGCCCCGGGGCTGCCCACGGCCAGAAGTCGCGCCACGACCGCGCCGGAAGTCGACCATCTGGTCGAGTCGTGCAAGTGTCGCGGCGGCCGCAATTGGCCGGCACGCGTCGGGTCACGCCCCCTCGGCGCGTGGCGGCGTGGGAGGGGGAAGGACTCGGCCTACCACATCTCCCCACCCTCTTCCTCTGCGCAGAGCCGGCGGTGGCCAGAAGCGCACTAGCGTCAGTGCGGACCGTGCACAGCACTCACTGCGTTTAGCGGGAATCACCTGAGGACCTTGCCCTTTAACACTTTCGCACCTACTGAAGTAAAAATGCAGTGAAAAGAGAAAGACAAATAATCATTTGCAGTTACAAAATAAATCTGGAAAGTAGACTCCAGATTTAATCCAAAGCAAAATTTCTCCCTATTATTCTGCTAAGAACTGACTGGACTGCATTCAGAAGGAGGAAAAAGTCCCAATATTAATCGCATATTCTATATAGTGCAGTAAAATTATCCAAAATTTTCATGATAGCTTAAATAATCCATGCAGTTTTAAAAATTGGCACATTTGTACCTTAAGGTGTTCCAATAAACACACTTAAAGTCCCCAGTGGTGGGAGGTGTGCTGAAGGGGCGCGATCCCTAAAAAAAAAAAATTGATTCGTTTTTTGGGTGATATAGGCTATCGTTAACAGTAATGTTTAGAGTTAAAATTAATATTTTCAATCTAATGGTCAAGTGGCAATTCTAAATCAAATATAAACATAAAGTTCATTGGAGTTTCTTTCTGTTATGTCGCGGAGTGGTGATACCAGGCACATCAGATCCAAATGATCACTTCCACTCTCTGATGCCGGCTCGCTGGTCGCCATGCCAGCAGTTGTCTCTGGTCTGTTATAAGTGATAAATGTTTTATCCCTGAAAACGTCTTCAGTGACAAGTGTTTAGTGGGTGGAAAATGAATTCTAGGCCTAGTTATGGCAAGTAAAAGTAGAAGAGATGGTTAGTGCAGCAAGAACTAGAAGAATTTAGTGGAGACATTTTTTTTTTCTTTAGGAGAAAAGTATTTATATCTATGATTGTCACACCAAAGAAAAAAAATAAACAGGAAAAAACTTTTTTATTTGGTTCGAAGTACACTATCCTTTCCCACAAACAGAAAAACTCATATCACTGTCAACTGGGATTGTTGGAAACTTTGACTTAAACAGGAGGTTGGTACTCAATTTTGGCCAAAATGTATGGACATAACTTCGCAGAGGTAAATATATTATGCAAATACCAAGTTTTATCTTTTGAAGTCATACCAATGTCAGTCGACCCATTACTGTTGTTTCAAATGATTACATTTGCAAAAAAAAAAAAAGCTATGAAGATCTGACATCTTTATAGGAGTTTTAGTTAGCTTCATTTTCGCTTGCTCTTTTCAAAGAAGGCTGCATGATAAAAAATTAATAAAGCATTTCTTTATCACATTTCGCCTGTTAGTGACACCATATCAATGTGAAAGGGACTGTCATAGTTATAAATGGTGGTTTACTTCTGCACCGCGTTAAGTGGCAAGTTGGATCCCCTTTTTTAAACATTTGTCAGCATATATATGTTATGTAAAGTCATACTTTGGCTTCTTCTGTTCTGTTATACTTAATGAAGGAAATGATACAATCAACAGTACTTTGTTAGTAGAGCAAAGATGAAGAACGGGGAAAAAACCAACTGTGGATATAAACTTTGATATAAATATAATTGTGACTGTTTAACAAGAACACTTCCTAGCTAATCAGTAGAATAAGTCCCGACAGGTTCAGCTACTACCACAACAAATGGAAACTGAAAATATTGAAACTTCAATGGCTGCCAGTGATACCGATTGCACTCTAATACAAAGTTCTATCAATAAATCCACATCTTAGCCAATGGTCGCTATTGTTCTTTTGATGTTATTAACACCTCTAGAGAAGAAATTAAATCAGGAATATTAACGTTGAATCCAAAATATTATCTTGTCAGCTTCTACATCTTCTTTCGTTTTCTTCTTTCATACTTTTCCTCCACAGTTTCACCGGCTACGATACAAACTCTGAAATATACCTACAGGAAGAATAAATAAAGTCTTGTTCATCAAGATATTTAAACAGATCAAAGAAATAGCTGCCACTTTCTGTGACCCAAAAGATGCTCATGGCATCCTAGAAAATGCAAGGGTAAAGATGTTCCAGCAGTGTACCATTCTCCATCTAGTCATAACGATCTAAATCGTCACAGGTACTCTAGAGATGGTGGCGAGGTCTAGTAGAGAACAGGGTTTTGTGCACCCCAAAGTGATTTTATTTTATAACTGTTCTGTGTAACTAACTTTGTGCCATCACTTCAAATGCAGACATATTGTAATGGAATTTCTTCGTTCAGAAAATTCAACAAGCGTCCTCGCTGGCCAACGATTCTGACGACGACTTCGTGTATGCACTTCACGACGACTGGAACGTAAGTTGTACTTTGCGGCACTTCAACCAGTTTATATCCTGGCGGGACAATCAGCGAAAACAGGTGAAGCATGTGGTTTAGTCTACCATTGAGATACGTTTAACTTGCCAAATTGTAGTTTATTTGTGTGACATTCACAGGCAATATATTGACTGCTCACAAAGATTCGTATTTTTTAATGCACATATTTGGTTCGAATCCAATAATCGTACCAATGGTTTTAGCTTTCGTAAAGTCAACATTTTCACTAAATGCTGGAATGCTTTTTTTGTTTCGATTTCAGCGGAGTTGAAAGTGTACATCTGGTGGTAACTTTTCCTTGATGTAATTGGTAATATCGACAATTTCTTACAAGTCAACAGGCAACTGTATTTCTTGAGCAGTCCCATAAATTTACAGGAATTTGATCTTGCAATTATCTTCATGAATATTCGATATGGCATTAAATGATCGAAAATATGCAAGACCAATACACCATTCTGAATCCAACCAGAGGCAGGAAATGAAACAACCGCAGCTCCGAACTGTATCCTGTCAACATACGTGTTACAGACACGACTATTTCTGAATATTGTGTTTAATAAAAAACTTTTTAGTTAAATGCGAATTCACAAGTGACCACAGTTTATTTATTAAGTCTACTCCTTGGTTTCATAATTGTAATTTAATTAAGTAATTAAAGAAGTGCTGACATAGTTCTGGTGGAGATTTCAAATAACCGAAACTGTCATAGTACACCAACTTCTTTTTACAGACTTTATGTAATCTAACCAGTGTGTACCAGGACCTGCATAATTGCCTATATTAATAATAAAACACTAGCGAGTCTAAGTTTTGTTAGGTAAATTATCTCACATGACAACTCCTCGGAAATGGGGTATTATAAGTTTTCGAGAGTACCTAATTAAATCTGTATTTGAGAGCTATCGTTTCGGCAGAGTATATATATATATATATAATTTCTCAGGCTTTTTTTATTTCAGCAAGCCCTTAAACATGATAACACTTTGTGATCACCAGTTTTCTCATATTTACTGAATGAGAGTTGCGTTGGTGGTGGTAAAATTTTCAGAAAATCCCCACTTAAAATTTGCTAATTTTAAGCTCAAATATATATAAGTAAGGAAAATGTCATATGCATACAAATATATTACTAAAAGATTAGTTTTTATTTTTAGTGTGTTTTATATTATTAAATGAATGGGTGATAATATTCTGGGTAAAAACATTTGGGAGTTTTGATACAACATTCATATTGCAATGGAATTCGTTTTACTTTTTCTCATTGAAAATAACTTAAGGAATTTGTAACATAAAGATTTGTTCGAGTGTTAGATTTATCCTGCTTTATTTTTAGATAGTTTATGTTTTAAATTTGACCTTCCAAATATATGTATATGTTTTATTTCCATGAGACAATAAATATAAGCGACAAGTTCGGGACGTATTTCCTATCAGTACCTGAAAGAAGTTTGCTATTTAAATACATTTCAAGTAGTGTGTTAATCATTTATTTAACAATTCATTGTACATAACTTTATTTACCTCTCTACTTATAACTTAAGTATCATGTAATTACTTAAAGTCATCACTAAAAAGCAATCTTACAACTACAATGTGTCATTTAAAATGTTTTTGCTATCTAATGACGAGGCGCGTTATATCTTCTAATGTTGAAGAAATTACAATCGCCACAAATGATAGCAATGTGTTACTTGTGAATGTTTAATACGTGAGTTTACATGCAAAGATGCCCTGTTTTAACATTCTTAGTCAAAAAACATTAAATCAGAACATTAACTCAGTGATCTACATAATAAAGGTAGTACATGGTATAATCTTGCGAATTAGTTTTTAATAAATTATGTTCAAAGAGAATTAGCGTGAATTTTTAACGAGTGAACAAGGTGAAGAGGCAGGTAGTTCGAAAAAAGTCTTATGTTCGGAGATTAGACTTATCATGAATGGAGTTGAAATCCCATACTTTTGGATAGCGATGTAGAGATTTTATGCAACAGAGACGATTGCGTTTCGATGATCGAAAGTATAGGAAAAAAACTGCCATTAATAACTGTACCATCTTTAAACTTTTGTGAGTAACATCGAGGGATAACCCCATTATTAATAGACAAACTCTGCTGGAAATTGAAGGTTCAGGAATCACGAAATATGTACCCATGTTAATTAAAAGGTTTAGCCAAGCCAATTATTTTAGTTGTTGAGACTATGTACCACCTTAAAAATAATACTAGACTTTGGAGGATAGATAGATACTGCCATGGATAATGTAGAAACCTCTACAACTACTGAAAAGTGGGAAGTCACTGACAAAATATGATTTTCTTATTCGTAAGGATCCCCCTTATGTATATGTATGCTAAAACTAGTTAGGATAGTCTTGAAGCGACAGAAGAAGACTTGTGTAGCGCCGTGAACGAAGTCACAATGATTGATAATCAATGTAAGGATAAACGTATTCATGTTTTAAAGAATTAATGAACTGAATTTTATGACCAGCCAGGGTTAAAAACCATAACCAGGCCATCATACAGGTTAAACCAGGTGAACCTTTCCACAAAAAGTAATACCGGATTCCAGCCTGGTATTTAAACGAAGCAGAAGAATATTTACGACTAATGATCGAATGTAACCTGGGTAATAGAGCTCCAACGCACTTTACCAAGCCATATTATGTGTCAGCAAAAAGGATGTATCCGTTCGTTTGTGCTTGGAAGCACGCGAGATAAATAAAATCACGGCATAAGACCAGGAAAGTCCACGGCCCACCAACGATATTCTACGATTATATCATGGAGTCGAATTCCTGACTAGGTTATATTTATCGGCCAGTTATTGGTAGAAACCTTTGAGAGAAAACTTCAGAAAATATACATATTTTCTGTTTCAAAATTATCAGTTCATTTTTCAGGTCATTCCTTTCTGGTTATGCATTGCCATGGCCGAATTTACAATATATTTAGACAAGACCTTAGGATCTGAATGTAGGGAATTTGCTCATGAATATGTTGATGATATACTTATTTCTTCGTCTGCATATGAAGAGCACATTGAACATGGTAATATTGTCCTGAATAAATTGTGGGAATCTTACATGACTGTGAAATTGAAGGAATTTATGTTCTGCTGTCAAAAACTACCGTTCTTAGGACATATATTGACTCCAACCGGCATGAGAAATTCACCTGATAAATTACAAAGCATTACAAATTTCCCAATACCGAAAATCGTCAAACAGTTAAGGATATATCTCGGAGTTATCGGTTTCTATAGCAATTATAGTGATCAAATAGCTAAGATAGCCGTACCTTTATTCAGTCTATTTTGAAAGAACAGATGGCTTTTGAAAATTTGAAGAATATAATTATCGAAGGACAGATCAAGTAATATATATCCCTATTTTAGGCAGGGAGTATCTTCTCTACACGGATGCATCATCTTACGGCTAGGGGCAAAGTTAGCACAAATGGACGATAAAGGAATAGAAATAATAGTAGCAATGGTAAGGGAATTTTAAACAGTGCTGAGAGAAACTGCACTGTCACAGAAAAGGAACCACTAGCGATAATATGGGTGTTGCAAAAATTCAGGTACCTACTTCTAAGAGAACGCATAAAGTTACTTACCGACCACCAAGCAATAATGTGTCTGAAAACTGGAGTCTTTTTATGCACAATTTGACATAGAAATATGTCACATCTAGGGCAAGGAAAATACCGTGACCGATTTCCTTAGCAGAGTGGCAGATGTCTTGTCAAACGAATTACTATGTAACAACAACGCTAAAGAATTTTTATTGGCCCATATAGTGACAGAGCAAATTATGAATAATGTTGCTGTCAAAAATGTTTTTGTCAATTTAGCACATTAAAAAAATTTTCGTCAGAATTTAATGGTAAAGTTAATAAACGCCGAGTTGAACCAAACTTCATAGCAAATATTGCGAATGAAGGTGAAATAAATTAAATTTTCTGAAATTTATGGAAAACTGTTATTCCCAAAGAAAAGATAAATAAAATAATATGGGAAATTCATTCAAACTGTGCCCTTATCGGTTAAAAGAAACTGGCCAAGGCATTAAATAGGCAGATATGTTGCCCAAATTTAAACAAGGTGGCAGCTGCTATTACAGCTTCATGTGATGTGTGCCAAAAATAAAAACGCACAAAAATCTTATTGGCGAATCACAACCTATTATTCCCAAAAGACACCTGCAGTTAGTATCTTTGTATGTAATTGGACCTTTACCCGGATCGGTAGCTGGATTAAAAAACATTTTTGTGATGGTATTTATTATCTAAATATACTAAGCTTTAACTTACCGCCAATGCCACTAGTAAGATTATTTATCAAAAGGTCCAACGTTTTGATAATGATGTTGGTCACCCAGAAACAATAATTTCTGATCACGACAGCCAATTTGTTAGTAACATCTGGCAGGAAGGTTTAAATAAATTTAATACTGTCCCCACCATGTCTTCAGTTAGACATCCACAGAGCAATCCGGTTGAACGGCCAATGCGCACATTGGGAAACCTGCTGCGGGAATTTTGTCACGACTCACAACAGAGTTGGAGTAGAAAATTGCCGTTCATCGGATGCTTTCTTAACAACACTGTACGTAGTTCGACGAGTCTCACCCCTCACGAAGATAATACGGAAAGAGATCGTCGATAATTCCGTAATAATTAATACCGAAACCTTAAATAGAAACACACGAAGAAGAGAAGTGTGAAATGCAAGAAATCCTGAGGGAAACTGAAGTGTTAGTGAAGGCTAAGTTGATATCTGCAGCGAATATTCGCGAGAAAAAACAGAAGATTTTTGGAAAAAATAGTTTCAACTGTGAAGAACTTGTCTTGAAGAGGACCAATCCTGTTAAACCAATTCTGAAACTGTGTCACTAAGAAGTTATTACTATTATTAATGGTCCGTACGTCATTGACAGAATAATTAAGCAGAATTGTTATGAATTGTCTGATATTGAAACTAGGCAGGTTGTGGGTCATCATAATATCACACAGCTCAGGGAATATCACACACCTAAAGTCCCATGATAATGTAATGTATTTATTTTAACAAAATGTATCCGGTGATATTGCACCAAAGCATTTATGTGGCGATAATTTTGAAGTAGTGTTATGTTTGTATTCACTTATGTTATCATTGTTTGAATAATTAGTGCAATATGTAACTTTTAATGAATTATTGTGTTTATGTTAGTGTTTATTTAATATTAATGATGGTATTTTTGAGGGGAATTTTGTACATCCATCATTATGAAACATTTGAACATCGAACATAATAATTATTGATATTTTGTTTTGGACTACTGGAGAAATATCATATCTTTATTGAAATATTGCCCAGTTATGAACATTTCTGGAAGGAGCTATATTATAAAGGCAAATATTTTCTCTTTCATAGAAGAGTAAATGTTACAATTTAACTCTTATTAGTTTATTTATTCTTTGTGTTTCCTTGCCTTACATTTAATTCAACGTGTTTTTTCTCTGTGATTCGCTTAATGTAATATGGTATATTTATTTTCTCTTACCCTTGCCCTGGATTGAAAAAAAACAAAACGAATATCAATTTAGGTTGAAAATGGTATTACTTCAGGAATTATGTAAATGTGTTGGACAAGCCATTACATATGAAGAATATTAGAAAGTATAAAAGCCTCAATATTAATATTTGACAAATATATGTATTGACCGATGTTTTTATTTCTGCAAGTTATATATATATATTAAGAATTACTGACGCATTCCTAACTCATCGGAATGGCTGTCTATACATTATAAAAAGAAGTAGTCAGCAACTTCAATAGAAATTACCAAACCTGTTAGTTTATAAACAGCTGCGACTAGCTAATCGACGACAAAGTCGTTTAACACAAGAAACTCAGAAGATTCTATGCTAGTTATCCTACCCGAAGGAAGTATGTCCTTCAACTCGCAGACTTCTACGAAGTAGCTGGAATCGAGAATATTGCAGACGCGGAGGGCTTCAGGTCATATCGCACCAAAGTGAGCCGATCCAGAAACTGCAAGTTCTGAAGGAAGGACGTTCCAACTGTTAGCAGTCGCCATTTCATACCTACGCAGACCAAGAGTCCATGCAAGGAGGCCATCAACGATGTTAAACCCTGGTGTCATTTCGTACTGAGGTTGTTCGTTCGCCCCAATTGGTTGTCGAATTCTTCGATTTCCGATGTTCGGGTCATTTCCGTACACATTTCGAGGTAATGACGTACATAATTTTACGTTGTGAGAAGAAAATTTGAAATTGACATAAATGAATTAAAACTAAAAAAAAAAAAAATGTGCTCTGGTATTCGTCCCCCCAAACCCTGACTGCAGATCTGACTTGAGTTGCGCCATGGAGGTAGGAGAACGTGCATGGTTACCGCTAACACTGAGCAACTCCAGCGACCTCAGAGACGCGTGGCTGTGCATTGTCACTGTATCTCCAGATACGACACCGTGTTCGTCGCTCGGCTGGATGGCGAGTGGCAGTTCCGGGGCTGCTGTCTGCGTGGCGGCGACAGCAGGTCCCGTACAGGTCCACTGCAGGTGAGCGCGCCTTCCATCGCTGACGAGCATCAGTCGCTTTGTATTGTCAGTCATTACTCAGGGTCTCCAACACCAGTACCTGCTTTCTAACTAGATCAAGTCCTTTTCATAGATTTCTAACGTTTTAGTGCATTAACCCACAAGTCAAGTACTTTTTTTAAAATTAAAAATGCTTTAGGAAAGCAAAGATTTTCTTAACGTTAGTCAAAGTTGTTCTGTGCCTCCCTCTCTCATCAGCAGTAACTCAAAGAGCATTTTTAGCAGTTACATTTAAAAAGTAAATGAAGTAATTAATGATTTATATAGCAACCGGTGCATAGAAAAAAAATTTCTGTTTTTCTTCATGAGTTAGAAACACATGAATGTATAAGTATAAAATTAAATAGTTGTCAGTTTAAAGTATACTAATTAACTTCAATAAAAGTTTTATTTTAACTATTTTATATTACATAGTAAATATAAAAAAAACATGTTTAGTGTAATAATTACAATTTTTATATTTGCTCGTTAAAACTGAAAGCGGAGGTATAAAAAAACTTTGAAATTTTAACACTTAATTAGAGTTTTTTCTTCCTTGTTTTTTTTTAGTATCTGCTGCTGTATCACTTTTTTTTTAAACATTTTGAGTTCATTTCTAAGAGTGTATCCAAAAAGTGTAAAACAATACCTTGGTGTCAGCCAAAGAACACAATGAAGTGGATAGATAATGTATCGTAGAAGTGGAAGGAAGATAACCCGCTGCATTGTCGTGTACAGGGGCGTAATTCTGAAGAACCTCTGCGGTGGAAAAAAAGGGTCCTTGGGGGGTGGGGGTTTTCTGCGTTCGGTTAGGCGACTCGAGTCATCTCTGATAAAGTTCTTTTCTGTTGTATAATTCCCATATTTGGTCCAAAACGCATGCAATAATCATAAAAAAATAATTTATACAGAAAGTTTTCCATTCCATCAAACATAGCATTAAACATAGTTTATTATGACTTGATGTAAGCTTTTGGACATACGCCATTGCTTAGCACATGTACGTCTATGTCTGTAGAAGAAAACTTCAAAAAACACAAATGACAAAAAAACACAAACTAAGCAAAAAATTTCTCTTGTCAGGATTGAACGCCACACAATACTCCACAACAAAAATATGGTCAACAAACAAAGAGAAACAAAGAAAAATGGACTAACAGAACGAAAAAAAAACCACAAATGATGACAGCACAAAAAAAATGAACACAACAGACATACATGTACTAAGCAATGGCGTATGTCCAAAAGTTTACATCAAGTCATGCACTCCCATTGCACAAATCTTTCAAAGATAATATAGTTTATTATGTTTACGTTTATCAACCCCTTTTCATAGTCACACTATTGAACGCGCAAGAAGGGCTGCTTAGATTCATGGGGGCCCGGAACAACCCCCCCCCCCTCCTGGTCAGAAAACCAAGGACTCGTGTATCTATAAATTCATCTTACAACACATATATAAAACTCAAACACAGAAATTTTCAATTCCAAAATATATGAAGTACAAAAATGTTAAATTTTGGAAATGTCTTGATGGGAAAAAATCCTTTAGCGAATATTAAGTAGTATTAAAGTTAAGTAAATTTACTAAACATGTCTGCTTTCTTGTAAAATGTATGTATGTGAGACAGAATATTATTGTCGTAAAATTATTCACTCATATTTCCTTTCAGGTTTGGTATGTGATAACAAACAGATTATTAAACTGCTGAAATTTTCTGCATCTAAGAAAAATATACATGATTTGATTAAAAAAAAACTTGTTATTAAAAAAATTGTAATGTGATTAGTAACTTCGTCATGGTAAGGTTTGTCTCGATTGCCAGAATAGTTTTCTGCTCCAAACAAAACGGTTTCTAAGGTTAACTTAAAACTCTTTAGATAACACTACCGACTGTGACTAGATCTAATGACAATTATAAAATAAACTCAACAGTTCGCACGAGAGATGTAAAAAAAAAAGTCTCCAAAATTATACTACAAGCAGGTCTGGAAGCTTATATCTATAGTGATAAGAAATGTCGGTAGAATTATGATAGTTCGTTATCCATGCTGGCAGTTTCCCCCCTGTTTCTTGTATTTTCTTGTTTTAAATGTAAAATGTTAATATATTACCACGACTCCCAGCAAAACATAAAAGCTCAAACCTAGATGTGGAAACAGAACACACTATCATTGTTGACAATCAAAGAACCATAGCAACTCTTAGGCGCATATTTTCCATTGTTAATGTATCCGCAGATACAAGCCTGCGATAGCCTCCCAGAAAAATTAATCGCGGTGAGACGTCATACTGCAGGCAAGCTAATTCCAATCAAGGGACGAAGGAGAAAGCCACCACAAAGTAGTAAGTACAAGGCGTACCTTGGTCATGGTAGATTTTAAATCATTGTTTATATTGATCACGGGTTAACAGGAATGAGGGAGTGTGCATCCACGTGTGACACAAAGTTATGTGTTAAGTTTCAAAAAGTGGTTTATTATTTTGAAATTTTTGAAACTTTGCTAATCGGACTGCATTGAGAACATTACGCTTCCGCTTAATTAAATTCAGTAAATCGTTAAATGATTTGTGATTTTTTTAGCAGTTCTCTTTGAAACTCGTTATTTATAACATTTGAATGGGTTGTAAATTTAATATTTATCAAACTAAATAACTTCCAAGAAATTAACATAACTTTACTAAACAAATAAAAAACTAACAATAAGTCACAAAAATTATTACAAATATTTAAATTAATTCTGGTATTTACACAATGTTTGAATATCTTCTCGTGTATTTAATATTTTATTTTATTTTGTATAGCTTTCTGATAATGTAAATTATTAAGGTATAAATACAAATTAAAATATATACTTTGCATTCTCTGCAGTAAGCCAGAACTTTATCAAGTAGAATATAAGACTTTTACTTAAATTTAAAAAGACGATGTATTCCAAATTGTTACGCTTTTATTTAACGAGCAGCATTTAAGGTTCGGTCACACACTCCATACTTATTATTATTCTACATTTTTCATTATTATTTTTATTTGTCTACTTATATAATATTGATAAGATACCAGTCATGAATATGTTGATCTAATAATTAATAACGATCACTTGCGCTACTCTTTACAGCCATTGTATTTCAAGAAGTGTGTATATATTGACAATTTGTGTGGTAGAACAACAAATGCACGGGAGGTATCATGTCAAAATATTTTTAAAAAGCCCTTCAATAATAAAAATAACGAAGAAAATAAGAAAAAAAGTTTCCATAGTATGAGAAAACGAGCCTTAACAGCTTCTATTTGAAGCACGTTTATCATACACGTAGGACATATATAATTCTTCATTTCTTAGTTACAACACATATATGGCAGGATCGTGTCTCACATATTCTCCAAACTAAGGAGCATGCAGGTGGAAGG
Source organism: Bacillus rossius redtenbacheri (assembly GCF_032445375.1). NCBI lineage: Eukaryota > Metazoa > Arthropoda > Insecta > Phasmatodea > Bacillidae > Bacillus > Bacillus rossius. Next base: position 34,644,501 of record NC_086339.1, on the reverse strand, counting down.
GATGGAGAGAAGAAACTAAATTAGTTTCAAAGGCGAATCGAGGGTGTTCGTCGCACGGGTTTGCGCAGGGATTCAAGGCGAAGGGACATTAAAAGATTACAATGAGCTCAGAATCTTTTCGGATATCGACGTAGCGCTTACAAGTTCGAGTTATCCCTGTATGTCGTGACGGAACCCGCAAATGTCACCATTAACGAGCTGTAGACGGATAGAGTAGTCAGTCAGTGAGACTGCACCAATGGTCGTAGCCAGGATAACAATTATATAAAAATATTTTTATGAGTAAGTTTTCTCAGCAGTTGATTTTTAAAACATTATTGTTTGTCACACCAAAATGTTAGTAAATATTAGACATTTATAACTACAATGTTTACACTTTAAAATATAAGTAATAATGTTGCTTGATAAAGAGAACTGAACATTTTATAATTGGTTCATATATATTAGTCCGGCCCGCAGAGTCTGGGCGCCTCGGCTCTCAGGTAAGCGAACAACGCTGCAGCGTATCCGAGGTTTGCGCGAATACACCACTTCACAAATATCTGATAACAGATTTGTAAATCTTTATTTGGGATTCATTTTTCTTCCATTTGTTTACATCACTACAACTACACGTTTAATATTCTGCAATTTTTAAAGAAAAATAGATTCACTGTCGATGTATTGGATCTCACATAGCTAAAATTTTTAAATTTATACAATATTGGTGTTTATTGTAACACACGTGGTAGTTATTCTAGAAAAATGTTGTCGCTGAATGCTGTTCACAAACGTATGTCGCAAGTTCTAAATCAGAAATATATACAAAAACAAGTTTATTTCAAAGAATGGATCCAAGACGATATTTCGTAATTTTGTAATTATTAAAGTTTATCTCCACGTTTTATTTCCTTGTGTGGTTGGAACAGGGCCTGAGTGTGTGTGCGTGTTCCAGTGCAGGCCGTGTCTTCGAGGGGTTCAGGTAATGGTGGAGTCCATGTGCGGGGAGGGACAGGGAGCGGCTGACCGGTGGCTCCTCCCAGCGGCAACTGCAGGTACTGCCGCCGCGCCAGTAGCGTGTTCCAGTGCGGGCCGTGTACTCGAGGGGTTCAGGTAATGGAATGGAGTCCATGTGCGGGGAGGGACAGGGAGCCGCTGACCGGTGGCTCCTCCGAGCGGCAACTGCAGGTACTGCCGCCGTGCAGGTAGCGTGTTCCAGTGCGGGCCATGTCCTCGAGGGGTTCAGGTAATGGAGTCCATGTGCGGGGAGGGACAGGGAGCGGCTGACCGGTGGCTCCTCCCAGCGGCAACTGCAGGTACTGACGGCGCGCCAGTAGTGTGTTCCAGTGCGGGCCATGTCCTCGAGGGGTTCAGGTAATGGAGTCCATGTGCGGGGAGGGACAGGGAGCGGCTGACCGGTGGCTCCTCCCAGCGGCAACTGCAGGTACTGCCGCCGTGCAGGTAGCGTGTTCCAGTGCGGGCCGTGTCCTCGAGGGGTTCAGGTAATGGTGGAGTCCATGTGCAGGGACGGACAGGGAGCGGCTGACCGGTGGCTCCTCCCAGCGGCAACTGCAGGTACTGCCGCCGTGCAGGTAGCGTGTTCCAGTGCGGGCCGTGTCCTCGAGGGGTTCAGGTAATGGTGGAGTCCATGTGCAGGGACGGACAGGGAGCGGCTGACCGGTGGCTCCTCCCAGCGGCAACTGCAGGTACTGACGGCGCGCCAGTAGTGTGTTCCAGTGCGGGCCATGTCCTCGAGGGGTTCAGGTAATGGAGTCCATGTGCGGGGAGGGACAGGGAGCGGCTGACCGGTGGCTCCTCCCAGCGGCAACTGCAGGTACTGCCGCCGTGCAGGTAGCGTGTTCCAGTGCGGGCCGTGTACTCGAGGGGTTCAGGTAATGGTGGAGTCCATGTGCAGGGACGGACAGGGAGCGGCTGACCGGTGGCTCCTCCCAGCGGCAACTGCAGGTACTGACGGCGCGCCAGTAGTGTGTTCCAGTGCGGGCCATGTCCTCGAGGGGTTCAGGTAATGGAGTCCATGTGCGGGGAGGGACAGGGAGCGGCTGACCGGTGGCTCCTCCCAGCGGCAACTGCAGGTACTGCCGCCGTGCAGGTAGCGTGTTCCAGTGCGGGCCGTGTCCTCGAGGGGTTCAGGTAATGGTGGAGTCCATGTGCAGGGACGGACAGGGAGCGGCTGACCGGTGGCTCCTCCCAGCGGCAACTGCAGGTACTGCCGCCGTGCAGGTAGCGTGTTCCAGTGCGGGCCGTGTCCTCGAGGGGTTCAGGTAATGGTGGAGTCCATGTGCAGGGACGGACAGGGAGCGGCTGACCGGTGGCTCCTCCCAGCGGCAACTGCAGGTACTGACGGCGCGCCAGTAGTGTGTTCCAGTGCGGGCCGTGTCCTCGAGGGGTTCAGGTAATGGAGTCCATGTGCGGGGAGGGACAGGGAGCGGCTGACCGGTGGCTCCTCCCAGCGGCAACTGCAGGTACTGACGGCGCGCAGGTAATGTGTTCTTCCTCGGTGAGTGTGTGCACCGCTGCAGCAGCTCTGCAGGGTGATGCTAGAAGTGTTTACGCTGGCACCTTGAGAGCATTGCGCTTAGAGGCGGTACCGCGTTAGAAATACCAGCAAGCGTTGAGTTTATAGACCCGTCACACTATCATACACACCCTGACCCATCTTTACTTTAAAGTTGGTTGGAGGAATCTGGGCCAGGAATGAACGTGGATGTAATCAGCCAATAAGGCGTGAGAGGATAATGTTTCGGACAGTTGAGTCTAGACTAAAGCAGACTAACTATGTGATAGTTGTGGGTCCAATCATTCAACTAACCAAAATTCAACCCAATAGAGTGATTTTTGTGAAGTTTAAACATTATATAATGTAAATGAACGAATTATTTTTAGTTGATTTTTAAAATAAATATAGATTGTGTCACTAATATCTCACGGAATAGTAGACTTAAAGAACTTCAATATTCACATAATTAAATTTAAGTAATAATTTGTCTGACAAAGGAAAACTTCAAAATCTTCTACATAATCTGGATTTTATTTAATTTCCTTTTAAACTTGGTTCTTATGTCAGTTATTTGAAGATTTCGCCTAAACAAAGTCTAAATATATACATGTATATGCAAAGTAGTATTAAATATAAATTACCAGAGAGCAATTCATACACTTTGGTGTATGAGGCAACTAGGGCTATAATGGGAAGGAAAATTATTATACACTACTTAGGATTATAATAATTTTTCTTAAATTATCTCTCTGTAAACTTAATTAGCTAATTTGCTTAATATATTTTTTAATTCTGTCTCTTTGCATGTGTTTATTTTCTATTAAATCATGGACAGGAGAGTCCGAAACTCCAACCCTATTCTCAAATTAACAACACTGTATAATAACAATAATACAAAGTGCAGACACGCCACTTTTTTCGATATTTTTATTGTGTTGCCTACAAAACACTAGGTAAGATAGCTGAGCCATCTGAAGCAGTATTGCTGCCTCTCACACTGAAGGTCATCCATGAAGCAAGCCAGTGTAGATAATATTAATCTTTAAATAGTGCATTTTCACCTCATTCGTTTGCGAAATAGTTACTAGGCAAACACTAGGTTAGAAGAGGCGTATCATCTTCTGAAGCAATCTTGCTGTCTCTTAAGCTTACGTAAATTGCTGCAGCAGTCAATTCTGTATAAACTGGATACTCTAATAGTGCACATTCAATGTTTTTGCCTAGTTCGTTACTTGCTGTACACCAGGATTGATGAGCCGTCGCATAAACAAAAGAAGTATATATGCTATTCCTTCAGGTTTCGATTCCAATAAAAAACGATCGTAGTTAGGACGACCCATCAAATACTTCAGTGAGGCCACATCTGTCGCTGCACTCTTGATTATATAAGCCGTAGCACCTACTAGAGTAGTCGTGTTGCTACTCCCGAAGACTTCTAAACCTGAGGAATCTACTGTGGCGGGAGTGGGCCTGACCCTGCGGGGAAGGTGATTGTCGCTTGAGGTGTCGGAGCTGTTGCCGGCTCTAGTTATCCGAGACATGATCCAACAGGTTCACGGAATGGGTGCATGGAAGCGAATACATAGCCTCTCCGCACCAATGGCAATCCTCTGCCTCCTCGTGGCACCGCTGTTGAGGGACGTGTGGTGGCTATGCCGAGACGGGTACTCGGCCTGGTCATAGCTGCGTCTCTAACTAAAGAGGACTCTGCCGGGCGTAACCCTGCCTCACCGCATCCTCAATTGCCTGGATGGGACCAGAAATGGTGAATGGGCTGAATCTGCGGGCAACAGCAGATGCGATTGAAACCTTTCTGGGGGGTTGGACTGCCGAGCCCCGGTGTCTGGGTACCCGAAGGACTGAGAACGCTGTTGGCATGCCAGGGGCACCCGGGCCTAACAGGCTGTAAACCGTCTACGCCCCGTCCCCCGGTCGGGGGAGGTACCGAGGTCAATCCGAGGTCCCTCCAGGTCTCTGGCATGGCCTAACGGTTAGTTCTAGCCACGGCTTTCGTGGTCGCCGTCGGAGGAGTCCGGGCACGTCCGGGCCTTAATCGGCTGTAAGCCCGCCGGACCGAGGTACGGCGGGTCGGAGGATCATCCGAGGAGACGAGGTCGATCCAGTGGAGTGGCTCCGAAACACGGCTGGTCGGCTAGCTGCTGGCGAACAGTCTATTCCCAATATAGACACCGAAGTTGGTAGTAGTACGGGAAGTATCCATGAAAGTGAAAGGGTCCCTTTGAGGTTTCCTCTAAGGCCTTGGATCTGATTGGGTAGTTCTCGTACGTACAGGTGTTGCTCCGATCTTTTGGAGCAGATTCTGAGGGTTCCCTAGCCCTGTGACGAGTCGACGTTGTGAGCGACGACACAGCTCCGGTACTAGCCTGGACAGCTAGGAGAGGATTAATAGTCCTCCACCGGACCACGGGTTCACTGGGTGATTGAGGGGTCCCAGTGTGATGTGGTAGATCGGGGTAGGCGCCAGTAGTGCTGATGTCATAGGGCTAAGGACACAGCCAACTGTCTGGTTAGCTGAGTGAGGCGGGGGGCCGAGGTGGTGACTATGCTGGGACGGGTAGCCTCAGCCTCTGGTTATAGCCGAAGCTCTAACACCTTTCCCGATTGCGTATACGGCGTATTCCGTATCCTCGCCCATGGGGGCCCCAGGCAAAAAAGGGCTGGGTTAAAAAACCAAGAGGGGTGGTAATCCCCATTTGATTGTGCAGTCAAGCTGCATATTTTTGAACTTCTCCCGCAGTATACTAGATGAGCCGTAGCATCTACTGGGGTAGTCGTGTTGCTACTCCCGAAGACACAATACCTACGACAGTCTGTTGTATATAAGGCGGACCATCTAATAGTGCTTTCAGGCCACATATGTCACTGATCTCTTCCCCCGCTGCACACTAGATTAGAAGAGTCATCTCATCTACTATAAACATTTTTTAATTTCTTTGTTGAAGTCGATCCCTGTAGATAAGACAGCACATTAAACAGTCAGCCTCCTCCACTCATCAGTCGTAGATCTCTTATCCGTAGCACATTAGGTCAGAAGAGCCTTAACATCTATTGAAGGCGATTTGCTGTCACTTATTATCACCTAAAATTTCTCGCACAAGGTGAAAGTGTTAAATTATTTTGTATTTCTCCGGTTCACTTCGTGTTTTTGATTCTTTAGGTTGACTAGTTAATAATAGCGTTAGACTACTCAAGCTGTCTCGCTAGATCTCTGTCTTCGACCCTACATTTGCAGGGATCATTTCTAGTTAAGATATGTTAATTATTTGTAATAACACTATTGACATGATTTAAAACTAAGGTGAAGTTAACTTTTTTGATTTTACTTATTAAAATAATTATAACGATACAAATTGAATAAAGGACTAAAATGTCCTATAGTGTTATTTTTGTATGTGTATAATTTTGTGATTTTTTGAAATAGGTATGTGGTTCTGATTGCTCATTTAGAGTAATATTCCTTTTTTTATTTTTAGTTTTTTTCATCATTTTCCAATACTTATATGATTTGGGGTTACCCGAAATAATATTTAATGTTTTAAAATTTGATTGTATTTAATTTAAATGTTTTGTTGGTTGTATTTGTTTGAGTGTCACTGAGGCAGTTGTAGAGCAGGCTCTGACGGCGGCAGACAGAAGACACACGAGATCACAGTCACTGACCCAGAAGCTGCAGTGAGAGCAAAGCGGTCAGAGACTGAACAGAGACGCCTTTCCAGCGAGAGACGACCTGAAGAACTTCTAGCTTATTTGAAGAAACCCATTATTTGTACTCAGGGCTTCCAAGAGAAGATGTTGATAAGATACCTTTAACCTTAGCTCGTTAAATGTATCTTATCAAGGTCTTTTTTTATTGTGAACATGGATGAATAGGCCTCACGGGGAAACTCACCATGTATAAAAAAAGAGTTAACGAATTGAGCGCTGTACCTCCTGAGAACGCACTATGAAAATTTTTTCGTACTTTAACAAGGATAGTCTTTGGAAACCCAGTTTCCAGAGATATCACTTGAAAAATTGCAAAGTAGAGCTTTGTACCATTTGCAATTTTACAAAGTTATGCCTTGCATTTTAGCAAGTGACATCGTTGCCAACTGGGATTCTAGAATTTTCCCTGTAAAAAGTACAAAATTTTTAACAGTTCGTCCTTTAAGGTGATTGGGAAACCAGTGCAAATAATGATGTACAGTTAATTAGGAAGATGATTAAATGACATTGCTACGATTTACGTATAATTGCATCTATGCCACAAATTGATTCCAGGTGAGATTTTTCCGTGACTACTGGATTGGACTATTAACCCATGAGAATTTTAAGGGTGCGCATATATTTTTAGGTCATTATTTTATGTTCACGTTAAACACGATTAAGCATACTTTTTGTTTGGTTACATTATGCCAAACTTAAAGTATGTATATTGTATGTATAATATAGATACTGCATACACTTTACGAATATAACTACCAAAGTTATTTTTTAAAGGTTTCATCATCAAACAAACTAGGGGGGGAAAAAATTATAAAAAATTTTTTAATGAAATTTTGCTAGTTAATTAATAACATAGTGTAATTGTATTTCCTAAGTTGTTATTTAATTTTTCTTATATGTGATAATTCTTACAAATATATTAACTTTTGTACAATTTTAAGACATTTTTCTGAATGATATTCAAATCTATTAAATTAGCCAGTATCAATGTCTTTAAAGATAAAATATTCTTTTTCTTCCTTAATTCTCCTGGTTTTAAGCCCCAAAAGTATTAAAATGTTAAATTAATAGCTAACCACGCAGAAAGTTTTCAATATTTATTATTCTCGATTAGTGAAAGTTAAGGTACTCAAGTGGTCAGCATGTTTAACAGTATTTAATGTAAAATAGAAAAGAAATGACATGAAATTGAACACGCGTGTTTGAATATTATTATAGACATGACTTAACATTTCTGCAGATGATAATAAAATCCTGAAATGAAAGAGCAAAAAAGTTAACGTTCACATTACTCTTGAACCTATATTATAACTAAAAAATAAAGCAATGACACAGTGGTGTTTTCATTGGATGGGATGTGATTCGACAGCCAGGTATGTTACCGGGTGGTTATCAGTGAAGGGGATATGTTTAGAGTGAGCAGTACAGTTACAAGTGTAGGTACATACTGTTGCGAGGCTGCTAGAGACGAAGCCGGCCAGTCATCCAGCCCGGCATGCCAGTCTGTGGGGTTCCTAAGGAAACACCACCGCTCACTTGGGCACGGGTGACGCCCGTCTCTCCCAATCCTATTACAAGTTAGAAGACCTTTTATTAGCGGCCGCTTTTTGACAATCAAACACAACCCCTCTCCTTTACTTCCCCAGTGCCTTCCTATGGAGTCCGGGTGACACTGTTTCTCCGCAGAGTTTCGGCATGTACCCAGAACTTCGTCGCTTGAAGTGGCGTAACTAGGACACCATTGATCTCGCAACTTTGAGCGTTTAGTTCAGGAACTTTGATGACACCACCCTTCAGAGGTCCTAAAAAACCTTACCATGGCGGGACCTGAGAAGAACCATTCGAAAATTTTTTATTATTGCTCTTGATATTAATTTAAAGAACACCGAGGAGAGATAGTAGGCTGAGATTTTCAGGAGGTATATAGAAAGAATGGCCATATGTCGATATGTGATGAAATTATAACAAATGTCTGTAATTTTTAACAGAAAAATTAATTCAAATGCCATAATTTACTACAAAACTTCATTCACAGAATTGCTTCAAATAAGGAAATGTTTACACGAGAACATAGTGTATGGTTAACTTAGTTAAATGGTATATTAAAAACATACTGTCACCGGGGAAAATCACTTGGAATTCTCTTACCATGAAAGGCCTTGTTTCGCTTCTCTGGCTCTTCGGATTGACCCTGCCTAGCCGAGCTCAGCGCGTGTTCGTGTCGCGCCCAGCAGGCCTGCTTCTGAACAGGGGAGCGGAAACAATCTTGTGGACTGGTGGCAGCGGTGGGTAGTGACATTAAGAAGTGGGGGAGGGGGAAAGTAGAAAGGGAAGTCAGAAAATACACTGCATTATGTTATACGAGACCTACAGAAACCACAGACTACAACGTAAAGAACTATTCTACCAGTGTCAACTGACCCTATGCTAACTCTACACCACCCTGCTAGGAAATTGCTACACTTTCTCCCAACATATTCAGGAAAGATCACTGAAAACCCGAAGCGATTCCTTAGACGATTCGAAGATTACTGTAAAACATTTAATCTGTCAGATGCAGAAAAACTAACATGTGTCAGCCACTGTAAAATAGACACTGCGTATTATTGGTGGGATCGACTCCGAAACACCTTTACAGAGTACGATTTTCTCCAGAAATTATTTCTTCAACAATTTTGGAGCACTCGAATGCAAAGTAATCTCAGAATACAGCTGCTCGCTCAGAAATTTGAAAATCAGAATTTTTAAAATTCGAATTACGCTCAAGTTAGATGTACGATCAAACCCACTATATAGACTATAACATGGAAGATGAGAAATTAATTTCTATTATTCTGTCACAGTTACCAGTCAAATACTAACTTCAAATGACAGGATGGCAATACAATGGAATAGTTGACTACAAGAAGCATCTTCTCACATAAGACAGACTCGTGAAGCTTGACCGGACTAGCTCGAACAAAGAAACTAACGACCGAATGAACACTAATCAGGCCATGCCATTATACCAAAACTGGCGTAATAAAAAAACACTACCATGCGAGCGGACAGAAACTTCCACAAGTGAACACACTAAATTTTCACTACCCTAAAAACAACTGGTACAAAAAATGACTGATCGCAGGCCTAACAACAACTACTGGAATAATCAAAGGAACAACAGGAATGGAAAACAAGTTAGCATCGGGTACAACCAACAGCGGATGTATCAACAACAGGAAAAGGCAGTTTGGTTTCATCAAAAACAATTCGACACGGAAAATTCAGGAAATCAGACCATACATAATGCAAACACAGCTTTTCGTTAGTATCGCATCGAGACACAAACTTTTGTACTATCACAAAACGAAGACAATTTTTACAATGTAGGCCACGATACAGATTAAGGAGGAAATTCGACACTTTTATTCCACCAAGTAACGAAAATGTCAATACAAAATGGCTGACTGCACATGCAAATGGATGTTCAAATTCAAACCAAGGAGGTAACCTCACTTATGCAATTCCATCAAATAATGATAATGATTCGACATGACTGTCATTACAAATTGAAAGGTGCGCCCAAAACGCGGAAAACTAGTTATGGATAGCAAAATCCAGCTCCGTACATCAATCCCTAATAACAATCTGGAATGAGCTCAATTTTATTAAAAAAAAAAAAAAAAAAAAAAAAAAAAAAAAAAAAAAAACACTACACCATATTGTTTGTCAAAAGTGTTAACGAAACGTATAAATATAATAAATTTAGTTCTTTAATATTTCCATAAAGTTTGTTGTAAACAATTATAATAAGTTTTGTAAAAATATATGACATTCTTCATAAATAAAATTACTTTTAATCATTCATCTATTTATTTAATTTAATATCAGAAAGTACATAACAATAACTATATCTTCAAATCTTTCCCGTGCGTAGCACCAGAGCTGCCTTTCCCTTCAGGCTGATCTTGACGAGTGACAAGCTGTCCCTGAGGAAAATAATTTGCCAGATGTAACAACTAACCACAAAACTTAGATCTATGCACAATCAAAATAAAATATTTTCAACGCTTACAAATAAAACATTTATATTACTAATACCGAATTATTTAAAGAAAAATAATATGCACATTACATTGTAAATAAATTTTTGATATGTCAAGTAAAATTAATTTTTGCAGTAGAATATAGTTAATTTACTCACTTTCATTTGTTTTTATCTGTACACAATTTTGTAATCTAACCAAATTTTATTAGTTTGCCTTTCTATCTGTGAAACTAGCTGCGTTTAATGTGATGTGCCTAAGATCTTAAAGCCTAAAGCAAAGTCTTTGCAGATTAATCAAAATAAGAAATAATTAACTTTACCTCAAGTCACGTGTGCAAACTGGCCTGGCATAGTTGTGACGAACACTTGTGGCCTTCAGTTAGAGACATGGGACATGATGTCTTTTTTCAAAATGCCCGCGGCGGAGACACACTGTTACACCGATAAATACTGCAAGTACGACAGGACGCAATGTTGTCTCGTCAGTTGTCTAAGTTGAGCTATTTGAATAAAAATAAGTGATGTATTCAATTCTAGGGAATACCTAAATTGCATATAACCATTAATTAACTGTGATAGGAAAATTACGTCTTTTCTGAGTCTACTCAAGTGGTATCTAAAAGATCCTACGAGCTGACACTGCAATGACCTTTAAATAAACCATAGCTATATGTTGAGTATTCAGATATTAATTTTTTTTTCCGGAAAAGTCACATGCATAGGTTTATGCGAGTGTCGATGTTCGGATAAAGAAAGTACTAGTGTGAGAACAACACGTGTTTCTTTCACAAGCAGTCACTCACTTACCCTTCTTGGAAGCCTGAGTCCACGCCCGCTATCTCTACAACCGCTGCAGTCGGCAGATTGGAGAAGGCAGTGCTTAGACTGACTGTCTCTGTCGCGCTCCCTGTGTTCACCACCACTATGTAGGCTGGCTCCCCCTTCAGCTCTCTGCACAGACACGTGAGCGAGCGGTCACACTTCAGGTCGCGTGTGTGGAAGAACAATAGTTCAGATTAGTAAACTGTGTCCAGGACCGGATTTAGGGGAGGGCAACCGGGGCGAAAGCCCCGGGGCCTCCACAAACGGACTCATACAAAAAGGACTATGGAAATGACCAATCTCCGGAACTATTTTACTACCAAATTCTCGCAGATCAAAATTTCAGAGCTACATTTCCAAACCTTGAAATTGCATTGAGAATGTATTTGGTTTTGATGGTTTCAAATTGCACTGGAGAGCGCTCATTTTCAAAAATGAAAATTATAAAACAAATAGGCTCCGAACCACGATGGGACAAAACCGTTTATCGTAGCTTTCTCTTCTGAGCATTGAAAGCGATTTACTCCGGGAATTAGATTTCAGCGAAATCATCAACGATTTATCGGCGAAAAAAGCTCGGAAGGTTCCGTTCATTAACACTAAAATTTAATTTCATATAATTCTTGTTTCCGATTATATTTATGTATGTTTTTAAATACTAAGAGAATTTACTTGATTTCACAATAAATTATTTATTGGAAAACTCGACTGAAAAAAATTGTTCATTTTATTTGGGAAATAATTTGGTGGCAGGGGGCCTCCGCTCCTCTGTTGCCCCAAGGCCTCCAGACCTCTAAAGCGGCCCTGACTGTGTCAAACGAATATTCAAACATAAACACACACTGAACACGTGGCTGGTCATTAGAACCATTTGCCTGTCTGTGTTTCTCTCCCTCCTCGTTTCGCATGTCTGTTAGACAGGGACTACGATGCGCTTTGTTGAACACTAACGATTCGTTTGTACCAACATCAGAACGTCAACCACAATTCACAGCTGATTAGTTAATATTTTTGAAGTGAATCTTCTATTGGGTGCGATGAGAGTAAAATATCAAGGCCAAGTGAAACGTTTCTGACGCGAAAAAGGACAGAGAATATGTACTTGGTCAAATAATTATAAAGAGAGCTCGATGCTATATGCGTTCTCCTGTTTGTGCGATTATTCGTCCCACCCCCAACACAAAAAAAAAACAACTCAAGATAGATAGATGAACGAAATAATGAGACTTCTGACTTTGTTGCTTGTTATTTTGATCACTTGTAAATAAATTCGTTTCATTTATGTTTTTTCAAACTATTTTTCCCCATGCAAAAATGTATTTTTTGTCGTGTATTGTTGTCCTGTGTGCCATATTAGCGTCATGGAATGCGAGAAGATACTATGGAAACGTCTAGTATTGCAGCATGTATATGTAAATTGTTTATTGTCTACTAATGTTCAAGAGCGGATCCAGAATGATGTTCAGTTGAGGGCCAAATTAAATTTTCTAATACAATTTTCGTACATTTAGAATTTAAATATTTAGTTGGTTTTATTTGTAGTGCAAAAAGTCCTGTTATGTATAGCACTGTAGTAAAATAACACTTAAGTAAGTTTGGAGAAACTATGGTAATGAATTAGGAGACAATTAAATAAATATATATATATGTATGTATTCCGGGTTCAGGGGAGGGTCATGCCGCTATGCCATCCCCCCCCCCCTGGTTCCACCAATGCTAATGTTATGTATTTTTTGCTTTAGCCATTTGTGCTCTCCTTCCGACAAATAAAAAGAATTTATAAAACAAAGCAAACAAACATTAGAACCAAGTGCAACCACCGACTGGAAGCCCACGGGAAACCTAAGATGCACATAAAGTTCTGCTTTTCCCGATTACACCCGAACAATTCCACCTTCGGCAAACTTCGGGGTTTGTTTTAATTTTTGCGCAGGAAAAACTGAATTCAAATATTAAAAAGTGGTCGGTTAGGTTAGCTACATTAAAACACTATGGACGGTTAGTTAGGTTAGTATAGCTACATGAAAATAAACAGAGAAATATAAATAAACCCCGAGGTTGGCCGAAGGTGAGTATTCGGGCGTGTTCGGGCAGGGACAGGACTTGATGGACATATTGGGCTTCCCGGAAGCCCCGCCCACCTGGAGTACGCGAACACACTGGTGGAGATGGCGTGGTTGTGGAGGGCCCCTCTCTGTATGGCCCTGACTCTCCTCAGCTGGGCCGCGCGCTTGTACACTTTGAGGTGGCTGTTGGCAGCTGCCTCCTGGGCGGCGATGTTGAGGCTCACGTAGTTCTTGTTGACCGGCAGCCATGTCTTGTTGGCCGCGGAGAAGCCTTCGGGCAGACACGGTGCGGCGCTGAACATTTGTCATGAGTAGAGACCGGAAAAATTCGCGGGTTCAATGACCTCCAGGATAGACTCCAATATCGTCTACACACTCGGGCAAATGCCAACTGTTCATTGGCTGTTGACTTGTGAGTCGTCTCGACTGGGTGGCCTATGATTCGACACTTCTATGTGTGAGGGTCTCTAATTGGCCCTCAGTCCTCCAAATTAATAATGAACCAATGACAGAAGCAGCACTAAGGTATAATTATTTGAATTTTAGCATAACACGAAATGAACCCGCGAATTTTTCAGGTCTCTAGTCATGAGTAGAGACCCGGAAATTTCACGGATTCTTCTGGCCTCAGTATAGAATTCAAAGTTATAGGTGTGCTCGACCCATGTTTACTTTCCCATTGGTTGATTTCTTAGCGAGAACATTTTTATCCTTGTTATTTGGAACTACCTGATTCGCTTACTTCTCTCCTAGCTGGGCATCGTTGGCTCACGGTCGTAGACGGGCGTGTCCAAACAACTGCGTGCCAATCATGAACACAGTGCGAGAGTGTGAAGGTTTGCATTCTAGCTTGCGACTAAATGAATCCGCGAAATTTCCGGGTCTCTAGTCATGAGCTATTTACCAATCACTCAGCACGACGGGATATTGCCGTGATCTTTCTCAGGGTGCTTCTGCAATCGCTCGATGCTATATTCTCACCTTTATTCCCTTTGATATATCTAATGCAACCGATGTTCACCTGAAGTTATGCCTCAAACCATTTTTCATGCATTGGTCAAACACTGTGTCAAAAAAAATTGGATGGCATTTTTTATTAGTACAATTAGTACCGGATTCTCATGAGCTTTGACGAACCCGGTCAACTTTGGAGAGCTGTAACGGCGTTTTAAATGAATGAAATTAAAAAAAATTATAGACAAAAAATTTCCTCAAACGATCATCTACAAGATTGGTCTGAGGTAATTTTTTTTTGTAAAATGTATAAAAAAACCGTTATAGAGCAAAAAAGAAAATTTTTATAAAACTTTTCTCACTTTTTTGCTTATAACGTCTTTAATTTTTAATTTAGGGCAAAACGTTATATAAACATATTTGTAGGCAAAACAATTTGCTACAAATTATGACTTTACACATTTTTTGTAAGACGCATAGTTTCCGAGATATCGCGAAAAAGGTGTTTTCACCACCTTTTTCCAAGATGGCGGCCGGGGGGCAAGGGTGGCGACCCCACAAACTTGAGGTTAAGCTTCTATAGACCCCCCACACATGTCCCAAAAATAAAATTGCGTCCTCTAAAAAATACAAAGCTCATGTAACATTTCAATGGACTAATATGCAATTATAATGGTTGATTTTAAAGCAATCTTTATTCTTATACCACTATATACTTCACACAATCATTAAATTTAAACAGGATGATAAAATAGAACGGTATTTAAAAATAAATTTTGCCTGGACATAAATTTATGATTCAGTATTTAAAAAATATTTATTTTATTTATTAAACTAAATAAGTTTTATTTTGCATTGTGACACCATAAAAATTATAATTTAAATTATGAAGTGATTTCGCTTTGTATGGGATGGCGAAATACTTTTTGGGCTGTGGCTCGGTTGTGAAAGAAATATTTTTAATGAATTTATGCGTGTCTTGTTTCAGTAAATGTGTACGGTCTTTAAAAAATATATATATTCAAACGAGGCAAGTTGCTGAAAACACACATTTATAGTACTTTAGCATCTTGACAAAAACTGGTAACTTGAATATACATAAAACTGAAATACTGCATTCTATACGATTGTCTACAAATTTATAGTAATAAGACTGATTAAAAAAATACATGTATTTATTTACTTAGGAACTTGTTCATATTTTAAACATTCATTATTTTAGACCAATAAGTGCTTTGTTAGTAAAGTCTGATGTTAAATATAGTTATCTGGAACGTAAAGAGTGTAAACTAAGGATTTCCTTAATACAATAATGAAGGTTAAATGTCGTGTCTGGAATGTCGGGAACGAGAAGTGAGTTGGTAGACCCTAGTTGCTAGAGACCGGAAAAAATTCGCGGATTCATTTCACGACATGCTATAATCCAAACAACTGGTACCTTTATAATGCTTCTCTTATTGGCTCGCAGTTCATCTGAAGGACTTTGAGACAGTGGAAAACCTTTAAATCAAAAAAAAAAAAGTATCGAATCGTAATCGTCCCAGTCGACAGGTGTCACGAGTCAGTGTAGCCAATGAGCAGGTATGGCATTTGCCCGAGTGTGTGGGGGATTTGTGGAGTCCATCCTAGAGGTAATCTGAAGCGCGGATTTTTTCCGGTCCCTACTGATTTCAGCCGTGGTTGCCGACCGGACGCGAGGAGTCTCACCTGCGTTGGTGGTGTTGTCCCACTGCAGGGGGGTCCTCGCGCGGTCCCTGGTCTTCTGGATGTAGTGTTGCGCGCCGGCGTTGCAGCCCTGCGGGTCCACCCCCTCAGAGTACGTGATGTCCAGGTTGTCGGTCATGCCCATCTCCTCGCCCATGTACGTGATGGCGGCCCCGGGCAGCAGCAGCTGCATCAGGTTGACGGCGTCCTCCAGCCCCGGCACGCGCGTGGCAACCCGGTAGTTGTCGTGGTTCCCGGACTGCCGGCAGTCGGGTCACACACTCTCACCTTTGAATATATACACCGTATAGAAGTCGCGAGTGGATAGGATTTACTCTACGTTTTTCAGGAGCGTATGATGAGCAGCTTGGGAACTTCACCGCTGCAGTGCGCTGCCGTAACGCCCTGTATCGTCTTAGGTTGTTATTTACACGTTAGAGCGCAGCACTGTCGCCCGCTGTCTTTCCCCGCACCCCCCCACCCATCATTCACTGCAGCTCAAGGTCGTTCAACAGGAGGGGGAAGGGGTGTTTGAAGAGTTCGACACTTGTCCGCTAGGGACCACCACAAGTCGATGCCCTAGAGATGGTGGCGATTGCGGCGGTGAATTAACCAACTACCTCAAACCGTATTAGAAATTTTAACCTGGGCTGGCGACTTCTATACATATTCAAAGCTCTCACGCAGCTGTGGTCAGGGCCGGATTTGGAGGAAGGCAACCGGAGCCTCCACAAACGGAGGGCCCCCACAATAGACACTTCGGAAAAAAAAAATTCTTCCAAATTCCGACAAGTAAACACTAGTAAACATCATTTTCCTTTGATATTCTTTTTACAGCTGTTTTACCTTTACCTACAGTACTTTGTACGTACATGATTATATTATTGTTAAATATTAACAGAAATATTCATTAACACTGAAATTTAATTTCATATAATTCTTGTCTCCGATTATATTTATGTATGTTGTTTTTTTAAAATACTAAGAGAACCTACTTGATTTCACAATAAATTATTTATTGGAAAACTCAACTGAAAAAAAAATTGTTCATTTTATTTGTAAAATAATTTAGGGCCAGGGGGCCTCCGCTCCTCTGTTGCCCCGAGGCCTCCAGACCTCTAAATCCGGCCCTGGCTGTGGTTGACACAGCTCTGTTCGAAAAACTTATTACTAGAGACCGGAAAAATTCGCGGATTCATTTCGTGATAGGCTAAAATTCAAACATGTGAACAATTCTGCTGGTTCTGCTGTTGGCTCGCAGTTTAACTGGATCTCTCTGGGCAAATGACAGACTATTGACCAAAGAAGCCTCGAATCACAAGCTACCCAGTGGAGACGCCTCACAAGTCAGCACCCAATGAACACGCGTGTTTGCTTGAGAAATGCAGAGTACAATGGAGGCTATCCTAGAGGTCATTGAATCCGAGAATTTTTTTAGGTCTCTACTGATTACTCACCAACACTCGCATGCGGATAAGACCTATCTACATAATAGTGCCAGGTGTCCACAAAAGATGCACATATGTGTTTGATACTTTGGTTAAAAATTTATTTCAAGTTAAATGAGCACCGCATAGCGCACGTGTTCTTTATAATGGATGTCTGCCTTAGAAGACACATATAACCTATATTTACTATTGCTGTAAGACAGCCCAGTTATTTGACCAATGTGTGGTTATGAAGAGAAGCATGCATGAATAAATAGAACACGATTGTTACTAACCGAAGAAAGAATATATACATAGATTTTATAACCACTTTTTTCAACGGATCGTAAATGGATCGATAGTGCAATGATATTCTATGTAAGTGTCTTTACCTCATCCGTGATCATGTGCTGAGGACTAAATAACTAGGCATTTTGAGATTACAACCAACGGATTCGAATGGCATCGTCCATTGTTAGCATTTGTGGTAAAATTTAAGTGCCAATAGAAAAACTCATGGAAATCTCAAATAAATTTGGATGATTTCCAATGTAGTATAATGAACAATGTGATATAATTCAGGGAAGGTAAAAGCTGATGTTGCAATAGAAAGAGATTAAACACTGTCTAAAACTCTAAAACTATACTTCTAATCGAAACTGACCTCATTCACCATATTGATAAAAATAAAACCTCATAATTCACTATAAATGTGAAAAATTTGATTAATATTCGTTGAAGTTAATATAAATCCTGTATAGACATTTCGTACAGATAGTTAAACTTAATTTTCTATCAGTAAAAGTCCCTCATAAATGTGTTAGAGCTGTCAGTATGATAACTTATACGTTTTAATTAACTTTTTTTTATAAATCCGTGGAAGTTTTCATGACTTTAAAGTGAACCTATTTTAACGATTTTTCGTATTTTATACATTAATTTGTTGGAACCTATATTAGTTCAAAGGGAACATACACTCAGGGGCGCAACAACAGGGGGGGGGGGGGGGCAAGGATATTTTGCCCCCCCCCCCCCCCCCCTCTGAAACCTTGAAGTGGGGGCAAACGGTGGCAAAGAAAGTGCTGTGTAATCAATTTTTAGATAGTAAAACTGCTTGAATAGCACCATTTTCCACCTTGAAATACAAATTTTCCCGGGGGAGAACCCCCGGATCCCCCCGCTTCAGTAGGGGGGATCGATGTTTCTTTATAAAAAGGTATATTGCCCCCCCCCCCCCCCCCTTTGGAAATTTAGTTGTTGCGCCCCTGCATACACTGTAAGGTGTTTATGTTTTAAAGCTCATATCCACAGTTAGTAAAGTGTAAGATACTCACGAACCAAATGTACCAGTTCCCAGACGGCACGCTAGCCATGACGTTGTTGATGGCGACGTTGAAACTGTTAGCATTGGCACCCGAGTGCACCGCAGTCATGAACTCCCATATGAACGGCAGGTGGCCTCCAGGATTGGTCTTGTTCCCGAAGTAGCCCACGTCCTTGGCCAGGGAGCCAGTCGTCTCCAGCATCATGAACCTGGGCAGTAGTAGATACATATTAGTAATATATTACTAATATAATATTAGTAATATATTATAGCCTATATATATGATCCTCTAATATATATTAGAGGGTCCTGAGCCAGGGTCCTGGGTCAGGTGCAGAGGTCCCGACCGTCATATGTTATTATGACATCACGGTGGCCATTTTTTTTTGTGTAAAATTTCCCCAACATTCCAATAAATTACTTACAATTCCTAGAAATTTCCCCCATTTTAAAGGAAAATTCCCATTTAGAAAGGAAAATTTCCCATTTTATTACACAAAACTGCTAGAGTATTGAAATGTCCCCATTGAGTCTTGAATTCCATATGGGAGACATATAAGTCTCTGGTAGGAAGCTTTGACCGCGACCTTGTCTGCCATCGTTGCAATTTTCGTTACGCTTGCTTAAATTTAAAATCTGTAAATATTATATGATTTGAACAGAAAAAAATTTAGAATTAAAAAAAATGTTTTTAATTAAATGTAATAAAAATCAATTCATCTTGAAAATCGTCCACCGTATTTAAATACCGTAATTTTCGAACTATATTTTCGGGGAAAATTTTAAAAATTAAAAAAAAGTACTTAATAAAATTTTAATTTAAAAACACACTAACACAGTGGAGTATTCTGTTCGAACTCGGCAAGGCAATCGATTGAAAACGGTGATGGACTCTTCTTCCATGGAAGCGAACAACAGACTGACCTCCCACCACTAATGCCAAGCTAGATATTACATCAACCAGTATAATGCCATGTCCGCCATCTTGTTTAGATCTGGTGGAGGTTGCTTTTAGTTTAATTTTTGCCCGATAGAGTGCAGTAGTATGTACTCACATGACGTCCGCCATCTTGATGGCCATTTTAGCCGCCATTTTGGAAATCTGTAAATTTTTAGCTAGAAATTTTAAAAATTTCCACAATTTATCAAAAATGCACTTATTGAAATAAAGTTTGATGCAATCACTTGGGTTGATCCCTAATTAATGTAAAAATAATAATTTAATTAAAAATACTATAACAGTGTCAGTTTCAAAATATAAAACAACAAAATACAAATATAAAATTTATTACATAATATCTACTCTAATACAGGAAAACTTTTGAATTGTAAGATTTAGTTCTACATAGGCTGAACTCACTGATTCTCAGCTCCAATAGGTTTACTTAAGACAGCGACCAGCCTTTACTGACATAGCCTTCCTCTTCCTGACAAGAGTTTCTCGATACCGTCTTTAACTGACTGCTTTACTTCGTCAGAAGTGTAAATTGTAGCAGCTTATGTCTTCAAGCGCACCTCTTTTCTTGGTCCTCGAAAGGATAAGTATGGTTTATCATATTATAATTCCAGCTTAAAATTATATTTTAATGGTCCGTACGATAATACTGCATCAGTAAGCTGATTGATAATGTTATGGTTAATATCGTCAAGAAAAGCACAAATGTCTATTGACTTATTACATGTATTTAGATAATAGTAGTATTTCAATATTCCACGAAATGCACATTTCGTCAAGTAGAATACATTATCATTTACCTGTAATGCACCGAGTACAGTCTTATGTTTAGTTTAATGTCCAGTCGTAATAGAAATCGGTTTATGCCCATCTGCTTGGGTGCTTGCACGCATACGAACCTCCAACCGAAACCGAGGAGTCGAAAAGTCTGCAGGTAGTTCCGCATTAGGCACATGGACTCACCTTTACAGTTGTTCGCGTGTCGTCTCAAATTGTCAATACGAGTAAACCAAATATGGCCCTTACCGCAGCGAAACTTCATACGGGATGTATTCTTCGTACGTTTAATTCTCTCAAGTCTTCGTGCATCATTGACAAACGCAAACGATATATCGTAGTAGCTCCAAGGATGTAGGCCTATAGTCGACGAAGACGAACCAATTGTACCAATTTCTGGTATACTCTTATGCACATCGATGCATCGTTGTTTCAGCGTAACCTTTACTTTCTGCTGAACAGCACGACCTTTGCATGTCATCATGTGTCTTTTCAACTTAACATTTCTTGTAAATTGCTTGGGACCATTTTTACAGCTAAAAATTTTGTGAGAAATTATTTTAGCAAATTCTCTCTTCTCATGTCGACAAGCTTTAATAATGTTAGAGATAATCTTGTCACAGTAACGACACCGATGCTGGAAAGACGCCGATGCGCTTTCAGTGGTTATCGTTCATACTTTTGATACTAACTACAGCCATTTAAGTCTCCATCAATGGCGAAACGTCATTCATCGAGGTTCCTCTGTAGCCAAAACTTCAGACATTCAAGTATCTCCTGCTGATTAAACCACACCTGTAGAAGTCTCTTTTAATGTTTTTGGTGAAGATGGTACACATTCCGCCGAGTTCTTTGTGATTTTCGTCGTCAATGCCAACGGGATCTACGTTAATGTCGACTCCGCTGCCATCAGGGTCCCCGGTGTGGATGGCACACATTCCATCAAATTCTGCGTAGTTGACGTCAATGCCAACGGGAACAGCATCACCGCCGTAGCCGCTTCCATCAGGTTCTGCTCTGTCGATGCTAAACTGTCCATCCGGCTCGACATTGGGACAACTACTTAATATCAGGTAACGTACTTAAGAGAGAGCCAATTCGCACTCACACAGTTGTCACAGGAGGACAGAGGGCGCTGTCGTCTAGAAATCGCTTATATACCCGCAACCCACGGAATAATACGAAATTCAAAACACGATCCATTTACATTAATACGCGAGTCATAAAAACATTTAAAAAAAAGAAGCACATTTGGAAGCTCGAAGAGTGTTTTTAGAGTTTGAGAGCTTGAAGAGTGTCTCCTTCCGTGTGCAAGTTATTGTGCGTCGTCCCATTTGTACGACAGCAAGCTGGGACGGGCTCGTAGTGCAAATGGTGATGCAGATGAAATTTGGTTACATTTTAGGTGCAATGGCGGCTTCAGGATGACTTTTCGGGAGGGGCTATCGCCCAAAGAAAGGTCATAGTTGCAAATAATATGAAAGAGGTCAGATATTGGCCTTGGAATATTATTTACAAATTATAGAATACAGAACCTTTGTAGCTCAATGCAACTTTTGATGAGATACAAGTTTAACATATGAAAGTAAATATTTAAGTAAAGATAAATATACACTAATCAATAAAGTTGGTCTCGGGAGGGGCTGTCGCCCCCACCGCCCCCCTTCTGGAGCCGCGCTTGTTTAGGTCCCGTCTACATTTCCTGTGGCGCAGAGTAAGGACTTGTAAGTGTTTCACGTGAAGAACACCTGTAAGTGCGTGAAACAGCCTCACCTTGTGAAGTCGCCCTTCTTGGCCGTGTACTCGTCCAGCAGGGCTCTGTACTGGGTGACCATGTCGTAGGTCTCCGGCTGGTTCAGCGTGTAGTCTATCCTGTTGGTGTTGTTCCGAAACTGGGCGTCCTCGAACAGCCGCGACACGGAGTCCACCCTGAAGCCCGACACTCCCTTGTCCAGCCAGAAGCGCAGGACATCCTGCAAACCACCGTGGAACCACGTGGGTGTGCGGCATGGTGTCCGCACAGTTGCCACGCTGCTGTGGCGCGGCGCGACGATATCCCGTCCACTAATCATTCATTCGACAAGCAAAGAATTTCTTTTTTATTGGGTGTCATGGATTCACTAAATGTTGCTATTATTATCATTGCTGATGAATTTTCAGTCATTAACCTGTATTCAACTTATTGGACTCAAAGCTAGATACCTGAAAATTCGCGGGTTCATTACGTGCTATACTAAAATTCAAATAATTATACCTTAGTGCTGCTTCTGCCATTGGTCCACTGTTAATCTGGAGGACTGAGGTCCAATAAGATACCCTCACTCATAGAAGTGTTGAATCACAGGCCACCCAGTCGAGACGACTCACAAGTCAGCAACCAATGAACAGTTGGCATTTGCCCGAGTGTGTAGAGGATATTGGAGTCTATCCTGGAGGTCATTGAACCCGCGAATTTTTCCAGTCTCTACTCATAGTGCATGGAAAGCGTGCTTGAAATTAAAGCCATACAAATATTTTTTTCATGAATTTAATGTGCTTTCAGTTTGTCATAAGTTTTTTTTATGGGCGAGAACAAATTAATATTTTTAAACCTATTTTATTTCAATACCTGCAATAAGGTTTAAATATAATTAATTCACTGAACGTTTAAATGTTAATAGTTATGACTTTATATAATATAAATATTATACGTGCAGGATCAAAAATAATAATAAAAACAAATTACATTAAATAATAAAGTTAAGAAAATTTTAATTTATGATCTTTAAACCACCAGTAGGTTAAAAATATAAAAACAACGAGAATAGGATTTTATTAAAACATCTCTTAACTCAGTGCTCTAGAAATTCTTTCTATATGACGTTAATAATTGTATTCATCCCCCACAATACGAAATAAACAGAGCCTGAAATATTATTTTGTGATTCAAATGAGAACCTGTTAGATATCAGACCTATTTGCTTAGGTATGCTCTCTTTGGTAATAAATAGTTAGGAAGCCAGAGAAAAATAAGTGGTATCATATAACACCACTGAGCAATTACAGGTGATATGTTTAAGGCTTAATTAAATTTTTATTATTATTAAAATATAATTATAACATTGTTTATTTTATATTACTTAATTTATTTAGTCAATATTTTCAACAACATTCATAACAGATTAAAATGCAGCAGAAAAATGATATTGCGAAATTAATATATCATAGCCTCTTGTAGGGAACTATCCAAGTATTTGTGTTTGAATTAAATATTTTTAAAATTAACATGTTTATTTTATTTTATCAGTGATTTGCTGATATCATGTTGATTTTTCAGGCTTTTCATGAAACTTACGGATGAATGCGTTAAGTTACGAAAGAGAAATAAATTAAAACATAAAATGTCACTATTGTTAATGTTAAGTAACAAATTTTCTTTCAATCGGCACTACGAAATTAAAGTGTATTCATAATGTGTCTCAAGTAATAATGCGAACTTTCGCTAAAAATTAAAAATAAATTTAGTAACCACATTTCCAGGATGCATTTGTTAGATATTATTCCAAAGCATACCAAAGTAGGAATCCGTATAGTTATTATTACACATAAATAATTTTAACAAGTTATTCAGTTTTGACGGAGGCCTTATTTCGAAAGATTTTTGTTATTGATAATTGCAGTCACATTAAAATCGTTAAAAAAAAAGAAATTTCATGGAGAACAAACAAAACCTTTTTTTTTTTTTCAGTACTTGCCTTAGTTTATATAATTATTATTTTATAATGTAATGAAAAATGTACAACTATATAGTCCCTTTAGAAAATGTTTTCGTGTTGTATTTCCCACTGCCTCTACATCTTTGCAAAGTTTAGGCTAGAAAATAAAGAAGAATTCTACCTGTTGTGTAAACCACAACAGTATGGTAAGGCTCAAGAAAAGCTATGTAGGTTGGCTTCTGGGTTGTAGCCGCGTCCTCGGCAAATAATTCACCAAACGTTTCGGGTCGACATTGCAGTCGCCATCATCAGGGAGCAGTTACCTACAGTAGGTAACATGCTCCCTGGTGATGGCGAAATTGCAATGTCGACCAAAAAACGTCGGTGAATCGTTCGCCGAGGACGCGGCTACAAGAAGCCAGAAGCCGAGCTACTCCGGACGATGGCCGTGGAAGCCTGCGAGAACCGCCGCGTGTACCTCAAGGGCTTAGCCAGGGGGGGGGGGGTGGTAGGGGTTAAAACCCCCCTCCCCCTTAGCACCAAATCTTTAATTAATTTCTTATTCATTACTCAAACAAATTTCATATTAAAATTAATAAAATTTCACCATTACTATATTTAAATTTAAGTACCGAAAACTGCTAAAATTAGCACTATTTTACACCTTAAAATCCGAATTTTCCCGGGGGGGAGGACCCCCGGACCCGCCGCTTTAATACGGCGGG